>NW_004955414.1:33613580-33638342 GCF_000276665.1 Chinchilla lanigera | reverse complement strand
TATGAATTCCTGCTCCTAAACCTAAATGTAAGAACAGCTTCTGTTAGCTGCTCATGGCTCTCAGACACAGGAGCATTCAAGCTCCAGGAGACGAAATGGGAGTGGGATGGTACACGTTCCCATTAATCCTAAGGTCCAGACATTTGTCAGATCACTCTGCTTCCGTCCTTTTTGTCAGTGTTTAAGCACACGGTGCCATCCAACATCAAAAGAAGTGGGAAAGCGGGTATTTTTCTGCTATAAACTTTCAGAATTGTTATGCAACATAATGGAAATGAAGACTTGGGACACATCACTATGTATAGTACCTGATTGTCAGATTCCTGGTTTACATGATGATGTTTTCTGAAACGTCTCAGAAATTTTAAAAACACAGTGCAGAAGAGTAAGAAATTCTTAGGGCTTCCAGAGACCACAGTCTGTTTCAGGGCCTGCTCTCCATGATATGATCACAGGACTTTTTTTTACCCGTACATGTTTGTAACATACAACAAATAAATTCACTGTGGTGCATTGGTAGATACACATATCCCATTTTAAGTCTTTTCACTTTCCTTTCCCTTTTGTCACTTCTCTCCCCCTCCATCCCTAGATCCCCTTACTGTCTTGAGGTCTGCCTCTCTATTTTCTATCATCTATCTTTTATTTTGTTCTTCAAATTATATATATTTTGAATATCTCATATAAGAGAAACCACATAATATTTAACATACTGTGTCTGTCTTATTTGACTTAGCTCTATAATCTCAAGGTGCATTCGTTCCTTATAAATGAATTGATCCTGTGTCCCTGAATAGTATCTCACTCTTTCTATATACAAGGTTTTCTTTATCCATTCATCTGTTAATGCACGTGTAGGCCAGTTCTAAGATATAGTTATTGCGAGTTGTGCTGCTATAAATATGGGTGTGCATGTATCACTGTAATTATTTTTTAATTTTTTTAATTATTATTTTTTAATTCTTTTGGGAAGATACTCAGAAAAGGTGTAGCTGGCTCAAGTGGAATTTTTACTTTTAGTTTATTTGAAGAATCCTCCCCACTGATTTCCACAGGGGCTGCACTAGCTTACATTCCTACCAACAATGCAGAAGTGTTTCTTTTCCCCAACCACCTTGTCAACACTTCTTTAAGTTCTGGATGATAATAAATTTTCTGGAGTAATACGAAATCTTAGTTTTGTTTTGAAGTATGCTTCTCTAATGGACAATGAAATTGAACATTTTTCCATTTATTTATTGGCCATTTATACTTCTTTTGAGAAGTGTCTATTTGTTTTTGTGGGCTGTGCTTTTACTGGGTCTTTTATTTGAAAGAGGATTTAGTTTTTTCATTTTTTTAACATTCTAGACATTACTTCTCTGTCTCAGTAGTCGCTGCCAATTTTTCCCCTTCTCCGGGTTGTCTCTTCACTTTGATGGTTGTTTCCTTTGCTTTCCAGAATCTTTCTAATTTGATATAATCCCATTTGTTACTTCTTGGTGATTTTTCTTTTACAATCAGGGTTCTTTCCAGAAAGTCCTTACCTATGCCCGTATCTTCAAGGTATTTACCAGTTTTATCTTCCAGTATATACTGTTTCTGGTTTAATGTCTAGGTCTTTGATGAATTTTTATTTTATTTTAGTATGGAGTAAGTGATATGGATCTAGATTTATATTTAAGCATGTGGACAACCAGTTTTCCAGCACCATTTTTAAAGAAGATATCATTCTTGAGAAGTATTGCCAACATATAGCCTCATATGCAGAGAGCCACAAGGTTGAAATAGCCAAATCTTTCTTCTCCTGCATTCTAGTCTCATAGTGGTGCCTCAAAGTTGCTTAACTCAACAAGACACAAGAAGAGAAAAATTTCAGCAAAGGAGTTCATGGATGTTACACTCTTGATCTTACAAACAAGATAGAGAAAGAAGTAATGAAAATCTTAATAGCAAATGAAGTCCAATCCTTACATCTGGTTTTCTACATACTTGGCTTTTCTATATATGTTGTTACTGAGTCATTTCTCATGTCATCTCCATTAGTTATGTTTTCCTATTTGTATCTCTTTTTTATTTTTTGGTTTTTTTGTTTGTTTTTTTCCAGTACCAGGTAACGAACTCACGACCTTGTGCTTCCCAGGCAGGTGCTGTGCCGCTGAGCTAAATCCCCAGCACCCTCTTTTTTACTTTAAAGAGAATAAAAACAATAACAAAATAACAACAACAAAGACAAAAATAAAATAACCCCAAAACAATAAAAGTGATAAAGGGTTTCAAAACAAGATGATAGGAATTAACAGTGGTTGTTATATTACGTATTGTTATCTTCAACGAAGTTGCTCAGATTACCAGATATAAGAATGCAAGATTGATCAAACAATTAAAGAGAATAAAAATAATTTTAAAAATTAGACATGATACAAAGCTTCACTAAACAAGATGGTACCTCTTTCTTTGGTGTTGCTTTTGTGGAGTAGTCGCCATGTTGATCAAAATCCCTGGAAAATGAAATGAAATTACAAAAGAGAATAATATTCCTTGTTGCTTAGAGTAGAAGTTATCTTGCTCAAACAGAGGTCCATTATAATTATTATTTAACAAGAAGTTTTATAAACTAACCTTGGCTGGAGACTCCAAGGCATCATCTTTCAGGAATTCTTTTTTTTTTTTTTTTTTTGGTTTTTCTCCGGTACCGGGAACCGAACTCACGACCTTGCGCTTGCCAGGCAGGCGCTTTTGCCGCTGAGCTAAATCCCCAGCCCCCAGGAATTCTTAATACTCGCTGCACCTTAAATCTCTTTCTTTTGGTCCTTCATGTTTCCCTGCCATACCAGTATCACAACCTTTGTGGAAGAGGACTGGATTGAATGTAGTAGGATTATGTTATACATTCAACAGCACACACTTAACAGTCCTCTATAGACATTGCTATATTTCAACTCCTTTTTCCAGTTCTGCTCAAACATCACTCCTACTTACACCTTCCTCTTCTCTACTGCTCAACAGTTGAGATCCAAATTTAACCCTTCCTAACACTGTGTAGCAAAGTGTTCCTAGGTGCTAAGGAAGCCGTAATCAGTCCTCAGCTCAGCGAGGTATGGTGGCACACGCCTGTAATCCCAGTATTTGGGAGGGTGAGTCAGCAAGATCTCTATGAGTTCAAAGCCAGCCTGGGCTATACAGTGAATTCAAGGCCAGCCTGAACTAAATCGCAAGACCCTCCCCGTCCAAAAAAATAAAATTCTCAGTTCAAAGGCACTTTAATGGTCAGTTTCAGTTATTTGAACACATATAAATAATTCTTAATACACATCAAGAACTAGCCACAAAAACAATTATAATGAAATTTTCTTCTTACAATGTTTGTGTTGTATTTCCTTTCATTTATTTACATTTCTATTTTCTACTTAGCCCAAGTTACTTGATATTGAAAAATCCTCCTTCATTCCTTCACTCACTGAAGTATTCAGAGTAAAATGTGCCACACGTGGAGCTAATCCCTCACGATGTAAAATGTGCTCTTTTTTTCAAGAGATGTCGCACTGAATCATTTCTAGCTCAATGGGCCCAGCCATCCTTGAATTGTCTTAGTAAGAGTTTGGATTCCCCTCATGACTCTAAGTAAGACCTCCTTCTCTTCAGAAGGAAGAACCCTCTTATTGTCATGGGAATGTAATCACGACTTTTAAGTCTTTATGGATTCTTGTTCCTGAGAGAAAAAATTTCCTGAGAGTAGTGCTGAATCCATAACTCTAGCCCATTACATGGTGCTGTTTGGACTACAGACTATTTCTATGTTATTTAGAGGAAATGAATTGTAAAATGGAAGGCTCAGGCTGTAGAATCATCCAATATTGTATTCACATCCATATTAAAGGACTTCCTAGATCTTTACATTATTAATAACTATGCTCATCTGTTCACATTATCTTTATAGTGGGGACAATAATTTCCACAGAGCAAAGTGGTCCTGATAATTAATGACCATACAGCAGGCACTCAAATCTTATTTGTGTTATCAGGGGAAAGAGTGGAGGATTTGTGAGCATGGTCCAATCTTCCAGGGAACAGAAATCTCACGGTTGAATCTGAATGCTCAGTCTTCTTATCCAATTTTTCACAAAACATTTATCTTGGAGATGCTGAACCACAATATTGTCCTTGTTGGTGTGGCAGGGTACACCACCATGCTCTGTCTCCTGGGTTTCCCCATGTGCAAGAATGCCATCTCAGTCTAAATTCTCAACCTGGCTGTGGCCAACTACTCTTCCTATGCTAAAACATTATTGGTTCCCCTCTGCCATGTGCCACCTTGCCTTGCATCCAATTGATTATAGACAGAAACCTCTACAAACTGTGAGCTAAATAAAACTTTTCTCCTTTAACTTTGGCTGTTAGGTATTTTGTCTCAGCAATGAAAACAATAACTAAGATAGAATTTGGTGCCAGAAGTGGGGTCATTGCTGTGACTTTCCTGTCCATGTAGTTCAGGAGCCTTTGGGAATGGCTTGTGGAAAGAGTTTGGGAAAGTTCAGAGATGCCAGCTGAAAAAGTAGTGCTGGAATGCTTTAGGCTGTACAGTATGAGAGATTCTGCTCCAAACTCAGAAGACCAGAAAGCCAAAAATACAAGGCTCAGGAGGTATCTGATGGGAAGAAGGACTGCAATGGCTGCAGAACTCCAGATGATGTATGTTATGGCTTGGCAGAAAGTTTGTCTGCATTTTGCTTGTGTCCAGACACTTTTCCTGAGACTAAGATTAAGGATGGTAGTACTAATTAATCTGGAAGAAGAAATTTTAAGGCAGTCAAATGTTGAGGTGGTGCCGTTGCTATTGTTGGGGAGTTTTAGCCAGATTTATGTTGAGAATCAAGAGCAAAGAGCCTGGGGCAGGGGATGATTTAAAATGTTGTGAGTTTGGCCAGAGCGGAAGCTCCAGTAAAATTGTGAACTATGAAAACAGAGCTGAGGAGATCTGAATTGCTTAGAAGGAATAGGAGAATATAAAGTATGGCCTGAGGGCATCACAAGAAGCAGCAAGTCTCCACCCTGTGCAGCCTCAAAACTACTAAAGTGAAAGACCTTGCTCTGAGGAAAACACCACAGAGCACCATGTTCCAGAATGGCAGTAGCTGTACCATGCTCCAGAATGATGACAGCATAGAAAATTTGTGCCTCAGAATTGAATTCAGAGTTCCAAGTGATCCAGGCACTCAAACCCTACAGCCAAGAAAGAGAGAAGCCTGGCTACTGTTCTAGCTGACAGCAGAACCCATATGGTGGGTTACTCATTGGCATTACCCATACGGTGCTGGTTTTAGGTGCATGCAGAATGGGCAAATTGTGGGTTCAGGAAAGCTTCCACTCAGATTTCAGAAGTCCAGAGAAATCAGACACTGTGTTCCTGAAAGGGCAGTGTGTGAAGCTGTGAGAGTGAAGCCAAAGGTACAGTGGAGATCCCAGAAGTTTGGAGAAGCCAGGAATGTGATATATTCTGAGGAAAACTGCAAGCAAGGAACAGAGTAGGCCCAAGAGAAAGGCCATGGGAACCACAATCATCAGACATTCCATAGGGTTGGAGCGATACAAGACCATTGGAGTTCACACATTGCCATAGATTGCCTTAGATGCTACACATGGAACTGCAGGGCTTAATGTTTGCCCTGCTGGATTCTGGACTTGCTTTAGTAACATTCCTTGCATCCCCCTATTTGTAACTTTTGGAACAGAATTGTCTTATCTTGAGCCATTGAATGTTGGAAGTATTTATCTTTTGTTTCATTTGTACAGGGGCTCACAGTTAAGAGTTTGTCTTAAATCTCAGAGAAGATGGGATTTGGGTTTTCAGCAATGCTGAAACTTCAGATTTTGACAACTCTCAGAGATGGACTAAATTCCTTTTGCATAACGGGATGTTCATGAGTCTTTGTGGGGCAGAGGAAGGAAGTTGTTGTTTGTGTCTAAATGTCCCCCAAAGCCTCATGTAGTCATTGGGCTTTTTCAGAGGTGACTGAATCTAGAGTGTGTGATGCTGTGATTGAAGGTGTATGATTAGCAAATCATTCTACTGATTAGTTTAGCATAGCTCTCACTAGGATTAAGGGTGTAAGTGCTATACCCACCCTCAAGTGTGTAGCCTGTATATAATATAAGGTCCCCCTTGCTACTCTTGCTATCTTGTGGGTACCATGAACTGTTCTCTGTAATGCCCCTCTACCAAACCACTCTACCTTGGAGCCAGCTGATTATGGACCAAAACCTCTACAAACTGTGACATAAATAAACATTTTCCCCTTTAACTTTTTGGGTGTTGGGTATTTTGTTTCAGCAAACAAAGAAAAGTAAGATATTGACCAAAGTGTAGTGGATCCAGAAGAGAGGTCAAAAACACGGACCCTAAGGCAGCCTTTCTGTGTTTGTGTCCACACTGTGTAACATTACGAACAAATCAGTTATCCTTTTTGTTCACTTCCATCTTCCACTTATAACCTCCTCTCACAGAAAAGCTTTCATCTTCAAACAAACTACTATCTCCCAGTGGAGAGCATGTTGTGGACTTATATTGTAAACACCACTTTGTAGTTTTCCATAGGGATTCCCCTTCAAATGCTGCTCTTCCAGTGGTTATCAGACCTTGCCCTCACTTCCCCTCTATATCACTGACCAATTCATATTACACAAATATCTCATCCCCACTCTGCACCAAAATGCTTCCAGGTGGTTGGAAAACCCAGAGTGACCCCTCACTTTAAAGACACTTCTGTGGTCAACTTCCACTATTTGGCACACATAGGTAATCTTCTAAATACACACATCTGTACTCAAAAAATATCAAGATGAATGAGATTTTCTTCATCACATGAAATATGTGTGTCTTGAAATCTTACTGTGATTTTATTTTCCACTAGCCAAATCTAGCATTAACTTGTTTATTCGTTTACTTACCCTTTAAATAAATATTGAGAACACAGGTTTGTGTACCCAAAGTTGTGCACATGTTATATAAAGTGTGTTTGTGCCTTCATTGTACTGACACACTGAGGCATTTCTAGTCCATCAGGGTGAGCCATCCTCTTGGTGTGAATACTAGTTCCCCAGCTGTGGAGAGCTTTCTTAGTCTTTGAAAGCCTCTTACTATCCTCTGTGTAACAGAGAGAATAATTACCAGGTAGCAGTGAAGTTCTAAGAGCCAAAGGCCAGACAACAATCAAAAGAAACTCTTCTTTACCTCCCCAGGGGCATCAGTGGAAGATTTCTGTACCAATATTGAACAATAACACCCAAGAAACTGACCTCACACTAATGAATGGAAGGGATATGGTCCTTCCTATAACTTTCAACATAGAACCCATAATCTTCAATCTTTTTGAAAAATGATCCTGTACAAATCAGAGTGTAGTCAGAGAAGTATCAGTATTTACAAATTAGAAGATTGTGTATATATAATTGTGTGAGATAAAGACTCAATTCGAATTTCTGGTTAATTTATCCATGAAAGGCCATTATCTGTTTCTCTGATGCTGGGGGCTGATGTCTGCAGGACAAAAATGAACCAAGAAAAATGTGATAAAAACCTGTGAGAACTAGCTAGTACCCCTATCAGTCTCTCTGATTTCCTATGGATAAGAGTGTTTTGTAGGGGAAGTTGGCTCCCTTCATTATGAAGCTAAACACATGCCTGGGCCAGCAGCCAGGATGAGGAAGTATCCAAGGAAACGGGAAGCAACTAAAGGTCCAACTTCTGTCTCGTGACAATGATGGAACTATCTGAGAAGCAGCAACATGCATGAGCATATCATATCCCTTCCACCAACCAACAACAAGGCTGCTGCTTGGTTTCCTGTCCCCAAATTGTGATGCCCACGTTAACCAGAAACTTACCAGAAAAAGAATTCTGATAAATGTAGTTGTGGTCACTTTCCTGTCACTGGAACAAAATATCTTTCACCCATAACTGAAATGAAGAGAGGCTTTTTTGGTTCACAATTTCAAGACATTCAAACCATGCTCAGGTGCCTTCAAAACAGAAATGACATAGAATGGCATAGTGGGGGAAAGCTGCACGCTGCATAGCAGCCAGGAAGCAGAGAAAGAAAGGAGGAGAGTGATGAAAATACACCCTTCTACATCAATCCCTCATTGACCTGCCACTTCAGAACAAGCTTCACTTCTGAACATGAGACTTTAGGGGAATGTGTGTCGAAGCCATAACAGTTCAATCTAGACACATTTACACTTCAAATCATCACTATATCCCTTATCAGCATGATTTCCATTGAAATATATTTAAATTATAGAACTCTCACTGGAAAGGCACATCGGTGGTCACTCCAGTTATTTGGGCACACCTAAGTAATTCTAAATATCCATAGAGCAGTCCAGAGAAAGAAATATAATAATTAATTTTTTCCTCTCATTTTATTAGAGTGTTCTAATGCCTTAAATTGTTTTTCATTTTTATTTTTTTCCATTTAATCTAAATCTTCTATTACCATTACACTGAGCACTCAGGCTTTCACTTTCTAAAAGAATACTGTAACACATGGAGCTGGATAATGGGGAAACAGAAGAGCTCTTGTCTTTGCAGCCTAATACCCTAAAGTGTTTTTGCCCACGAGGCCCAGCCACTCTCACACCTACTTGTTCTAGGAAGACGTCATCTTTTCTCCTGCCCCCAGTGCACAGTCTTCTTTCTCATATGAATAGACAACTCTTAGTCAAAACAGGGTCTGAGACATCTCTCTTTGTAAATCCTATATTAGAGTGAAAATTTCTGGCCCAGGGCTGGGAAACATCTGGGTCCAAAGTCTTTTCCTGTTCTCTCATATTCTTTCTCAGGCTTTTCTTTCTCGGAAATTCTGAAGACTTGATACAAAAGCTGGCCGGATTTGGCAGAGGGGTCTTTGGGTATGACTGGGACTTCAGAATATTCCCAGTTCAAGACAGTGTAGTTGGTGCAGTAGAGTGAGATCAGCACTTTGAGTCAATGAGAACTGGGCCTCACATAGGTTCTGTGACCTCTGGCCATTTTAAATGTCTTCATCTCCACAAGCCTTTTCTTGATATGACTCTATTTTCCATATTTATAAGAGATTCTAAAATGAGTTTTCATTGAAATATTAAATGAAATGACATCAAATTACGTGACCAGTCCACCTAAGTGAGTGAGATTCTGAGTCATTATATTTAAAATAAGATCATTTTCATAAACAATATGTCTCTGTCCTGCACTCTGAAGCTTGTTTCTTCAACTTCCCCTTCTGGACAATCTGACACAACAAATGTATACTGAGATAAGTTAGAAGGGACTACTGTATGGCCCATGCTAGTCTCTCAAACTCTATGATCACAAGAAGATATTTTGGGTAGCTCCACAAAAGTAGGGAAAGTTGGGGCAGAGAACAGTGGAAAAGAATGGAATAGTGCTCCAGAAGACCAGGGGCCAAACAATACCTCATCACTGTGGGATCTGTTTTTCCACAAGAGTGTATGATAGATGCACTCAGTCCTTAATGCATGAATTACTGTAGCTTTTCATCACTATAATGAAATAACCAAGGCAGGCTACTTCATAAAAAAGAGGTATTTAACTTACACTTCTGGAGGCTCAAACACTTCTATGTGGTGATTGCTTTCTTGCCAGAAGAGTCCTGAAGTAGCACAAGGTTTAGCCTGCCAAAAAGACAAGGAACATATGATTTTGTGGGTATCTCTTCTGGTATTTCTCCCTCTTCTTATAAAACCACAAGGATTCAGTCATGAGGGTTCTACCTTAACGTCCCCTTCTACTTATCATCACCTTCCAAAGTCCCTGTTGCTAGACACTGTAGTTCAAATAAGTTCCTACGCTCTTAATACTTCATAGTGGGGATCAAATTTCAACACATGAAATCTTGAAGGACATTCGAATCCTTTCTGGATCGTAATAACTCTTTGACCAATTAGAACATTATACATCCTCTTTCTACTTTGGGGCTTCTTATCAATTGGACCAATATTCCAGTGTGATAGTGTGTTAGTCATCTTTTCTATCAGTAGGCTTCCAGTGAAAAATATCATGGCAGAAATCCATGTGTGGTGGCGCGAAGATGTTCAGTTCATGGCAGCTAGAAAGCAGAGCATTGTAACTGTTTCAGAGAGGAAGGAGTGATGGGCAACATATCGTATCCAAGGTCATTCCTCCATGACTCACTCACACACACTGAAAAGTGTGCTATATTTTTAATGCCCCGTTTGGCTCCCAAAAACAGTCAATTTAGAACACTGAAGATGAAACATGACATTCCATATCTTGTCAATTTCAATCCATACCATAAACCATACTTAATCTCCAAATAAACAGGTTAGTAATTCCACCTAACATGTTACAACTATCCTGGGCACAACTGAAATGCCATAACTCATTCTTAAAAGTCTCAACAGTTCCAATATTTTTTTAAAAACCCAAGTCAAAAAGTCTTCTGAGGTTCAGGGAAATCTATCAACTGTGAAACTGTGCAAAAATAATTTTAAAACCAAGTTACATATTACTAAGATAAAATGGCACAAAGTAAACATTCTTATTCCAAAAAGGAGGAATAGGAGGATAGAAAGAATCAGACTAAAGCAAGACCAAAATGCAGCAGGGCAAACATCAGTTCTCATAGTTCAAGCATGCATGAAATGTGCTGGTGAGTTATGAGTTCTACAATGGTAAGGAAGATCCACCCTTATGGCCTGGCCCTTCAGAGCCCACATGGCCCCTCTTGTGTGGCATTTGCTCAGCAGACATCCATTTTCCTGACATCTCCTATTTCCTGGAGTCTCCACTACACCTTTGCTCTTCTTTCCTTGGCTTCACACCTTGCTCTCTCATTATCACCTTCACTGACCTCTCAGGGATTCTTTTAAATTCTGGGTGAAAGCCTTCCAACCCCACAACTCTTGCATTATGCATCCCAATAAAACCAGCATCACCTGAAAAATGCCAAGGTCTGCCAGCAACATGAGAAGCAGCCAGTCTCTCTTGGATGGTGGCATCAGCAGCTTAATGGTCCCTGGATAAAGGAATATAGGGAAATAAATGCCAGAAAGTAAATTCCCTGGGATACCTTTCCCTATCAGGAGGCCCAAATGTTTTCCTCTCAAATACAAACCTTATATTTTTGCACCTTTGAACCTGTAATGTTTACAGTCTTCTCATTTCTGAGATGTCCTCAGTGAATCTTGCTTCCTGTTCCTGTATATTGTACTTGGTTTCTTTATAATGTTGAAAATCTCTTCAGCAGTGACACTTCTTTCTTGGCCCCAACTTTACAAACTTCCTTCTGAGCCAAAGTTTAATTTTCTAAACTTTTTGCTCTTTTTTTGCCCCTGATTCTTACTATAAATTTTGTTGAAAGCAGGCAGCTGTACCATGTCACAGACTGAATAGTAGGTTGCCTTGAAATTTTCCTTCCTCAATCAATTAGTCCATAGCCTTTAAACTCAGCCTTCTGCAAAGCCTCAGGACACTGAAACTTCATGAGCCTGGAATTTACTCTCAGAATTCTACTCAGATTTAACCAAAACCACCCATTAGACTTTGTTTCTCGCAATCTATGAATTCCCTAGTCTTCCTCTTCAGACTTTTTTCAAACTCCTCCTACAAACTAGTTCCAAGGACTTCAGAGTGACAAAATAATTCAGAGCCATTAAATGACCCCATTCTGTGGAACCAAACTTTCTGCATTAACCAGCTTTCCTATAACTTGCACACAATACCTTACACCCACACCCTAAAGGAAGAGAGATGTAGTTTGGCTTATGGATTCAGAGGACTCAGTATGTGGTAATCTGCCTCCAAAGGGGAAATTCCCGAGATTTATTCCAGTTCATAGCGGCTGGAAGGCATAGCAGAAGAACAATGCCAGACATAATACTCAAGGTCAGACCTCCATGATCTACTGAGATATACCCAGAATTATGTTTTATTAATCCCCTTGGTGACACAAACCCAATCAAGCCGAGTGATGTTTAAATAATAGAGATGCATTACAGATCTCTGGGTTACAGAATTAAGCCTGCCTGTGTGACACAGAAGAGGGCTCTTAAACTCTGTTATCTCTGAGTAATTGGCTCACCACATCTCTCTTTGTTTGGTACTTGATTGGCACCCTTCTTCTATCTTGCTGGAGTTTGGTTAGGTTCAATTTTTAACCCCAAATTTTGACTAACATCTTTTATATAATGCAAATTACTACTTCACTTTTCCCTAACCATTGTGTAATGCACACAGTGATGGTGGATACAAAGGTAAACTTACTTTTATTAAGTCTACATTGTTTGAGACCAGGATCAAAACTGTGCAACCCAAAACTGTGTCTTATAAAATGGGAAAAATACTTATTCTGAGTATATGGGCATTTGAGAGGATTCAAAGATAAAATACTGGTAAACTCTCAATAAGTTGTTATTTCCATTCATGTATGAGCTCAGGCACAATAGGAGCATGCTGGGCCCGTATATTAGCTGGGCCTCATTCCCTAGTAGAAATCTTTATGAGCGTCTCTCTTTACATGCAAAGGTCTACACTTTTTTATTATCTCTCTTTAATGGTCTGTCACTAAAAACAAAGAATAGAAAAAAGAGGAATCAAAGTGAAAAGAAGGAACCAACAAGGGAAAACCTACTAAATATTTTGGAAAAGAGAATAGAGTACAACTATACTGTACTCACCCCAGAATTTCAATTCATAGTACTAAGTACTTTTTTTATTTACTCTTTCTTTTTATTAGTACATATTTGTAGTACACAATGTTTGCATCTCTTGTGGGGAATAGACACATGAACATAATATATATTATTTCCTTTTTCCTTCCCTTTTCCTTCCCTCTCCTTCCATGCCTTGATCCCTTTTCTCTTTGAGAAAGCTCTATGTCCCTGTACCCTATTATCTATCTTTTTATTTTGCTCTACATACATAAAGTAATACTTCCTAACAGGCAAATCTCTCCACAAAAATTTTTGTCTAATTATATGAGTGTGCTAGAGGTTATAATTTTGTTTTCATTTTTATTCTTCTGTTCAACCCAAATGATAATATTCTGTTGGGATTTTTGTTATCCATGCATCCATTTGTTGAATAAATATTGATAGAGATCACAGTATACTGCACTAGGAACAAGACACCAGAGATTTGTAAAGTGCTTCTGTCTTCAATTGCCAATGCCCTGATCCATTTGTACCTCACCAAGCTCACCATAACATCCCCAAGATGTCAAATTTCTCTCATTCTCTTAATATTGTCTTCTTTATCTGCCATGTATTGGTCATTTTTAGGTACAATGAGTCTTTCAGACTTGTTTGGAGTCCCTCTTTATAGTCATATCCACTGTCATCACTCTTCTTATTTGTCTAGCAACCATATAACTAGTTTCTATATCTGTAATTTTGTTATTTGAAAAATTTTACAACCACACAATTTTACAGAATTCAATCTTTTAATGTTCTCTTTTCACTTAGTATGCTGTCCTAAGTTTTCCTCCACATTTTCACATATACAAATATGTTTGTTCAGTTTTTTTAACTGTTCAGTTGCACTCATGGTATAAATGTATTTAATTTTATTTCACTAGTTAGAAAAGAGAAGACTTTTGGTTTGTTTTCACTTTGGGTGTTATAAATGAAGCACCTATAAACTCAAGATTTTCAAATGAACATAATTTTCCCATCTCCTGCACAAACTCCAGTGGAAGATCTCTGTCTTGTGTGGCAAGTATTCTTTAATCATTTAAAAAAGTGCAAGAGTATTTTCCAGACTGGCTGTACAATTTTGTGATCCTTCTGACAATGTAGGAAAGTCCCAGTTCTCCAAGTTCTTGGCAACAATTGAAACTACCGATTTCAATGGTAGTTTTATTTTAACCATTCTAAGAGGTATGCTGTGTCTCGTTGTGGTTCTTAATGGTGTCCTAATGGTAGTGATATGGCATATTTGCCATCAATATTTCTTCTTTAGTGAAGATATGCTCATAATTTTGCTCTGGGTGGCTCTAACTCAATCCATTCAATAAATGTTTGTATGACATTGAGTGTGGCTGGAGAACACCCATAAATATACCCAACTGTGTCATCTTAAATTTGTGAGCAGTAATCTCTGTTACTGAATTTTTAAATTTTCAGCCAATGGAAAGCATCTTTGCCAGTTAGAGTTAGACCAACAATATGTCAGAGTAGGAGTTTTTTGCTGTCCCTTACCCAGGGAATATTTTTAATTTCACCAGCTTTTATTTATACACTCATTTTTAGGAGCTGAGGATGCGCATTTGTACATGATTCAAGGTATTGTATCAGGGATATAGGTTCATATAATCACTGCCACATTCACAGACATTGAACTGTAACTTTACCTCCCAAAACTCTCTTGAGCATCCTTGTATAGGAACCTGTTACCACTTCCAAACTCCCTGGTCACCACTGACCTGTTCTTGACCTCATCTCTATGATTTAACATATCCAAAATATTATATAAACAGAATCAAATAGAATATAACCTGTTTTTATTTTTTAACAGCATATTATCTTCAAAATATAGTGCAGTTGCTATCATTATCAATACTTTCTTAATGATATTTTAGAATTCCTAACTAGTATTTCATTAGATGGATGAATCATTTTTGTTTTACTACTCAAAAGAGGAAGAACATTTTGTTCTTCTCATTTTGGCTGTGCTAAATGAAGATGCTATAAGTATTTGTGTATAGAATTTTTAAAATATATCTTTAACATTTTTGATAAAGAAATCATAATTATATCTATTTACTTGGTTGTAAGGTTTAGCTATGTGTATACAATGGGACATGATTAAATTTATACTAATGACCATATCCATTATCTGTTTCATCTATGATGAGACATGCCAGACTTCCTCTCATAACTATTTTGAAATATTTTATACATTATTGCTGACTACAATAATTCTGCTGTAAAATAAATTTCAAAATCTCTTCTATCTGAAACTTTGTAACCTTTGAACAACAACTCATCACTCCTCACTTTCCACCCACCATCCTCAGTTTTTGAAAACAAATCTTTCTTCTATAAGTTCAATTTTCACAGATTCTATATCTAACTTAGATGATGAGATACTTAACTCTCTGCTCTTGATTTATTTCATTTATTATTCCCTTGGATAAATGGTAAGAGTGAGCTGCTGGCTTGTAAGGAAAATGTATATTTAACTGCTTTAGAAAACTCAAAAGAACTTTCCACAGTGGATGTATCATTTTGCATCTCCACAGACAGTACATAAAAATTATAGACCACGCATGGTTAGCAGCTACATTAACAAGGTCAAGAATGCCTTCACATTTTTAAACCTAAGGTCAGTTTCCCCACAGCACAATATTATTGTTACTACCCACTGGACAACGACTTCATCATGTGGGATTGTGGAGCACAAGCCTCTCCTGGCTTTCTTCCTTCCCTAATACCTGCCCTCACTCACGCTTTACTAAGTGAAATGGCATATAGACTTTGTCATATGTTTAGTTCTCACACGCATGTATAATCCTGAGATGTTTGATCCCTTAGTTGGTTTCTCTGTTTGTTTATGCTGAATCCAGCTCCTAATCCAGTCTTATGAAGATAAAACCCTCACACTTCTCACCCCTGTAGACCCCTCTTTTCAGTCTGTTTCCTTTCTGAAGGACTTTGCCCAGCCCTTGGAGAATATGCTCAATATTATTCACACTCAAAATTCAGTTCCTCAAATACTGTGCACTGAGCTGTAGTTCTATTTTTAGTAGTATCCATAACAAATTAACACAGACTAGGTAGAAGAAACAACAGGATTTTATTTTATTACTGTTCTGGATGGTATAAATCAGAGATCGTGGCATTGACAAGGTTTTCTTCCAAGATTTTTCTCCTTGTCTTATAAATGATGTCTTTCTCCTTTGTCTTCCCTCTATATGTCTATGGCCTCATCTCTTCTTACATGGACACCAGTCAGACTGCAATAGGACTCACGCTATGAGCTCATCTTAACTTTATATATAGAACCCACCACATTTCTAAATACCATCATATTCTGGTGTAATGAAGTTTAGGATTTTTACATATGTATTTGGAAAGAACTCAGTCCAGTTCATTTCAGCATACTTACAAAATATCTGCAGAAAAAAATCAACCCATTGAAGAACTTTTCTGACTATTTAACTCTATTATAATGTGAATAACATTTGGAACCCTTCTCCATCATTGCAGGGAATGTAAAGTAAAACAACTACTGTGGAACCCAGTAGGGAGATTCCTCAAAGTAACTAAAACCAGAAATCCCATTTGACCCACTTTTTCCCTTCTAGGTATATTCCTGAAAGTCTGTCTTAGTTACTTTTCTCTTACTGCTGGGACAAAATACTTTATGCTCAAAACTAAGGAAGGGAAGGTTTATTTAGCTCAGTTTGTAGAGGTTTCAGTCTATAATTAGCTGGCTCCAATGCAGGGTGGCGTGGCAGAGGGGTAACAATTCAAAGTAGCAGAAGACAAAAAAAGAAACAAAAGCAAAAAGGGCAGGGGATAAGCCTCTTTTCCTGCCTTATATTCTATGCAGGCTACACACACTGTGGTGGGAGGAGCTCTCACACCATCTCCATGCCCTCCTCCTGCACCAGCTCATGATGTTTACACAGCGAGGACCCTAGGCCCCTGCTGAGTCACTTAGTTATACTTCTAAATTTCTCAAGTTGACACAATGAAAAATATCCTACAGGGGTACGCACGTCGTCTATGCACTAGAATGTAGAACTTCTGAATTATTTAGTTAAGCTTCTAGACTTCTCAAGTTGGCATAATGTATCAAACATAATGAAGAGTTAAAGACATCTTATAGAGATGTATGTTTATAATAGTACACTTCATAAGAACTAAATCTTGGAAGCATCCTATATACCCATGAACAAACGAATGGATAAAAAAAATGTGGTGTTTGTACACAATGGAATATTACTCTCCTATATATGAGAAATGCAAAATATAAACAAAGAGTAAAATTAAAGATAGATAATAGGAAACAAGGAGATAAATCTTTTGCAAATGGGATGAGGATTAAGAGACAGAGGGAACAGTACAAGAGGAGAGGGGGAAGGGATGAAAAAATTAAGGTGCGTTGAGTACCTGCAGCAATTATCTACAGGAATAAAAAGAAGGGAGAAATAAGGACATGCTAGGTGATCCGAACTGTTTACAAATTTGCAATGGAAGACATTTGAACCATCTACAAATATGAAGAATAAAACAACCGTAAATTTAATATTGAGAGATAATAACAAATAAAAATGAAAAGTATAGGAAGTAGTGGCCTTTGCAGAATGCAAATCAGGGAAACACTTACGTAGTTGTCATTGGGATTTAAAGAATATACGTGAATGAATTACTGCTAGATAAAGAAAACACAAAGAAAAATTTAAAACATAGCGAGACTTAAATGACCCTAGGATATGCCTCATTCTTTATTTATAAAGCTTCATAAGCCATTTCACATTGCCAGACATTGCTGCTGCCTAGGCTCAAAGTTGGAAATTAAAGGCTTTAGGATAGCAATTACTTACAGTAATGTGAACTGCATTAGATGTAATGAGAGAGTTTATTTTCTGAGTGGAAATTGGACAAATGCCCAGAAATATTTCTATATGAGTGCATGTATCAACGTTCTCTGTTCTCTGATTTGCCCACAATCCCTGTGTAGGGAATCACATGGTCTATGTAACTTCTTGATAAGTGACACTTGTCCACCAGGTTTTATTCCAGGTGCAGTAGGCATCTCTGGAGTTAGGGGACTGAGAAGATTCCTCTGGTGTCAGCAGTCCTACAAAGACTTTTCCCCTTCAACACAGATCAGCTTGCTAACTCCAGATAGAAGAATGCAAGAAGGGTAAGTGTATATAACACTGTATTCCTTATTTTCAAAGCTTTTGAATTTTCATCTAGGTTCACAATCTTCTGTTTCTACTTTTGGGTGTTAGAGATAGGGAGTCATGGATCTTCCTTCAAAGAAAGGGAGAAGACATGAGGCTTTCATCTGAAAAGTGGGTGCTGGCAGTGTCAAATGTGGTTGTTCGTAATAGGGTTCTCTAAGTGATTCCCCATTTGATCCATCTCCCTATTCCTCCTCATCATTTCAACCACTCAGATCTGCAGTCATAGAAGAAATTATGCTTTCTTCTTAATTCAAAGAGCAAGGTTATGTGTAAGCATTTTGCTCAAGAACTGAGGATTCTGAAACCTAGTTTCACTGATTTATTTGCTTCCAAAGTTATTCTCCTTCATATACTTGTGAAGATACCCAAAGGAAAAGCTTATCCCAAACTGAAATAATTCAGAAGTATTTCTTTAATTGACAATTTACAAAGAAAGACAGAATTAAGGGAAATTGATAATCCATGGGATAGTACCCTAAAGCAAGCAGCAGAGAAGCAGTATATCTGGCCCTACAGTGATAAAGACAAGGGATGGAATAGTTTCTAGAAAGACTGACCACAGACTGGCATTGACTAGTCATACTGCCAGTGCCAGTTTTAACAATAGGAGAGGATGACCAGTAGGTGAGGAGGCACTTATGTCCAACTCACAATCTCAAAAGCAGAGAGCTCATAAAGAGCAAAATAGAAGATAGACAATAGGAAATGGGGAGATAAATCTAAAATCCCTCTCCTTATGCCCTCCAGCATCCAGGTAGTGTTTCCTAGTGGTTCTAAAACCATAAAAACTGTTTAATTTATGCAAAATAAACTGTTTGGGGTGGTAATAAAATTTCTAGTTTTCCAAACATATTTTCTTCAATCCAGCAAAAGCTATACAATGTTGGCTCTGCAAAGAGATCACGATAGATACATTCACTTCTTTTTTTTTTTTTTTTTTTTTTCTTTTTTTGGTACTGGGAATCAAACTCAGGACCTTGCACTTGCCAGGCAAGCACTTGGGCCACTGAGCTATATCCCCGCCCCACATTCTCTTCTGATGTCCCTCTGCAACACAAGAGGAGGATGCATCCTCCTTCCAGCTGGAGAGGCCTTTTTCTAAGCAAGTCATCAGGATCCCAGTGCCATGACTACTTTTGAAAGAAGAGGGCTTCTGGATTTTTGCTATCTATTCCTATTTAGCTTCCACACACAACTCACCCTACCCCCACCATTTTATTGTCTTCCCTTTTTCTCTAGTGTTTATTCTTCTAGATTTTACTCAAGCCAAAATTTTGATGGCTAACTTGGATTTAACTTGGAAATTACTCCTCTTTTTTGCCCTCCTGTATTTGTAATTAACAGCTCTCTGGTGCTGAGTTTTTTGGTCAAATGGATGGGTAGTGAGCAGCACTGCTAGATTCAGTTCACAGTGTGAGACCATAATAAATCATTCATTCTCTGTGTTCCAATTCTATCTCTGGTAAAATTGAAGTAATATGCTCATCCTATAGGTGGTATTTCAGAAGATTCAAAGGGACAATGTATCTCTCAATCAGTTGTTAACAGTCACTCAGCTATAAACTGGTCCTCTTGTTCCAGATAAAATCTACATGACCATTTTTTTTTCACATTTCATGCCTTCCATGTTGATTTCCTTTCAAAGATTCCACTCATATAAAGCATTTATGTAAAAAATAGAATGGAAATCTCCAGGGAGATAATATGGAGTGCATTTACAATACACATCCCACAGCACATCACTTAGTAGTCTTCCTCTGAATACTTTTATAGGTCAAATACTTCATTAAAGTGGCTGTCTGACCTCAGTCTCACTTACTTTTTTGTCTTTTATATACTGGGCATTTCAGTTTGAACTCAACTCCTACCACCACACTGTACATTAAAAGGCTTCTTTGTGCTGAAAGCCACTCTGTGAACTCAATTTATGAATACACATCAGTAGTCAACCATTTGTTTGTGTTCCAAGGGCACCAGTGGGGAGCTTCTGAACATGAGTGAAACCACAGCAGCTGATGGCACAGAACCCGCAACAATGAATTGGAGTGTGCTGGATGGTACACTTTCTGGGATTCTGACGACTGTGCCACTGCTGACTGATTTGGTCAAATCTAAGTAATTCTTTTAAACATTGTACTCTCCTCAAAAATAACTGTGATAAATGAAATTCTTTCATCTTCTTTTAACCAAGCATTCTAATATCTTTAATTGGGTTTCCATTTTTTATTTTTCCATTTGATCCAAATTTTCTACTACCCTTGTATTCTTCCTTCATACATTCATTCACCGAATTACTATTCAGAACACAGTATGTTATACTCTACATTACATTCTGGGAAACAGAAATCCTCCATCTTTTCATGGCCATTTCAAACCCACCATGACCAGCCATCATCATAACTACAGTAGTAAGAGACTACATTCCTTTGACATTCCCATCACCTCTCCCATATAGATAGACAATTCTGGTCATGAGTTTAGTCTTGTTCATCTGTGTGTTTTGCAATGCCTCATCTAGTGATAGTTTTTGAGAGTTTAAGAGTTCTCAGCTAGTAGAAGAAAACTCGTGCTCTAATTTAGCATTTCACCTTGCACCTGTTTGAAATTTGTTCTACAAAATCTTGATAATGGGAAAATCTTGTTTTAACATGCTTTTACACATGTGAAAGAATACTGCACATCAACTTCAGACATTCTGAAGAGTACAGAAGAGGAGATGCAGTTTCTGCATTTATGTCCATCTATAATGTTCTACTTATTCTTTTCTAAAGAACAGCTGGAAACAAATATGAAAGTTTTTAAGCCACAGTTTTTAAAGGGTATATGTTCTGAGAAATGTGTCCTCAGAAAATTCATTAATGTGTGAAATTCTAGAAGACAGTGTAGCCTACCACACTAATAGGTTATCCAGGGTGTGTGTATATATGTGTACGTATATTCTATTATTCCTGGGGCCATTATAAACAAAACAACATGACATTGCATCAAGCTCTACCAAAAATTATGCAAAGGATTCTATAAACATATGTGACTTCTCCCAGCATGCATGGGTGGTCTGCACTGCCGATATTCTCAGTGGACTTTCCAAGCATTTTCCATTCTGACCCATCTCCATGAATTCTTCCCTTTATTTGAACTTCACTATGCTTCCTGCTAAATTCATTTAAAGACAAAGGTGACATGCAAACATTGCATGTCAGAGCCAAACTACAGAAACATGACTTTCATTGTTTTACTTCCTTTTCAAAGTTATTCTCATTCACATATTTGAGAAACTACTGGAAGGAATAGCCCAAACAGAAATAACTCACGAGTACTCAGTTTACAGGTTACAGTTATAGCAGAATTAAGGCAAATTGACAATGCATGACAGAGGACCCAAAAGGAAGTAATATGGAGGAATATACCCACCTACACTTACAGGGAGACAGGGCACAGCAATAGCTACAGCTGTAGAAGTAGAAGTACAAGGGCAGGCAGGGTGAGAAGCATTGCCATAGCCAACTACAGTGTCACAATCCAAGAGACAGAAGGTGAAAAACCCAAATAAGTCTACATGCTCTCCATCCACTGGTGCAGTCTCCCAGTGGTTTTAAAATCACATGTGCTAACTGAAGTCCCCAGCATGGGAACAACAGAGATCATAGACTGGAATATTTTAGATACTGTCAATAGAGGACATGTTCAGCAGCAGAGAGAATCCAGTATTTAGAGTCAATAAAACCTAAGTTTGAGTCCAGGTTCTCTGAGATGACTTAAGCTCTGTAAGTTTCAGTTTCCACCCATGATACTAAGCCTGGTGGTGCATACCTGTAATCCCAGCTCTTGGGAGGCTGAGGCAGGAGAACGGCTGCAAGTTGGAGATCAGCCTGCACTACAAAGTGATCTCAAAACTAGCCTAAACTGCATAACAAGACTCTGTCTCAAAAAGACAAAAAAAATTCAGTTACCTCCCAAGAAACACAGGGACAATAATTTCTGAGTATCAAAGTGATCCTGAGAATATAGAATATGCAGCAGGTTTTCAACATTATTTGTGTTCCCAGGAACACCAGTGGAGAACTTCTGAGCATGAATCAAAGCATCCTGCCCAATGGTACAGAATTAACAAGAATGGATGAATTTTCATCTGTCTACATAGTGTTCAAGATCCAACAATTGCTGACAGTCATCTTTGCCCTGATAGGGCTGCCTGGAAATGCGGCTGTGATCTGGCTCCTGGGAATTCAAAGGCACAAGAAGCCCATCTCAGTCTATATCCTCCACCTGGCCACATCGGACTTCCTTTTCCTCTGTTGCCTCCTTACATTCTACCTGTGGAAACTTATTGACAGGTTTCGCTTCAACTACTACATCTACATATACGCTGTGGGGATGATTTTCTACGTGACCAGCCTGCTCATGCTCAGTGCCATCAGCACTGAACGCTGCCTGGCAGTTCTGTTCCCCATCTGGTATCACTGCCACCGGCCAAGACATATGTCAGCTGTCTTGTGTTCCCTGTTCTGGGCTCTATCCCTACTGCTTACTATCCTGCTACACATCGGAAATGTTAAACTGTATATGGGAATGCATTTATTCATCACTTCATTGGTAGTCATTTTATCTGTGCTGCTCTGTGGGTCCAACCTGGTCTTGCTGGTGAGGATGCTCTGTGGCTCCACAAGGTTGCCACTGACCAGGCTGTATGTGACCATTGGACTCACAGTGCTGGTCTTCCTCCTCTGTAGCCTGCCTCTATATATCATGTCACTCTGGGGTAACATGATTTTTTATACAATGGATGATTTTAATTATATGGTACTTTGGGGGATGGCTTATTTGCTGTCTAGTGTCAACAGCAGTGCCAACCCCATTATTTACTTCTTTGTTGGTTCTTTTAGACAGAAACAGCATCAAGGACACCAGTGCTGGTCCCTGAAGGCTGTTCTTCAGAAGGCCTTGGAGGATGAAGGTGAAGGGGAGAAAAGTAGAGAAAGGCTTCCTCAAGAAAGTGTGGAGATGTCATAATCTGTGGGGAGCAGCTGAGCAGGAGGTCACTGAACTCCTCAGGACTAGAGCAAAGCCAGTCCCAGGAACCTAGAATGCCAGAGGCAGACCATGTAAATAAGGTAACCTCTAGCTCAGTTGCACATCACCAGGTGTCTGCCCTTGGTGTTCCTCCTGGTAACTACAGCACAGATAACACTGAAAATGTTTCACTTTCAGTGTTCTCAGCAAAACACTGAGACCTTGCACTTTTGACCCTATCATGTGCTTCCCCCCTTTTTTACTTTGCATAAATACAGACACGGAGGCCAGCACAGCTGTCCCTGCTTCTCCATCAGAGGGCTGCATCCCACCCAGTCCCAGCTTTCCTGGTCACAGCAAAAATCCTCTTCAATATACTAATTCTGTACCTACCGTGGTTCACTCAGAGAAGCTGTTCCTTTAGAAGATTACTTGCATAAATGTGAAAGGTCACATCCTTATATGGATATAAAAAGGCATAAATATATAGATAAAGATAGAAATAGAGACATAGGCCTATTTATATGTGTACTGCCTGTAGTAATTTTCAAATACAATAGCAGAGTTGAATATTTGTAACAGAGACCATATTAGTACAAAGATTAAAATATTTAATAATTTCTCATATCTCTCCTCTTTGTGTGTGTGCTCACAAATGTGCACACAAAAGATCTTCATCTTACAAAGATCTAAGTTCTGTTCTGTTTATGTTTTCTGGGGAAAGCTGTTATCTATTTGCCTCTGCAGTGTCAAGAAACACAAATCAAGACCCATGGGATCCAGCAAACTCATCTACCTGTGCTCTAGCTGCCAGCAAGGCTTGATGAAATCAGGGTTCTTCCTGTGAAGTTGGTTTCCTTCTTTATGTAGAGAAAACACACTGCAGAAGGCAGTCAAACAAGTCAAGGTTTTACAAAGAGCATGTGGGGCTGTTGAGGACCAGCTGTTGACTCTTGTGAAGAGGCACCTGACAGGGAAGCAACAACATGCATGAGTATCCTAGAATATGTGCACCAAAGATAGCAAATAAATTCTAAATGGCTGCTGCTTGGAATCCAATGATCATGTACAATGTAGCCAGAAATTTAAAGGGTACAAAATCTGGAATTGTAGTTCAGCCTAGATAAGTTGACACTTTCAAGTAATTGCAACATATTCCTTTTCACTGTGTAAACTATGTTGAAAAGTAATAATACAAAAAAAATTCACCTTGCCAATATTCATAATATATCACTGTATGATGCAGTGGATTGACCACTGGTGATCAACTTGTGAGGCTCAGTTGAAATGAACCAGCATGGTGCTGGGTGTGGGAGGCCCACCTGAGGATGCTTGACAAAAAAAATAAGAAGAGGAACTGGAGATGAAGAAGTTTCAAAGCTGTTCAGAGCTATAGGAAGCTATGAGCTGTGAGAACCAACACTTCCCTCATAGCTGACTGTCCCTCAGACAAAGGTCTTTTATCTAGATCATATAAAGAATTAAAAAACATCAGCCCCCCCAAATTCAAAGACCCAATCCAAAAATGGGCAGCTGAGATGAACATACACTTCTCAGATAAAGAAATACAAATGACAAATAAATACATGAGAAAATTCAACATCATTAGTCATTCAAGAAATGTAAATTAAAACAACACTGAGATTCCACCTTATCCCAGTAAGAATGGCTAGCATTAAGAAATCTACCAATAACACATGCTGGTGAGGTTGTGGAGAAATAGGAACCCTTCTCCACTACTGGTGGGAATGCAGACTGGTGAAACCACTGTGGAAATCAGTTTGGAGATTCCTCAGAAAACTAGGTCTAGAGGTCCCACTCAACCCAGCTA
>NW_004955414.1:33611887-33612979 GCF_000276665.1 Chinchilla lanigera | reverse complement strand
GAAAGAAACTGTCAATGAGTCCTTGATTGATCAGTATTGCATGTCTCTATCTGTTTTCATGAGAGACCACTTTGAAGATATCAATATGTAATACAAGCATTGTTAATTTCCTACCACTTTGTAACTCTCTATTGTCTGTACTGTTCTTTTGCTATTTTGCAAAAGATTGTCTGTCCGTTAATGTTTTCCTCCTTTTATTTTTAAAATAAAAAAATAAATAAAATATTTATTAGTTGTGCTATATGTGTGTGTGTGCACACTCACATTCATGCAAATGTGCAGCCACACAAAGGCACATATGAATGCTTTTTATAACATGACCATAAGTTCTAGTCACTTTATCTGGGTAAAGATGTTGTCTCTTTCTCTCAGGCTGGAGCTTCAATCTACAGGAAGCTAGTATTAATAAATATAAGCTATGACTTAGGAAAACCAATGACATCCCCTTCCAGTCTCTCTCAATGCCTGCAAATTTGATAATAGGAGGGTTCTTTAGGCGAACTTTTCTCCTTTCATCAAAGAGCTAAACCACACCAGGCCCAGCAGTCAAAGGAGTTCAGAGGCTGACAAAGAATAGGTAGAGAGATTGCAGGTCCAGCTGTTGGCTCAGGCCAAAGAGGCAACCAACAGGAAAGCAACAACGTGCATGAGCATTCTAACAGGCTTGCACCAACTGTAGTACATAAAAGCTGTATTGCTGCTGTTCCAAGTCCAATCATGAAATCTTGATCCCCAACCTGACTAGAAACTTACAAAAAGAAAAGCTGGGGAATATAGTTGGTCTAGATTAGGGGACGTTTTCAAATAATCCTATGCCTGTTCCTTGTCAAATTGGTGGTTTTCTACATTCTTTATACCATATCAACACATACTTCAAAACATATCATTTCACCAAGAAATACTACATCTTGCCGATAATCACAATAATATATATCATTTTATCAATTGCCCATTCAATTTTTATGGAATTATTTTTATTATTATTTTATGGAATTGTTTGTGACCCATTTTTATTGAATCCTCTTTGTACATTCTGCATTAAATTCTTTATGTATTCTAAATTTTAAAAATACTTTATTCTTTTTTTTTGCT
>NW_004955414.1:33591833-33609415 GCF_000276665.1 Chinchilla lanigera | reverse complement strand
GTGCTGCATTCTATTTGCTAGTATGTTATTGAGTATCTTTGCATCTATATTCATTAGGGAGATTAGTCTGTAGTTCTCCTTCTTGGTTGGGTCTTTCTGTGGTTTTGGTATCAGTATGATGCTTGCCTCCAGAAATGAGTTAGGGAGAATTGCTTCCTTTTCAATTTCATTGAATAGTTTCAGGATGGTTGGTATTCAATCTTCTCTGAATTTCTTGTAAAATTCTGCTGTGAATCCATCTGGGCCTGGGCTTTTCTTTGTTGGTAGATTTTTAATCACGCTGTCAATCTCATTAATTGATATTGGGCTGTTCAGGAATTTGATATCTTCTTGACTCAACCTTGGTAGTTCATACGTATCTAGGAATCTGTCCATTTCTTTTATTCTTTATTTATAAAGTCTCACAGGCAAGCTCACATTTGTTGCCATTGCTTCTGGTCTGGATTTATCATTGGTAATTAAAGGGTTCAGCATAAAAATTACCTATAAAGAGATAAACCAGTTAAGGTGGGATGTAAGAAGCCGATATGTGTGTGGAAATTAAACAGACATCCACAAACATCTCCACAAAGAATTGTGTCACAAACTGCTCTGGTCTCTGATTTCCCCAGAGTCCCTATGCAGGAAGTCATAGAACCGTTCATCGTCTTGATAAGTCTGGCTTGGTAATCCGCTTTGACTCCAGCTTCTGTTGGCCTCTCCTGATTGAGATGATAGAGGTAGGTACTCTGGTACCATCCATCCTTAGAAAGCCTCATCCTCTTCTACATGGTTATGCTCTCCACATTCAAAGAGAATAATGGAAAAGAGGCAAGAGTACATACCAAGACCTATCTTATTACCAAAATGTGTTAAAGATTTTATTCCAAGTTCATAAGCCTATTTTCTACACTGGATACTACATTCAGAGTTAAGATAGCTTCCTTCAGGGAAAAGAAGACATGAAGCTTCCTTCTAAACATGGGGCTGACAGCCTTGACTATGCATGCTGCTTTGGGATTATCCAAACTACTCTTCATTTCAATACCTTTCCAAATGTCCTCTGCTTTATTCTCAACATACCATTCTCCTGTCCTGGGGAAAGTGCTGTCTCTTAAAATTCACTTTAAGTTACAAGTTGACAGTGTGGGCATTGCACCCCAGAGCTGAACTGAAGTAAGTCCAGGTTTAACTGTTTTACTTAATTTTCAAAGTTATTCTCTAGACCTTGACAATATGTAACAAACCATACTAGTCCAGTCAATAGAAGAATATATTTCCAATAGTTATTGAAGTCATTGGAAAAAGAATCAGTGGAAAGAAAGAATAGCCAAATAGTAGGAAAGGATGACCAGGCAGATGGAGCAGCACTGACATGGCCAACTCACACCTCACAGGCAGAGATCCAGGCATTGAAAGACTCAAATCTCTCTCCTGGTGCCCTCCTGTCTCCTGGTGGTATCTCTTAGTGGTTCTAAAAACACATGTTCCCTGAAAGGGAATAACTAGGTCTGGAAAACAAAGAGTGTTGCTCTGGATTTAGTCCTACACCCTCCTCTGACAAAGCAAGACTGGGAGATTATTTCTCTAGGAGAGTTCATGATGGACACATTTCTGAATGCTTCTGTGCACCCACAGAGGATGATGTCTACTTCTTTCCACTTGGGGACCTTGTTTCTAGTGAGTCTTCTGCTAAGTCTTGGTTACCTCGGTTTTTATTTAATTCATAATTTTGATGACTAATTTGGACCTAATTTGGGAGTTACTTCTACATTTTTGCCCTCATCTTTGACTACTCAACAGTTTTGTGCTGCTGGGTCTTCACATCTGGTCAAAAATATGGACCCTGGGCAGCACTTCTGAGTTCTCTGACCACAGGGTCAGACCACAACCAATCATCTGCCCTCTCTGCTCTGAAATCATCTTCAGTAAAATGGAAAACATAATTTCTTTTCTCAGAGGTGCTTCAGAGAATTGACGGAGAAAATATCCATTCAATTCTCAATCAGCTGCCATTATTCACAAAGGTATGTGTATTACCTAATTCTGCTGTTAAAATATGCTTGAGAGTCCCCCTTTATATTCCAAGCTCTGCTTTCACACAAACACTTTCATCTGTAAATCAGACCTCACAGAAGAGAGTATAGAATAGGTTTGTATTATGCACTCTACAGCACAACATTTAGTAGTCTTTTTTTTTTTTACATATTTTCATGCCATAAATACTTCTTTCAGTGACCCTCAGACCTTACCTTTCCTTAATACTTGTTCTTTACACTAATGGGTAATTCAGCTTAAATTCACATCCTACTCCCTATGCTGTGACCCAAAATGCTCCTAAGTACTCAGTAAAGCCATTTTGAGTGTTCACATGAAAGGTATATCAATGGTCAACTTCAGTTGTTTTGTTCATAAGTAATTGTCCCAAACACATAAAGATGTCCTGAAAAAGAATTAGGATAAATGCAAATTGTAACCTCTCATTTTACCTGAGTGTTTTAGTATCTTTAATTATGCCTTCATTTTTAATTTTTTCATTTGTCCTATGTATTCTATTACCATTGTGCTCTTTGTTAGTATATTGATTTATGTAACGAATACTGAGAACATTGGATGCTGTACATGAAGCTAGACCCTAGGGAGACAGAAGTGCTCCTGTCTCCAATGGCTCACACTGGGCCATTTCTAGTCCACCAGGGTAAGCCATCCTCTTACTGGTCTAGCACAAGCTCATATGGCCTCATGTCTGTAAATCATCTCCTATACGGAGAGACCACTCTTCTGTCAAAAGTAGTCTCAAGTCTTCTTTGTCCTTTTAAAATTCTGTACATGAGAGAAAATATCTGGTCTGGGGCAGGGTAATGCCTATGTCTACAGTACTTTCCAAGTCTCTCAGACCCCATCCAAGATTTTTCTCCTCTTTCTTATAAAAATTCTGGAGACATGGCATACCCTCTGGCATGTGTTGTTGAGTTCAACAATGATTATAGTTCCTTTGCAGAGGTAGAATGAGCCCAGTATGTAAAGTCAACAAAAAACTGAGTTTAGATTAAAAATGATGGAGTAGAGATAAGTAGCAAAAGATAGTCTCTTCAGGACCTGGAATCAAGACTTCTAGAAAAGACCAATTTGGTGAAGAGAAAAAAGAAAGCAGGTCTCTGGGAATTGGAAGAGAGATGATAGAAAAACTAGAACTATAAAGAAGCTAGAGAAACAGAGCACAACACAGAGAGAAGAATAAGCAGAAAGAAAGTTGACCCCAGTTTCCTGGAAGGGGGGACCTGTCTCTGCTAACACAAGGTAACCCCAGAGAAGGTCAACAGCTCCAAAGCAATCAGTACTAGCTACAAGAAAAGCCCATAGCTATTGTAAACTACAAAAAGAAAGCATGGAGTTTTACTCTAAAAGTGACTTCTTTCACAAGGCAGGCTAGAGTTAAAGAAGAAATCCAGTGCATCACCCAATATACTAAAGAGGATTTAATCAGGAGCATTTGGGGAAGTAGTTAATGTTTAAGATTGAATTACAGGGGCAACCCACTTAAGTTCCCTTCTGTCTCTCTCAGAGAGAAGCTTTCTTTCCCCCAATAAATGTATTCACTGTTCTTAACGTCCATTGTTTCTAAAATTAATTCTTCAGTTTTAGAGAATGCAAATATAGACTCTGGATTGGGACTCATTTAGGTAACAAATTTTTATACTTCAAATTTTATTATGTCTTTGCCCATTGTTTATAATAGCTTATGCTTTGTCTCTTACATAGTTTTGTTAAAATGTTTGCTAAGTGAAAATATGGGAAGGTAACATATATTTCTTTAATGAGACATTTTATTACTGTTTTGTTCTTGTATATGCTGCATCTGAACTTGTTTCTAAATTTACTGATATTCCTTGCTTGACTTTAGACAATAGCATGACAGAGAGTAACATTAGAATGCCCCCTGGTGGACTTTACTATACACTTCTTTAAAATGGGTCTTTTTAAATAAACTCTAGTTGAGACTTTAAAAATACACATGCCTATATAATAAAACGTGGGACTCCGTCCACCATTTAAAAAAGACATTAGGTCAGCAGCCATTATTAAGACTTGGAGGACGGGTTTCATGGGCATAGACTGGCTCTGATCATTCTCTACACTCTAGAGGATATGTCAAGTCTGTTCACGTTCAGTTTCCTTTCTCTGGCCTTACTTCTACTTTTTTCCTACCTCTTTGTACTTTCCTATTCAGAGGCATGTAAAATTAGAAAGAAAAGAACTCTGGACTGTTACAGTTAAGTTAGGCCCATAGAAAATGAGCATTTGCTAATGCCAAAGACAGGGAAGTCATTTTAGAGGAGGGACACATAGCCCATCTCTGAGTCAGATAAGACACTGGAATTTTGCCCATCCAGGAGAACACACATAAGCCATGTCCCAGCTTAGTGTTCTGTGCAGGTCTCCCTCAGGAGGCTGAACCTGAGACACGGTGGAGAGAACCAATTTCTGCATTACACCAGAAGGAGCTATTTCCAAAACAGCACACTTAAGGGAACAAACCACCTTTGGTCTAAGGGAGAATCTCCAACATTTCCTCTCCTCCTAGGTCTAGTTATCATTTATGTGTATAAGAAAAATACTTTGATAATAAGTTGTGGATTTTAAAACCTTTACTCTAAACTTATACAGTGTTAGGTAATCTTGTTCAGGCTTTTAACTATCCCTTATAGAGCCTTGACAAACAGTGGTTACTCTGACAGCTAGTTAAACACTCTTAGAGCAGCTGCCACACTTTAAAGCAGAGGACAGGCTTCCCCAGCTCCTCTTTGGTTAATCCCCATTGAAGCCAATAGCCAATGAAATGTTGACCAGACAGACAGCTGGATTCCTTTCTGGAGACTGATCTCTGGTTGTGTTGGCCAATAGAAACTGAGAACAACTGAGGGGTCATGGCCAGGGCTACTCTCTCGTGGATACCTAAATATTCCTCAGTGTAACCTGGCTCCTAACCACAGAAAAATCTCTACTTATCTATCATACTTATATCTCTCTGCTAGTAAATTAGATATTCTCCCTAAGGTTTTCAGTGGAACCACTTAACTACACCTCTCTTCAGATATTAGGCTGATTAAGTCTGATTCTTGGGGCTCCAAGAAGAGATCAAGGACTAGGTTCATTTGCTACCACTGTCAAAAGCCAGGCCACCTTAAGAGGGACTGCCTTAAGAGGGCCCCCCAAGCCACGCCCTCACTGCCAAGGTAACCACTGGAAGCAAGACTGCACTCTGAGGCAGAGGACCCAGAGCTCAGTCTCATCTTCCCTGGTGGTCCAGTAGGGCTGAAGTGCCCCAGGGCACTCTCTGCCTCCTCCTTCTGGCTGAACTGTCATGTCTACCTGTCATCTCCATGGAGGAGTCCTGAATAATCGTGATTAGAAAAACAACAGCCTGTTACTGGACATTGGCACAGTTCTCTTTGTCCTTCTCCAACCCTGACCTTCCTTCCAATCATCATACCTCAATAAAAACAGTCATTTAAAAATATCTCACTTAAGATACTTTCTCTTCACTCATTCCTTTTAGTTATGCCTAAAAACCCAGCTCTCTCATCCTGGAGAAATTTTATCCTGTCACAGTATTGTAACTAGATATAGATATAGAAATAGATGACACAGATATAGATATATTCAGGTTGCCAACTAATCAAAATTATATTGAGACTGATTTTTACAAATGTAATACATATTGTTTTTCATGTACAAAACTTAAGAGTTTTTCATTAAGGTGCTAATCTGATTCTCATAAGTCATCAAAAATTTAAAGATACTTATAACTACATCTAGAGGGACTTATGACAAGATGTCAGACCTCATTAGTAAAGGGGTCTAAGAGCCAGTGGGTTAAAACTGTTATCCCCTAAAAACAGTTTCTAAACTCACCTGTCAGCTCTTAATGCTCATGCTTTGTTAATACATGCTCTAATTTCTTGGAAAATTTGTTCCTGCTTTGAAGATACCAGACCGCTAGCAATCATACAGATAAAACCTATAACAAATATGCTAGATTACTTATTGATTTCTTTTATTGGGATCCACCAGATCTTGCCAAGAGAGAGGATTATATGACACATATCAAGGCCTTAACTAACTATACTCATCAGGCCTTGAGTGATACTGCAGCTGATCTCTTTCTCCTTAATAATGAAATAAAATTAATAAAATAGGCCATCCTCCAAAATCAGATGGTATTAGATATTCTGACAGCAGCACAGGGGGATATTTATAAAATTGTAAAAACTAACTGTTGTGTGTACATTCCTGATTCTTCTACTAATATCTCAATAGCTGTTCAAGATATTAGATAACAGATCAATGACATGTCAGACTCAAACATTTCCTAGACCTTATTCTTACCTTTATAGAAAGTACTATCAGCTTCTTTTGGTGGAAATCTTTTTTGACTGTATTCCTAATTACCCTGTTGATCTTATTAGTTGGCCCATGAATACTCAATTGTTTCTTTGGCTGTGTCTCTTCCAGATTTAAAGCTACATGCCTACCCAAGATGAAAATGCCTAGTATCTATCCAGGGCCTTTAGACAGAAACCCTGAAGAGTATCTCTAACTGCAATCAACAACTATGACCCCTTTCAGCCTGGAGAAGCCAGAGCAGTCATGACTCATTATTCCCTCATGGCAGTTAGGGTTACTTCTTCAGAGCGGGGAATGTTGTAGGCAGCTGAGTTAGACAGGAATATTTTGGCAGTCAGAACGGGCTAGGCTCTCTAAGAGGCCCATATGTAAGACAAGATACTTTGCAGCTGGCGGGGAGACACGCACTCATGTTGACCTCACCTGAAGATGAAAGATTAAGCAAATGCACCCACATACTTCCCTAGGGATGGACATCAGGGACTGATATTCTAAATAAGTATCAATCACCTTGAAAAAGCCAGGAAGAGTCACTAACCTAACCCCCTACAGGAAAAGACCCCATTCCCTATTCATGCCCACTTGCTATGTGACTTGCTTCCCCATTTGATCCTGATTTAATCAATTTCACCTGAGCAATTATACATGTAATCTTATTAGTTGACCATAGTTTTGTCCCACCTCATGCCTACCTTGCAAGTTCCCATGTTTCCCACCTTGCACCCACCTCACCTTGTGGTTTTGCTCTATAAAAATCCCTAGAAAAGGTAGGTTCCTTAGCAACCCACTCAGGTACCTTTCTGTCTCTCTGAGACAGGAAATTTCTTTCACCCAATAATATATTGTGGTCTTCAAAAAAAAGATTGAATTACAGAACAACTAACTACACCTCAGAATTTCTGGTGTCATTCCACACCAGTGACTGGGTGGGAGACAGCCACAAGAGACAGTCACAAATTGGGGTCAGATAGATATAGACTCCTTCAGAAATTTAAGCACAAGCTTGAAAAGACAGAGGGGCCCTGACCTCCATGACTGGATGACAGGAAAAGTATGGGTGGCTTTTGGAGGTGGCTGAGTTTGAAAGTGCTGACATTAGGTCAGGCTGTCTGTTTGAACCCCCTCCACGCTGCCTACATCCAGCATAGAACTCAGTGGTAACTCAGTGGTATATTTGCTTTCTTCATGTACTTTGTTTCCCCCAAAAATAAGACCTAACCAGAAAATTAATGCCAGTCCAATCAGTCTATCTTTGCCTTACCTGCCATTATAGAGTAGACACCAAGCAGGAGAATAATGGGGTAGAATTTTCTACATGACACTGGCCACACCAAAGTAATGACCAGCTAGGGTTGCTTCTGGTTAGGTCATTTTGGTAGGTCTTATTTTAGGAGAAACACAGTACCAACTTGAACAAGGATACATCTCAGCCTGGATGGTTGCCACAGCCTGGGGTGTAAGGACAGAGATTTATGCAGTGAGTTGGGAAGGAGCAACTCACAAACCCACAGGCCATAAAGCTAGGAAGAGAAAGCTGTGACTTGGGGTACACAGAGGGATGTGGAAAATAGGAGCTGCCAGACTGACTGCAGCTTTAGGGTAGATAACATTGTCCACCAACATGCAGCAGGAACAATACAGAATTCAGCATTCACAGACAAAAATGTGAATGTGGGAACAAAACAGTGACTAGTGTTTCAGGTTAGGGTTTTAAGACTTTGCTTTTGTTTTACTTTCTTTTTAATTTGTTTTCTTCTAATTTTTTTCTTTATTTTGTTCCCCTCCTTTGTTTTCCTTTTTCTTCTTTAGCTTATTTTTTTTCCTTTCTGTTGCTTTTCTCTAATTTTATTAACTTTCTTTTGCTCCTTAATTGGAAACATTATCTCACCTTTCTATCCTCCTTCTCATCATTTTTTTTATTTTTCAAATTTTATTCCTCTGATTCTCCACTTCCCACTGCTCTCTATACTAATTTTTAGATACTTAGATACTCTACTATTATGGTTGAAATATTTTCTATTTTCAAAGGTGGTCATTTAGTAGATATTTACTGTATGTCAATATTTGATGTGTCTTTTTATCTATACTATGATTATATCTCTTTTTCTACAGTTAAGGGGGATACATTGGTAGCTTTTATTGGTTCTTATCATATTCGATATCCAATTTTCTTGTGGTGTAATTTTGTTGCTGATTTTGTTGATATTACCAGGGTGACATAGTTGCAGTTATTGTTTTTTTTTCTGTATTCCAATACTGGGATCCATTTCCAGAGAACAGGGTGCTGGGACAATTACATTGCACATTTTCATATTATTACAGATGTATCTTGGGACAAAGACAAAGTCCTATAGTCATCTTCATCCAGAGTGTATCACTGAAAAGCAAATGCAAACTAAAGAGATCACCGTGCTAGCAACAAAGTCTTTCCACTATAATTGACCTGTAAACATCAGCACATATAAAAAAATGGAAATATGACAAAAAAGGCAACAAAATACCTCCAAAATGTCCAACTTTCCCAAAGCTTATTCATGGGGTATTGATGGGGAATAAATCATAAGTGACACAGTGTAATTACTCAAAACGATAAAACAGGATATTAAAAAATCCATAAGGTTTTCAGAATGCTTATAGAAGAGATAACTGAAGAGACAGTGGACTTAATAAATAAATCAAGTAATGAGTGAAGGGAAAACTCTAGTGAAAAGCCACCTGAGCTACACAAAACAATAACAAGAAATTAATGACCAGTTTAGCAAAGAATTAAAGTCCAAGAAAAAGTACCAAAGAGAAAATCAGAACAAAAAAATTCTGTGGAAAGTACGAGCAGCAGAAGAAACCAACATAAAGACAGTGTTAGAATTAGAAGGCAGGACTGATGCTGGTAACCATATACTCAGAGTGTATATGGAACCCCAAATAGTCATGATCAGGAAAGACTTCTCCAGGAAACTCCATAGTCAAAATCCCAGAAGTCCAACACAAGCACAGAATCTTAAAAGATTTCAGAGAAAAGAAAAATATCAGTTATAAAGGTAAATTTCAGACTTGTACTGATGAAGAGCCACTTAGAATACAACTGAGTGGCCAGGTATCCTTAAACAAACACTAATAAGTGTAAGGTCCTCTGTGAATAGAATACTTGAGAACAGACATTGAAAGATAAAATCTGGAATTGCTCCCTGTCTTAGTTACTTTTCTCTCGTTGCTGAAACAAAATACCTGACACCCAAATTAAAGAGCAAAAGGTTTATTTAGCTCACAGTTTGTAGAGGTTTCAGTTCATCCTCATCTGTCTCCAAGGCAGAGGGGCATGGAATAGGGGCAACACATCAAGGCAGCAGAAGATAGCAAAGCAACAAGAACAAAGAGATGGGAGAAAGCCTATTTTCCTCCCTTATATTGTAGGCAGGCTTCCTGCCCTCAGGTGGGTGTAGCACTCACACCCTCTCTGAGCCCTCCTCTTGCACAGGCTCAGGATGTTTACAAAGTGAGGACCCTGGACCTCTGCTGAGTCCCTCAGTTAACCTTCTAAATTTTTCAAATTGAAACAATGAACAACATCCTACAGCAGTAAGAGCATGTCTTCTACACCATAGGATGTGGAACTGCTGAGTCACTTAATTAAGCTTCCAGACTTCCCAAGTTGACACAATGTATCAACCATTACACTTCCCTCATCTTCACCCCCAGGACACTCCCATCAAGGATTTAGGCTTATCATGCTCACAGCTCTGGGCTTTGAGCATCAAGAAGTCCTGCTTCAGTACAGGCATGCTTGTACCATTGTACAAAATTAAGAATCTCTCTGATCTTGACAGGATTTGCCCACACTGCTAGCAAGCACCAAGCAAAGATACGGATCCCAATACTGCCAGGGGCAATTGACACTCATCATCAGGAATTATGACCACTACCACATGGTGGGGACAAGAGGAAATGTGTTCTCCTGGGTCTCTTCTTATTCCTATGTCGTGTTGTACTGTAAAGGGGAAAAATATAACCACAGGACCAGATAAACATATGAAAAAGGGAGATTGACCTTCAGGTTTGAGGGCCTCGTCAGTACCAGGCTAGCTACCTAGACCAGCAGAAACACTAGCTGAGGTAGAGAGAATACATGATGTGTAGTAAAGAAGGTAAACGGTAAGTAGCAGTTATCATCTTGGGACAAGTTACAGAACTGAGAGCTGCAAATTATTTTGCATCTCTCTTACAACATTCCCCAGACTGTGGTCATCTAGAAGTAAGCAAGTCTGAGTGTTGCAAGAGGCGGACAGCAGCAGACATTTGGTGCCACAGTTACCTTTTGCCATAGTCATCCTCTGAGGCAACTGAATTCCAGATAACAGCTCAAATTTGTAATTTTACCAATGAACTGTCTCTGAAGTAGAGACACCTCACAGTTTATCCTGTTCCAGGTTGCTTTACCCAGCGACAAGCCAATGTATGGAGTGTATAGAAGCCTAGATACCTTCTCTCTTTCTCTCTCTCTCTCTCTCTCTCTCTCTCTCTCTCTCTCTCTCTCTCTCTCTCTGGCTAAACACAAGTATTTTTTCTTATAAACATTTATTTTTTTTCTTTTAAAATATCCAAAATTTAAAATTTTCCTATCCCATCATATACAAATCTGTATACACTACTTGTATCTTTCAAATAAAATATATTACACATTTCTGACATTCAAATTTCTTTTTAAAATAAAGATAATGGGTCGCTTAAACATTGATCAATAAGTACTACAATTTGTGTGATCTTTACATAGCTTATAATAGAGCATCCACATTGTATTTCACATTTTAGATCATTTTCCCCTTCTAGCTACTTGGGTTTTTTATGAGGGAGTAGTACTGGGGACTGAACACAGGAATTGACTCAGTGCTAGACAAGTGCTCTACCACTAAGATACATACATACCCCTTTTTATTTTGAGACAGAGTCTCACAAAGTTGCCCACACTTGACTCAAACTTGCAATCCTCCTGCCTCAGCCTCCCAAGTACCTGTGATTTTATGTGTGCACCACCACACCCAGCTTCCAGCTACTTTAATAGAGAGACACTGTCAGCTCCATGAGAGCACAGTGTCTGTCTTTGTGCATTGTCTTAAATACCTTCACAGTGTCAATGCTGCCCTGGTACTATATCTATTATGCATGTGGGTCCTTATTTACACTTTCAGCTTCTCACACCGGAAAGACAATGTGAAGGAGGACTGTAGGTGAGGGAGGGGGAAATGAAAGAAGGGAAAAGAGCAAAAAACAAGAAAAGAAGGAAAAATGGAAACAAAACTTTCGTAAATAAAGAGAAGAAGAGGGGTTGGAGGGAGGGGAGGGGAGGGGGAAAAAAGAATCAAGTTATATCATGTACAGGTACAAATTCCCTGTAATGAATGTGATCACTACGTATACCCAAGTGTACCAATAAACTTAACTAATTAAAAAAAGAACATTATGATTGTGTCCTCGTCTACCTTATTCACAAGACTTAACACCACACATTTTCTGGCTCTTCCCTAAAGTTAAAATGACCATAAAAAGCAAACATTTTGAATTGATTTAGGGTGTTGAGGCAGCCAAGAAAGCACAGAAAAACATATGAAAAAGGACTTCCTTAACTGCTCCAGAAAGTGGAAAGAATAAGGGGATATGAGCTCAAAGGGATGGGGAGGATTTTCAGGGAAATTACTGCGGATATGTCTTTAACCGTAATAATTTTCTTTAAACATTCACTGCATTTTTCACTCACGCTCTTTATACAAAGTGGGCTGTACAAAATGAAACCTTGAGGTCCTTCTCAATTTTACAAGTGTGATTCAGTTAACTATTAATTACACATCAATAACCCTCAGCTTAAAAAGTGATCTAAATTTTGAAGCAGCCATAGGATTATGGTTCATTAAACATAACCTAATGTGAGTCTTTCTGAATTTTTCACGCACAATTTTTAAATATGGTTCTCTTGAACACGTTTTATGAAATCATACTGAATTGTTATAGTACATAGTTTTTGCATGTTACTGTATTAGGAGAGACTATCTTGTGCCAGTCAACACAACCAAAATCTCAGTGGCATAACAGTGAAATATAATCTTCTAAAATGCAGAGAACACCAGCACATCTGGACACCTCTGCAGGGGCATCCTCCACGTCCACCACTCAGCAGCACAGGCATTTTCTGTGCTGAGGCAGCTCCATCTCAATAGAACTTAGAGTTCACTGGTGCAAGGAACACTCACAGTGGAACTAAATACAGTGGTCCTGAAGCAACCTTGATAATTAACACTGATCACATGAATCCTGAGTAAGGGGTCAGAATTAGTCATGTAATCCTACCATCAGAGCAAAAGCCAAAGAAGGCTAATCTTGTCATATGTCCAGATGAATGGGTAATTGCATACTGGGGAACAATGTCTACAACTTATTGAATATAAGGAAGACACTGGAAAGTAAAAGAAACATATATATCTTTTAAAAGATAGATGATAGATAGATAGATAGATAGATAGATAGATAGATAGATAGATAGATGATAGAGATAGATAGATATAGACAGATAGATGTGTCTAAATATATGACACCAATGCAAATGGGATTTTTTTCCTTTGAATCTTTGAAGATAAAACACCACATTTTATTTTATATGTATGCACTGTTACTGTAGAATATTTTTAAATATGTAAATGCATACAGAAGAAATTTTCTAACCCTTGCATACTCACCTCCAAAAGAAAACTACATGTGGTTTTCAATCTAGGTTGAAAGAATACTATTTACACTTGTTGACAATATGCCTGGTCTCCTTTTCAGTATATAATTCTCTTTTAATTCCAATGATCATAAATGACTATTGATTGGAATTTTAGGTGGCAGTCTTTCTGGGGCTCAGTGATTCAGGTCTATAATTGGAATATTAAAAGGAATTATCACTAATGCCTTCTGGCTCTGGTGGTTTATGAATATATAGAACACTTGTCCCTGCACACGCTCCTCTTATCCTCTCCTATCTTGCATAGTATATTTCAGCCTGGATCTTGTAGCTTACCTCAAAGAAGGAATTATGTTGAAAGTAAAATACTGTATCCCTCTCAATACAACAGAAAATGTGTTATCTTTTCTAAAACTTTTTACTCAAAACAATTTTTCTTTTAGTTTCACTGCAAGGAAAATACTGTAATCACCACCTGAAATCATAAAATTCTGTTTATAATGGCTCTACACATGAAAGTTTTTAAAAAATAATTTCTTCTATCCCACCAAGATCTGTTCCCATGAGAACCATATGCCTGGAGAGGCTATGGGGGAAAGGGAACACTTCTCCACTGCTGGTGAGAGTGTAGGTTGGTGAAACCACTGTGGAAATCAGTGTGGACATTCCTCACAAAACTAGGATTAGAAGTCTCACTTAACCCAGCTATCCCCCTTCTGGATATTTTCCCAGAAAAATTAAAAACATCATACCACAGCAATATATGCACACCTATGTTTACAGCAGCACAATTTGTCATAGATAAATCTTGGAAAAAACCCAAATGCCCATCACCTGAGGAATGGATAAAAAAGATGTGGTATTTTTATACAATAGAATATTACTCAGCTACAAAAAAAAGATAAACTCGAGGCTTTTATAGGTAAATGGATGCAACTAGAGACCATATTCATAAGTGAAATAAATCAGACCCACATGTGTAAACATCATACTGTCTCTCTAGCATAAGAATGTGCAAGAGTGAATAAAACCCAATGTACAATAAATATTATGAAAGGGAAAGAAATTGCTCAAAGGAGGGAATAACTGGGATGAGGGAAAGGAGAAATGGAGGGAAAGAAGGAAGGGAAAATAGGTAGATCTGTAGATAGATAGATAGATAGATAGATAGATAGATATCTGCAATAATTGTGCTGCTAATGTCTAATGGTTTGCCAAAAGGAACAGTTAATGCTCATTTTTTTACTAAATTTTCATGCTTATATCTGGTAGTCTGAACTAATTTGAAGACAACAATGTGTAATATAACAACCATTGTTGAACTTCTACCATCTTGTTTAGTGATGCTCTATATCATTTCTAATGTTTTTTATTAACTTTTATTCTCTTTAATGGTTTGATCAATCTTGCATTCTTACATCTGGTAATCTGAGCAACTTCATTGAAGATACAATAAGTAATATAACAACCACTGCTAATTTCTATCATTTTATTTTGAAACCCTGTATCTTTTTATTGTTATTGCTTTGTTTTGTCTTTGTCTATGTTGTTATTTTGGGGTTTTTTTATTATCTAAAAATAAAAAAGAGAACCATATGCCATTCTGTGATTGGGGGTTTTAGGGTGGTAAACAGCTTGGTACTGAGGGATTGAGTCTTTAGAGCTCATTAGATCATCAGGTCTTTTGGGAAATAATGTGCTTAGCGATAATCTCGAAGCTTCATATGAACAGTCTGGTGGGTTGACGTGAAGTCCTCTGGACTCATTTGTCTCTGACATGATGCAAGTTGTCCTTGGACTGTGGTAATGAAAATCATGGCCTTCAGCTTTAAAACTGGTGTTGAATTAGGTTCGCCGAAGTGAGGTAAAGCATAAATATAACAGAGCAAGTCACAGTTGAGTATTTTAATCTCCATGTTGATTTCAAAGTGGAACATATCTTGAACAACTTTTACTGAGAGTTTACAGATATGTTAGGATTTGGAAGATGAGAATCTAAAGATTTTACAGCAATTATTCTGGTCATGACTTTCTGTCAGGTCAGTGGCTGGTCCACACAGAGAGGCAGAAGCAAAAACAGCTGTCATTCTGATTGTCATTCTGAAAAACATAGTCATTCTGATTGTATGGATAAAACTGAGGGCCAGGATGAAGTTTAAGCCTGGTACCAGCGATTACTCATTCTACCAAGAAGTCAAGCACACAGCAGGAGCAACAGAAATATCTGCAGAGCACAGGTTTAAGGCTGCCTACCAGATATACCTCAGAGAGGGAAGTTGAAAGGTGAACTCTGAGAATCCAGTAGACAGAAAATTGTAGTTTTGAAAGTGACACCCCCTCGACTTTTCAATGTTCCCAAATATATTCATTGCTCTCATAAGACAGTTCAGCATCCAGAACTCCAAATCCAATGGTCTCCCCATGCCAACACTCTGTATCCTATATGCATCCCCTTGATTTCCACATACCATAGTGGGGTCTGTGTGCCAGTGAGGGCTTCCTACAGAGGGGAGGAAAAGGAGTGACAGTGTCTGTCCAGGCAGAGTGTTTTGTTGTGATATCATCAGCTCAGCCTGAGGATTATTTCAAAATACACCCTGGGAGTCTTATAATTTCCTAAGTTATGCAGCTTTGGCTGAAGATTTTTTCTATCATGGAGAGACCTGTGGTGAAATGAAAAGGTGGAAAGAGAAAGATGATGCACCACTAAAGCAAATCAATATTAGAGTCCTTACCTCAAAATTAATTCTGAGCTTTCTTACACATTAATATGAAGAATTAAGTCAAATTTTAAAAAGTAGTTATTAAAATGTTGGTATTAAATTTTCCAAGTCATGTTGGAACTCTTTTGAAATATGTGCTTTCTACTGATTTTCAGATAAATATTTCTCACATCCAGCTACACATTTCAAAAAATAATACAAACAAATTTCACAATCTCTGAGGAGGTGCAAAGAGATGAGTGATAAAAGATTGAGCCATTATTTGTGTTGTGTAATCTTCATGACTCATTTTTAAAGAGAAATTAGTGGCCCACAAAAATGTTCATATATGCTTAATGTTATTCCTGAGGTTGTGAATATTCTCCTTTATTTGTGTGGCTTAAGTGCCCAGTTAATAGACTTCTGCTCCCTCAAAGCTCTTCTCCTTTGAGATAGCTACACTATCCCTCCAGGTGACCAATCCCTCTCTGACTTCATCATTTCCATCTTCTTCCTTTGACCTGCCGTCCACTCCATTGTTACCGTCTACTCTGACAATCGAGTCCTTCATTTTGTCTTTACCAGATAAATCTTAAGATCATAATTTAGTGAAATAAATCAGACACACAAGCTTAAATATCACATGATTTCTCTTATATAAGAAACCAAAAATATAAATAAAAGATATGAAATAGAAAAGTAGACTTTTGGAAAAAAGGGAAAGGGATCAAGAAATAGAGACAAGGAGTGAGATGGAAGGGGAAAGGGATGGGAAAAGAATTAAGATATGTTATGTACATGTACCAATTCCCCATTAAGAATATAATCTTTATGAGTTACAAATGCAGTAATAAAATTTAAAAAGAAAAGAGCCTTAAATTTTGAGGTCACCCTGCCTCACTCTCATCTCTCATCCAACTGTTCTTCCTAGAGCCTCATCAGTGGCCTTTTTCATCCCTTCGCATGGGGTCAAATCTCTCCAACCACTTGCCACACTCCCTACTGCCAATTTCACGCTTAAGATCCATGTCGTTACATCCAATTGCTGCTCACTCCCTGCCTGATTTGGAAGTTAGCATGGTCAGAATTTGTGCCACTTTCTTTCATCTCATGGGTGGAAACAATTTATGCATTTCTTAACACAGATAAATTAAAAATAGAAAGAAATTCTCTTCAAAGCTATAGCTCTAAACATACAAAAGACTGAAGCATAAAATCTCTAAAAAGAGGTTCCTTTACAGAATAACATTTTAAAGACATTCACCTTTTATTTGATATATGTTTGTGCCATTTGGAAAGATACACAGTGGTACTTTGGTTCACGAACTTAATTTATTCCATGATTCAGGAAAAGATGGCCACGTTCATGTTCATGTGGGAAAGATGACCTCAGGCCTGTTCATCACCCAATGCAGAGTTTGCAAACAAAAACAAAGCCTTCCAAACACTTCTGTTTGAGAAACAAATTGTTTGCAAACAAAAGCGTTCTTGAACCGAGGTCCCACTATACGTAATATGCACACATTACTGCTCTAACATGAAAAAGGAGGGGTCAGACCATAAAGGGCCTTGAGTGGCAGCTAAGGATCATGAGCTTTGTTTTTAATTAGAAGTCTTCCCAGCTCAGCTCATATTGCTTGGCCTTACTAGTCAGTAAGAAGCTGCAAAACAATAACCAATTATGAGAAGGAGGACAGATGTGTGGAGATGGACAGAAGTTGAGGTATTTCTACATCAGACCAAATGTAGGAAAATATCTTGTGACTCGCGTGACTCAACACAGC
>NW_004955414.1:33569218-33590358 GCF_000276665.1 Chinchilla lanigera | reverse complement strand
CATAATTGCAGATCTCAGCCAATGTTAGCAAAATCTGAGAGGCCCGGCAGCTACCCAACCAAAATTCAGAGCAAAAACAGTATCCAGGCATCTGAAGAAAAGTACTCATATGTAGAAGCCAAAACAGTTGATCTTACAGAAGTTAGGACCAGAATGGTAGTTAGCAGAGTATCAGGAGACTGAACAAGGGAAAAAGATAGGGAAAATTTATCCTACTGTTAGATAGGAGAAATTCCTCTGGTATTTTATTGTACAGTAAAATGGCTAGAGACATTAACAGTGTACTATGTATATTTTACTTTTTTAATTTAAAGAGAATAAAAAATTTTAAAAAGCATTAAAAATGATTCAGAATTTAAAAACAAGATGATAGGAAATCAACAATGGCTGTTATATTGTATATTGTTATCTTCAAAGCAGTTGTTCAGATTACCAGATACAAGCATGCAAAATTGGTCAGAAAATTAAGCATTAACTGTTCCTTTAAATAAATCAATAGAAATTGGTAGTACATTTATCTTAGCTATCATGTGTATATATTTTTCCCTTCCTTCCTTCTTTCTTTCTTTTCTCCTTTCCCTCAACCCAGTTCTTCTTTCCTTTTGAGCAATTTCTTTCCCTTTCACAATATCTATTGTACTTTTTGGATTTTGTTTACCCTTTCAGTTTCTTTTAAAATGGAGACTTTTTCTTTAGTTGTTCTTTGTCATGGAAGTATTTTATTTCTCCCTTAGATCTGCAAGGTAGTTTTGAAGGGTACATTCCCATTTGGTTAAGGACCTGTTCTTTCTCCCTTGCATTCTATTAGGCCCTGATGGTCAGTTTGTATAAGATCATTACTTAGGCCCTTTGGTATGTCTCTTAAGCCCTGCCTTTTAGTTTACTTCAGGTTAACTATTCAGGACCTGAACCCTATCTGTCTAATTTCTATCTTTTGCTTCAACGTGCTCACACCAGGAAAGCCAAAGAAACAGTGAGGCCAGTGGACAGCCAAGTATAAATTTTATGCCACTTGTGAGCTGGAATCTGTTTTCAGAATAAGACACTGGGATTTAACTTTGCATGGTTGGAGATTGAAAGCAAGCATCATTGTGAGACAGGCAGGCTCAGAATTTCACATCTCCACACCCTTACTGTATTCTCTCCAACTATGTGATAGCTACCTACTTAGGATATGGTGTGAGTAGTGTGTACTGAGCAAAATCTTGCCAGCACTCCAATGCTCATGGTAAAATGAATGAAATGTTGTTTCTGTTCTCAAACAGATGATAGTAGAATGTAGAAAAAGAAATCTACACATGCCTATCATGTTACATAACCCGTCTAAATTCTCCCGGAAGACAGACACAGACACAGAGCTCAGAGTACAAGATTATCTCAGTAGTAATTGGGTAAGTGGGGAGAGTCGATCAAGGAAGTCTTTAAATAACTGAAATTTGGACTGAGACACTACAGTTTAGTACTCATCATCCTTTCCCAATTCTGCCAACATATTAAGTTTTTGAATTGGCAAAGAATGATAAAGAGGATATGGGGAGATGTAAAAAGAAGAAGAGGCAAATCATGGAGGCATTAAAATGAAATCTTAGAAGTAGTGCAAGGAATGATGCTCAGTATGTATGAGTTCTCTTCCTTGAGCTTCCCCATGTATTTCGTAGTAGTTCCAGTATTGATTAGGAACAATTATGAAACTGCAGCAGCATGTGCAATGAGCAACATCTCCCATGACCTTGATCTAGTGAGGCTTGGCATAATTTTTGTAAAATTACTTGCTTTCAATTAAACAAACCCATGAAGTCCAGAGTAGGTCAACCAGGCTACCAGAGCAGAACATGCCAAAAAGCAACACTGTGCTCCCTTGGGCATCCTCCCAGGAACATATCCAACCCTGCAGTGTAAAAGGCCAAGATAAAAACACACAGAAGTCAGTGATAAAGTGGAGAGGTGAAAAACAATGGGACGCATCCACTGGCTCGGTGCAGTCTTTTGCTTGCAAAAGTCCCCAAGTGGGTGCCAGGAAGAGAAATCATTCTTTTAATTCCTCACATATGTCATTCCTGGCGCAAAAATTCCACTCACAACTTTTTATAGTCTTGTTACGGATGAGAGCTTAAGAGTTCTCAGCTAATATCAGAAAACCCATGCTCTAGTCTAGCATTGTACCTGTTGGAAATATGTTCTACAAAATCTTGATGATGGGAAAATCTTGTCTTAACATGCTTTTACACAAGTGACAGAATACTGCACATCAGCTTCAGATATTCTGAAGAGTACAGAAGAGGAGCTGTAGTTTCTCCCTTTATGTCCATCTAGAACATTTTATTTATTCATTTTTAAAGAGCAGCTGGAAACAAATATGAAAGTTTTTAAGCCTCAGTTTTTAAAGGGCATATGTTCTGAGAAATGTGTCCTCAGAAAATCCGTTGATGTGTGAATTCCAACAAAACAGTGTAGCTTACTACACTAATAGGCTATATAGGGTGTGTGTGTATATATGTGTATGTGTATTCTACAGCCTATTATTCTTGGGGCCACTACAAACAAAGCAACATGACATTGCATCAAGCTCTACCAAAAATAATGCAAACAAAAGATTCTATAAACATCTGTGACTTCTCCCACTATACATGGGTGGTCTGCACTATGAGTATTCTCAGTGGGCTTCTCCAATGACTTTCCACTCTGACCCACTTCCCTGAATCCTTCTCTTTATTTGAACTTCACTATACTTCTTATTAAACCATGTAAAGACAAACGGGGCATGAAGACATGGCATGCCAGAGCCAAACTACAGATACACAAGTTTCATTGTGTACTTCCTTTTCAAAGTCATTCTCTTTCACATATTTGAGAAGGTACTAGAAGGAAAAGCCCAAACAGAAATAACTCAGGAGTACTTCTTCAGTTTACAGGTCACAATGCTAGCAGGATTAAGGGAAATTGACAATGCACGACAAAGGACCCAAAAGGAAAGTAATATGGAGGAATATACCCACCCTCCACTTACAGGAAGACAGAGCACAGCAATAACTACAGCTGTAGAAGTAGGAGTACAAGAGCAGGCAAGGTGAAAAGCATTGCCATAGCCAACTACAATCTCACAATTCTGGAGACAGAGGTGAAACACCCAAATAACTCTATATGCTCTCTTTGTCTCTTTGTCTCTTTTTCTCCCATGGTGGAGTCTCCTGTGGTTTTAAATCACATGTGCTAACTGAAGTCCCCTGCATGGGACCAGCAGAGATCATAGACTGGAATATTTTAGATACTGTCAATAGAGGACATGTTCAGCAGCAGAGAGAATCCAGTATTTAGAGCCAATAAAACCTAAGTTTGAGTCCAGCTTCTATGAGATTATTTAAACTCTGTAAGTCTCAGTTTCTTCCCCTGAAACATAGGGACTGTAATTTCTGAACATCAAGGTGGTCCTGAGAATACAGACTATGCAGCAGGTGCTCAATATTATTTATGTTCCCAGGAACACCAGTGGAGAGCTTTGAATGCGAATCAAATCATCCTGCCCAGTGGTGCAGAATTAACAACAATGGATGAATTTTCATCTATCTACATAGTGGAGAAGACCCAAGACTTCCTGATAGTCATCTTTGCCCTGATAGGGCTGCCTGGAAATGCGGCTGTGATCTGGCTCCTGGGAATTCAAAGGCACAAGAAGCCCATCTCAGTCTACATCCTCCACCTGGCCACATCGGACTTCCTTTTCCTCTGTTGCCTCCTTACATTCTACCTGTGGAAACTTATTGACAGGTTTCCCTATGAGTACTACATCTACATACACGCTCTGGGGATGTTTTTCTACGTGACCAGCCTGCTCATGCTCAGTGCCATCAGCACTGAACGCTGCCTGGCAGTCCTGTTCCCCATCTGGTACCGCTGCCACCAGCCAAGACACATGTCAGCTGTCTTGTGTTCCCTGTTCTGGGCTCTGTCCCTACTGCTCACTATCCTGCTGCACATCTCACATTGCTTTCTATTTCAATTTGTTCAACTGTATATGGGAATGCGTTTATTCATAGCTTCATTGGTAGTCATTTTATTTGTGGTTCTCTGTGGGTCCAACCTGGTCTTATTGGTGAGGATGCTCTGTGGCTCCACAAGGTTGCCACTGACCAGGCTGTATGTGACCATTGGACTCACAGTGCTGGTCTTCCTCCTCTGTAGCCTGCCTCTATGTATCATATCAGCCTGGGATGATGTGATTCATTATAAAATAGGTTATTTTAATTTTATGGTCCTTGAGAATACTGGTTATTTGCTGTCTAGTGTCAACAGCAGTGCCAACCCCATTATTTACTTCTTTGTTGGCTCCTTTAGGCAGAAACAGCATCAAGGACACCAGCGCTGGTCCCTGAAGGTTGTTCTTCAGAAGGCCTTGGAGGACGGAGGTGAGGCAGGGGAAAGTGGAGAAAGGCTTCCTCAGGAAAGTGTGGAGATGTCATAATCTGTGGGGAGCAGCTGAGCTGGAGGTCACTGAACTCCTCAGGACTAGAGCAAAGCCAGTCCCAGGGACCTAGAATGCCAGAGGCAGACTGTGTAAATATGTTGACCTCTAGCTCGGTTGCATATCAGCAGGTGTCTGGCCTTGGTGTTCCTCCTGGTAACTACAGCACAGATAGCTCTGAAAATGTTTCACTTCCATGTTCTCAGCAAAACACTGAGACATTGCACTTTCAACCCCATCATGTACTTCACCCCTTTTTAACTTTGTATAAATAAAGACACTGGGGCCAGCACAGCTGTCACTGCTTCTCCATCAGAGGGCCACATCCCACCCAGTCGCAGCTTTCTAGGTAGCAGCAAGAATCCTCTTCAATGTACTAATTCTGTAGCTACCGAGGTTCCATCAGAGAAGCTGCCCCTTTAGACAATTACTTGCATAATTGTGAAAGCTCACATCCTTATATAGATATAAAGATATATATAGATAAAGATAGAAATAGAGACATAGGCCTATTTACATATGTATTGCCTGCAGTAATTTTCAAACAGTAGAGTTGAATACTTGTAACAGAGACCATATTACCACAAAGATTAAAATATTTAATAACTTCTGCAATCTCTCCCTCTATATGAATGTGTGTGCGTTCACAAATGTGCACACATGAGAGCTTTAGCTTACAAAGATCTAAGTTCTGTTCTGTTTATGTTATCTGGGGAAGGCTGTTGTCTCTTTGTCTCAGGCTGGAGCTTGCAGTTGACAGAAAAGCCAATGCCAAGAAACACAAGTCAAGACCCACAGGAGCCAACTAACGCACCTACCTGTGCTCCCGCTGCCAGCCACACTTGGTAGTATCAGGGTTCTTCCAGGGAAGTTGATTTCCTTCCTTACGGAGTGAAGACACACTGCAGCAGACAGTCAAAGAGAAGGTGGAGCATCTGCAGGACCAGCTGTTGGCTCCTGAGGCGACCAACAGGGAAGCAACAACACTCATGAGCATCCTAGTATGCATGCACCTACCATAGCAAATAAAATCTAAATGGCACCTGCTTCAAGTCCAATGATGCATTCTTCATGTACAACCTAACCAGAAGATTAAAGGGAAGAAAATCTGGGAATTGTACTTCAACCTAGATAAGTTGACACTTTCAAGTAACTGCAACCTATTCCTTTTCAACTTGGATACTTTTCAACTTCTTTAAACCACTGACAATTCCAAATAAAGACAAGTGCAAAATCAAGTCTCTCCCTATTTGGATAAAACTGTGTAAACTACACTGGAAAAATGAAAATACACAATAAATAATTCATCTTACAGTTAGTCACCATAATATATCCCTGTGTGATGTAGTGGATTGTCAATCAGTAGTCAACTTGTAATGCCCAGCTGAACTGAACCAGCATGGTGCTGGGGGTGGGAGGCCCAACTAAGGATTGTTGACAACAAAATAAAAAGAGCTGGAGAGGAAGAAGTTTCAAAGCTGTTGGGAGCTGTGGGAAACTGTTAGGGAGCTGTTGGTTCTCTTGGAGGACCTTGCCATCCTGGCTTTTCCTGATATGAATGCAGCTGTTCTCATCATCAAAGGAGCTCGGGATCTTATTGTCACTGAGAATGGCTATGGTTAGCTTTGGAGGAGCTCTGGTCCTTACTTTGAGCATCACTTCCTAGCTCCAGAGTGGAAGACAGTGCACTGTTCAATGTCCTGGAGAAGGTTGTCACGCTGGTTTTCCTGATAGAAGCTCAGCTGTTATCATCGGAGGAGCTCGGGACCTCACTGTTGCTGAAGATAGCTGTGGTACTTTTGGGGGGAGCTCTAGTTCTCACCATTGCTTCCTGGCTCCAATACAGATCCCTCAGCCGGCTAGCACAGACCCTTCACCCTGCTGGCACAGACTTCTATCTTCCACCACTGACCTTGGGGCCTTCCCAGCACAGATCCATAAAACAGGCCTGCATGAGACATAGTCATGTGCTCTTGGTCTCCAGCTGGACTCGTGGGGGTTGGGGGTTTTTAGGGGCTCTAGGTCTTCAGCTGGACTCATTCAGGACATTGCTGTAGAATCCAGGCCCTCAGCTGGATTCTTTTACTCTTAGTGTGTGGACAGGTTTGCTGCACTCTCTTTGTATATGACTCTTTGGGTGACTATTATAAAATAATTTTATAAATTGAGGGTCCTGCATTGCATTGTTTCCCCTTGTAAATCCCCAGCTATAACATATGAATTGTCTTTTCAAGACCACTGCCCACTTTTATGCAGTTAGCTCTCTACATTCTTTGTTAAGTTCTTTAAGTATTTTAAATTTAAAAATACTTTAGTTAGAAATGCTAGCACAGGCAAGCTCCCATTGCCCGCCATTGCTTCTGATCTAGACCCATATTTCCCACTTAAAGGATTCCACATAGGAATTACTAACTGCAAGTAGATAAAGTGGGATGAGAGAGGCTTCTATGTAAATGGAAATTGAGTAGTGAGTGTCCAAAACATGTCTGTTAAGAATCATGTCACAAACTGCTCTGGTCTCTGATTTGCAGGCAGACCTAGTGCAAGAAGTCACAGTGGCCACCCATTAAAATGATGTTTGGATTAATCTGCAGCTCCTGTAGATGTCTCCAGATTGGGAGGAAAGAGAGGAATGCTCAAATATCACCAAGTCCTAGCAAGCCTTCTTTCCTTTTTTGTGTGGGACAGTTTTCACTTCTGAGAGGAGAATGGAAAGGATATAAGGTCATATAGCAACACCCACCTTATTTCCAAGTTTGTAAGAATTTTTGTTCAAAGTATATAATCTCATTTTCTACCTTGTGTGCTACACTCAGGGGGTGACATAGCTTCTTTCTGGGAAAGGAAAAAGACGTGAAGCTTCCTCCTGAAAATGGTGCTGGCAGCCTCCACCATGAGTGTTCTCCATGACTTATCTAAACATTTTTCCATTGAGATTCATGCTAATGCATCCCTCCTTTATTCCAAAAATACTGTTCTCCTATCCTGGGAGAATTCTGCCTCCTAAAATTCACTTACAACACGAGTTGATGTGTAGGCATTGGAACCCAAAGCTGAACTGCATAAGCCCAGGTTTAACTGTTTTACTTACTTTCAAAGTTATTCTCTAGAAATCAGCAATGCATGGTGAAGCATCCTAAGGAAATCAATAGAGGAGACCATATCCACTAATTACTGGGAAGACAGCATAGCCATGGCTACAGTAATAGCAGTACGAGAGGATGAGCAGGCAGGGAAAGCACTGACAAGCCCAACTCACACCTCACAGGCAATAAGCCAGGTGTTGAAAAACTCAGATCTTCTTATTAGGCCCTCCAGTCTCCTGGGTGTGTCTTCAAGTGGCTCTAAAAATACATGTACAAACAGAAACGCTCTGACAGGCACAACTACATTTAGAATATAAAGAGAGTTGCTCTGGATTTAGTCCCACTTCCTCTCCTGGCTAATTGAGACTGGGACATGGTTTCTCTAAGAGAGCTCATGATGGACAAACCTACACTTCTGGATGCTTCTGTTTACGTCCTGAGTAGGGAATGTGTCCTTTTTTCCACTCAGAGGCCCCTTGCCTACACGAGGCTTCTGGACTATTAAGCTATCACTGACTTCATGAAGTAGGCAAGCTCTTCCAAATTCTGATAGCTATTCCTAATCGGCTGGCAACACTCTTTCTCTTGATTTTCTTGCCTTTCTTTCTAGTCTCTTCTGGAGTTCTAATGCTAGTTTTTATTTAGTTTTCACAATTTGGCTGGCTAAGTTTATTTAATGTGGGATTTACTGCTCTATTATTGCTATACCTACTAGAAATCAATAGTCTTGAGGTGGTGGGTCTGAATGTAAGGTCACAAAGTGTTCCCTGAGACAGCATTTCTGGGTTCTGTCCACAGTGTTAGACCACAACTAATCATTCATCCTCTCTGCTCTGTTTCCATAGTCAGTAAAATAGAAAAAAAAAACTACTTCTTGCCCACAATGGAATACTTTTTGGCTATATAGACAAAGGATAAATTTGAGATACTGCAGCAAAATGGATACACCTGGAAAATATAACATTAAGTGAAATAAATCAGACACACAACCTTAAATGCAATATCGTATCTCTCATTTGAGTAAGACAAAGTATAAATAAAGAGCAAGATAAAGGATTGACAGAAGGAAAGTGGAGATAGATCATTTGCAAATGGGAAGGAGTCCAAGAGACTGAGGGTGAGGGGAGAGGGGAGGGGAAAGGAAAGGTAAAATATTGAAGATATATCATGTACATGTACCAAATACCCACAATGAATGTAACCATTATTTGTCATAAACGTGAACTAAAAAAATAATAATAACAACGATCATGAAAATGGGGAAAGAGAATCTAGAAATGAAGGAAGGTGGGTGGAGAGTGGAAGAGGAATAAAAAAGAATCAATATGCATATATGTACCTACTCCCTAAAATGAACATAAACTTCATCTACTGCAAACATGAGCTAGCCGGGCATGTTGGTGCTCACCTGTAATCCCAGCACTTGGGAGGCTGAGGCAGGAGGATGGTTGAGAATTCAAAACCAACCCGGGCTACAAAGTGAGCTGAAGCCCAGTCTGGACTACATAGGAAGACCCTGTCTCAGAAAGACCAAAAAAAAAAAATGAGCTAATAAAATTTTTAAAAACATAAACAGGAAAGTCTCAGTCAGCTGCTATTATTCACCCAGGTGTGAGCTGGTACTCTTTCTGTTGTTAAAATATGTAGGACAGTCTCCCTGTACAGTCCAAGCTGTGTCCTTCTGCCTTCCCCTCACAGACTCCACACACACAAAAGGTTTCATCTGCAAACCACACTCTAATGAAGATCTCCTGGAAGACAACTTAGAATAGGTTTGTGTTGTGCATTTTGCAGCATGACACTTGTCTTCTTTTAGATATTTCCATACTCTAAATACCTCACTCTATAGTCCTCAGACCTCATCCTTGCTTTGCCCTATCCTTTTTATTAGAGAACAGTGCAGCTCAACTCATGTCACACTCTCACACTGTGACTCAAATGCTTCTCGGTGCTCAACAGAGCCATTTTCGGTGCTCACATGAGAAGCACATCAGTGCCCAACTTCAGCTGTTTGGCACACAGCAATAATTCTTCCAAACACCTCCAGATGTACTAAAAAAGAATTATGAGGCATGGAATTTTCTACCTATCATTTTGCCTGAGTCTTCTAATACCTTCAATTATGCCTTGGTTTTTAATCTTTTCATTCAACCTGCATATTCAATTAACATTATGCTCTCCATACACAGAATCATGTAACGAACATTAAGACTACCTGGTGCTACACAGGAAGCTAGACCTTATGGAATCACAGGGGCTTCTACCTTCAATGGCTGACATATTAAGTCATTCCTAGTCACCAGGACCAGCATCCTCATGACTGCCACAGGAAGAAGTCATATTGCCCTCATGTCTGTAAGCATTTCCTAGGTGGGTAGACCACTCTTTTGCCAAGAGTTAGGTCTGAGATCTTTGTCTTTTTAAAGTTCTGCACCTGAAAGAAAATTCTGGCCTGGGACAGGGCAATGCTTATGTCAACAGTCATTTCCCAGTCTCTCAAAAGCCTGTCCTAGGCTTTCTCCTCTTTCTTCCAGAAATTCTAGATATGGCAAACCTTCTGTGATGGAGACCACTATGAAGCAGGCCCAAGCAGGACTTAAATTAACCAATTGGCTTTTTATGTTTACTTGTGAATCTGTCCAAAGCCTCAGCCACTTGTCTGGAAGTGGGTGATGGACTCATAGTAAGTGAACCTCTGTGAGCAACTAATCCCTACTAAAATGTGTAATGGTTGGTAAAGCCAGAAAGCCTCAAAAGATAAGAAAAAATCACAGCCAAGGACACCTGGATCTGGTCTCAACTAGATAAAGACTATAGCCTCAGGCATCTCACACCTGGGTAAATTAACTTAATCCTTATTATGGATTAATTTAATACCTTACTTGGAGAAGTTATTGAGTGATTCTGCTGTTCTTAAGTATTCCCAACCCTTCTTCTGATTACCAAATAAATACAGGCCACCCAGAGAAAGTGTTGGTCTTAGCCCTGAGAGAATCTCTAGTTCTGGAGAGGGCTGTGATCCTCTTGGAGCCCTAAAATCATTCCATTCACCTCTTTTATTTAGCCTTTGCCATACACTCGTTCAGGAGATTGCAGACCTGATCAGCCCAAAATAACTAAGGGATATTATTAACCTGATAGTTCTGGTGTGAATTGTTGGGGTCAGTGTGCATGGCTAGACTGCAGAATATTGCCCTGTCATTAGAGTTCCTGTACCAAGGTAAAAAGAGTCAGAATGCAGAGTCAACAAAAAACTGGATAAAACAACAACAACAACAACAAAAAGAAAAAAATTGGATTTTAGCCCAGGTTCTAGGGTTGTGCTATCTCTGTAAGTCTCTGTTTCTGATCCTGTAATATGACAAACTAGTAACTGCTAAATATCTGGGTTATCCTGAGAATTATGGCCTCTGTAGATATCAATTGGAAGTATCCAAAGTTATTTTTAAGATATAGAGACCTTTTAATCCAGAAACCTAACTTCTGGGAATCCATCCTTCTATAAAAATTCAAAATAAATTGTCATGAGGTTACTCATGTGACATTATTTATAATAGGAAAGGATTAGAAAACTAGTCATATAAAATACCAGTTAGCTATATTTAAAAAAAGAGGAAGGCTGGGGATAAAGAGCTGCATACTAATAGGGGTTGAATGCATTACATACACAGGAAGAAAAAAAATGAAACCACAGGATTTCAATAGGGTACCTTTTATGTAAGAAACAATTAAAAACATGGCTGTATGCATAGGTTTACTTTTATTTGAAAAATTCACCAGAGAATAAATCTGAAACTAATGAAAAATTTCAAGGATTAGAAGTAGGATAGGGAAAGAAACCAAATTCCTTGAGGAATATCTTTTCTATAGCTTTCGCTTTTAAACAACACAAATGTTTTTACATATTCAAATACTGAATTAAAAGCAAAAAAAAAAAAACTTTAAAAAAAACTTGACCAAGTGTGACTAACTGTATATCATCAGGGAAAATTATTTCAATTGAATTTAGTGCACAACACTCCATATATCCTTAGTGGAGCACAAAGATGACAAAGAAACCTACAATTTTATTGACTAATTTTATATGAAATGGCTCCAGCAGTATTTCTATGTTGTGTATGTAATAGGACAATATAAATGAGTCATTGTCCATTTGTTAAGCAAGACAAACACTATTGCTAGGCTAGATAAACATAAGTGACACAAAATTAAGAAGGATGAATAGGGTGAAGTCCATGGTGGACTAGAAGAGGGCAGCACCTACAAGTCACTCCAGGATATTCATCCAAGACAAAAACTATGCAGACGCAGGAGGACATTGAGTGATCATAGGAAATCACTAGATTGCAACTACAGCAAGCAAGGAACCCAGTGAATCCCAGAGATACTGGTATTTAGAAATATAAGTGAAGCAATAGAAGTAAAACATACCAGGACTTAGTAAACAGTAGCTGAATGGAGAAGGAAACCTCCCCTAGGGTGTGGACTATAAGAAAATGCTAGAAAAAGTGACCTGTACTTCTCTGAGTGATAATTCCCGACCTTTTTCCACAAACAGAAGTACCAGGATGAGGAGCCATCTTAAGCAACTCCCTTTGCCTCCACAGGCAGCGTGGGAGAACAGAACGCTAAACCCAGCTAAGCCAGACTCTGGCTCCTCTCCACGGAAACTGAAAGATAATAAGTGTACTAATTTAAGGCTCTAAATTCATATTAATTAGTTATGCTGGAATATAAAACCTAACACAAAAAGAAACTAGATAAGAGTCTGGACTTCGGTCCTACTGCAGATAGAAATTTGAAAATCATCAGGATAAATCACACTTGTACTGGTTACTGTCCATCTGCCACACCCCATTAAACTCTATCCTTTCCATCTCTTCCTGGAACCTGGGTAGGCTGCCTTCCATTGACTACACAGGCAAGCTTCCTCAGGCCATAAAACAGAAAGCAAAACAAAAGCAGATGAGAGAGCAGGAACTTGTCAAAATATTGCTTTCCCTTCTGTGCCCAAACTCTGAGTAGTAGAGAACATCAACATGAATAACAATGGTCCCTGTCAAACTATCAATGCCTTCTTGGTGGGTCTCCAAACTCAAAGCGCCCATTCTCCCAACCTGTGCTGTTGGCTTTAGTAGTGATCATTCACTTACAATAACAGAGGCAGAGGCCACCATGTAATTTTTGGCTTGTCCCAAAAGTCAATCTGTTCATAAAAGGTAAATGCTTTGAATCGATTCAGAACATCATGGAAGCCACAGTGTCACAACTAAAGACACTCACGACAGAGGACTTCCAGAACTGCTTCAGAAAGTGGAGAGAATAATGGCATAAGTGTGTTTAAAGTGAGAATAAATATTTTGAGGGAAATTAATGAAAATATGTCTTTTACTGTAGTGTTTTCTAACTTAGTCATTCTCCATAGTTTTCAATCACGTCTCATAGACTATCACTTGTAAATTTAAAAAATAATGGAATACTAATACGTGCTGCAACATAAGTAAAACTTGAAAACACTGTGTTCAATTAAAAAGCCTGACATGAAAACAACAGACTGTACAATTTATATAAAATGCCCAGGATACACAAATCAAAGCAGACAGGAAGTGAATGAGTGATCCCCTGTGGCTGAGACAGAAAAAAAGGTGAGGAGTAGTAATAGCGAGTGACTGCTAACGGGACCAGACTTTCTTCTGAGGTGATGAAAATGTTCTAAAATTAAAATGTGATGATATTTGCACACTTCTGTGACTATACTAAAAACTACCATACTCTGTATCTCACAATAATGCCCGCAAGAGGACGTCCACTGCAAAAAGAGTCATGAAACAACCAAGGAACAGGATCCAGCACATTAGAAGTTCCCAGGCCTGTGTCCTTGGCAACCTTAGTGCTAATACAACAGGATCTTGGACGGAACAGCCATGGTGGCAGAGATGAAAGTTATGCACAGCACTACACCACGATCTCTCTTTCAACAAGGTTGGGCAGGCTGCTCCTTAGGCTTGTGTATCTTATGTACAAGTTGGGATCAAAATGTGTGATGACTGTTTAAACTAAATAAAATATTACAGTAAAAGACATTACCATCAAGCCTCTTCAAAATAGTCCCCCTTGACTGAAGGGAAGGGAAACAAATGGGAAAAAAAGATGTAAGATATAATATGTACAGGTACAAACTCCCGATGCCGAACATGATCACTGTGTATGTCAAAAGTGTACCAATAAAATTAACTTTAAAAAATAGGTCCCCTCACTTTGAGCATGCTGATCTCATCATTGTTGCTGCTTTTTGAAATAGTTCTGGAAATCCTTGTCTGTGAAAGTCCTCATGAGATGTGATCAAAAATACAGTGATTGTGTCTTCACCCACCTACAGCGGGTCTGACACTGTACATCCTCTGACTCTTCCTCAAAGTCAGAATGACCATAAAAAAGTAAATATTTTGAATTGACTTAGAGTACCAAACAGCCAAAAGCACAAAAAGAAACCCACATGAGAAAGGACCTCTCTTACTGCGTCAGAAAGTAGCAAGAAGAATGGGATGGGCGTGCTCAAAGCAAGGGTGAGTATCTTGAGGGAGATTACTGGTGCTGTGTCTTTTACTGCAATAATTTTCTTTAATTTAAATATTCACTGTATTTTTTTCTTCACACTTCCAACATGAAGTGGGATATACAAAATGAAAATTTAAGGTCTCTCTCAATATTTCAAGTATGATTCAGTAATTACTTAATTACAAACTATGAATAGCCCTTAGCTAAACAAAAGTGATCTTAACTTTGACCCAAATATAAGATTATTGTTCATTAAACATACTTTAATGTGATCCATTCTGAACTTCTCAGATACAATTTTTAATATGGTATTTTTGAGCAGTTTATGAAGTCATTATTATTTATGGACACAATTTTTACATGTTACTATGTTAGAATAAACTATCTGTGCTGTGTCAATCAATACCACAAAAACCACAGTGCAAGCTGATTTCCTATTTGTAAAAGAAGACCACCATGTCCAGACACAGTTCCGGGCCTGTTCTCCAAGGCCACCACTCAATATTTTCCATGCTGTGACACCTCCATCTCAACAGAGCTTAGGGTTCACTGTTGCTAGAGAGATTCACAGTGGAAATCAAATATAGTGGCCCTGAAGTAACCTTGATAATTAACATTGATCACATGGATCATAAGTGAGAACCAGAATTACTCAGGTAACCTTATCACCAGAGCAAAAGCCAAAGGAGACTAATCCTGCAACATGTCCAGAAAGAGCAGGTAACTGTGTAACTGCCTACAAATTATTAAATATTTAGAGTAAAGGAAAGCTAAAAAGCAAGTGTATAGACATAGATGTAGATATAGATGTAGATAGATATATCTGCACATGTTCCTTTTATCTTCTCCTTCCCCATAGTCCACACACGACTATTTTTATACATTGGACAACAGAGACCTTGAACCAGCCTCCTTCAAAGCCCAAGCTCAGGATCCACAAAACCTCTTATCATTGGGGTTCCTATCTGCAAAGGTAATGTCTAGAGACCTCAAATGCTTCACTGTGATCTGTGAATATCACTGCAACCCTGAGCTCCTGGACAAAATCTTTGTTTGAAATTCTGAGTAAATAATAGTACTGGTGCTCAGAAAGATTAAAATTGGAAACTTAATTAGAGAAAGAACCTTAGAAGTTTTTCATGCCTAAAATCCTACAGGAGGACTTTGTTTTGTTTACAACGGTTCACCCTGTTACTTAGGACACTTTCTGGACCATAGCAATAATTCAGTGACTAAATGATTGCTTGAATAAGTGAGTCTAACCTCACCTGTCTGTCTTGAAATCTTATTTAAAAATTCATACAACCTATACTTCTGTATCTCTAGTAACTGGGAGATGATTACCTCATGAACAACAGGATTCCAGGATCTCATTAGAGGTAGGTGGCCCTGGAGGAGGGTTGTGTGGAGCATGATGCATCCCCCGTTTGAACTGTGAACTTAACTGAAAGGCAAACAAAACTGAGCAAATGTCAGCTCCAATATGTGAAGTATATGCTTCAGAGACAACTGTCTTCCTGTTTATAAACCTCATTACTTTGCTAGACATGTATGCTCATTTTTTAAAAATTCTACGTTGTGTGTTAGACCCAGGATTCATTTACACTGTATTTGTAAATAACAAAGATGTTTACACACTCCAACAGGGGGCACATGTGTTGTTACAGTAGTCACATCCCTGCTGCTGGGAAGCTGTGAAATCTGAGCAGATTTGGACTTGAAGAATAAATAACAACAACTATTTAAGTTCTATCACTGGCCCTTTCCACACCAGTGGAGAGCAATTACCTACCACCTATCTTAAAAAGAAATTACCAACAGCAGAAAAATCTTGAAGCAGATGGCATCTAGTGAAAAGGTGCCTAAAAATCTCTCTTTTAGAGAAGGGAAAGAAGGAGAAATTTTGTGTGTATGTATATGCAGGATAGTTAACATGGTTGTTCTACAGTCTTGTATTTCTTTCCTGAAAGAAACTGTCAATGAGTCCTTGGTTGATCAGCATTGCATGTCTCTCTGTTTTCATGAGAAACCACTTTGAAGATATCAATATGTAATACAACAAGCACTGTTAATTTCCTACCACTTTGTTTGTAACTCCGTATTGTCTGTACTCTTCTTTTGCTATTTTGTAAAATGTTGTCTGTCTGTTAATGTTTTCTTCCTTTTATTCTTAAAATAAAATAAAATTTTAAAAATCTCTCTTTTATCACATACTGGGCAACCAATGGAGATCAAGAAAAAAGCCAGAGACCTAAAGCTGAATATTACAGCTTGAATGTGAAGGGTTGCCACAACCTTGCAGATCTGGAATCAGGTTAATAGAGAAGTTATCTGCCAACATGATCTTACTCTCTAAATTTCTGGTCATCTCCTTGTAAAATGTAAGGACAGAAGGAACCAGAAGATCATCTACACATTTTTCCACTCTTTTCTACAGGTGACAAAACAGACCCAAAGAAAACTATTACTTTCCCAAGGTCAAATGATTATATACTTATAGCACCTGGATGAAAACAAAATAAATTATCTCACTAAGCAATTATGGATTTGGCTGGTGGGACATGGTCGCTAAAACTAAACCTTTGGGTTAAGGACAATCCAAACTATTAGAGACTAAAATTCATCTTTGCGGGAGCTGTTGTTGATGGTAATATCTCCACTCAAAGAGAGTAAAAGAAAAAAAAGAAGAATGAATGAAGACAGAGAGAAAGAGGAGAAAAAAGTAAATACCTGTTCTGATGACCTGATCGCCAGGCAGCCTTGGAAGCTGTTCTTTCTAGCAACTGAAGCTATACTGTATTATTTGAAGTATTCATTTTGTTCAAAATGAAAAACCAAAGACAAACTCACAAAACAAAAGGTATGTTGCTTCCCAGGCTTTAAATAAATCATAATGCAAGGATAAAACGATCAGGGGAAAGCAAACCCTCAAATTCATGTACAGAACAAGTAAGCATTGTGAACACTCACCTCTGAAGTACAGACTGAAATGCTGTGGAGACAGCGCAGAATGGACCTTGGAATCACCTCACTCAAATACTTCACCTTGCAAAACAGGAAATTGTGGATCACAGAACAAAAAGTAGAAAGTCAGCTCAGATGCTTTCAGAGGGCTGGAAAATAAGCAAGCTGAATCAGGTGGAAGATGTTTTAGATATATTACAGAAAATAGTACTTTTCTCTTTTGAAGAAAAAAATGAGTTGATAAATGAACGGTGACACATGGGCTCAGTTATAAAAGTGAGGACCATGACAAAATGGTCATGCTCTGTCTGCAGGGACAAGTGCTACCCAGCTCCACTTGGTCACAGTGAGCTTGCCTTTGCCAAAACAGCTGGTGTTCTTTTATTTTTTATATTATAGACTCAGAGTTGAAAGGTCCCTTTTTTTTAAGGATGACAACAAATTTGCATTAGCTGCAGTCAAAACAGAAACATTCTGCAGTCTGACTGGGCCTCCTCTTTCCGGTTTGTGCCCTATGACAAGTTGACAGTGTAGTGGGAAGGAAATGTTCCTCTAAGAAGCCCTGAGCATCAGTTTCATCATATGTCCACTTACTTTGTGATCTTTCACAAACCTTGTCTGATACAAGGCTGCAAGCAGCTCAGTGCCAAGGATAAAAAGCTCAAGAAGCTTCAGAGGAAAGCAGAATTGTAAGTTCAGACCAGACAGGGTTAGAGGAACTAAGAAAGCAAGTGTTGGGTGCATTGTGTCTTAATGCCCGGGGGACCAGCCACCTTCCACTAGGACCTTCCTGTCCTGTGTGAGTTCCCGGCTGTCAGGACTAACCAGGGGCTCTTAGAGGCAGAAAGAGATGCAGGGGTTGTGAAGCCTGTTCTCTGTCATCCACCACCTGACTCTTCTGTCTTCCATATCTCCAGGACTGCTCTTCATTGCAGTTTCCAAAATTTATTTATTCTGTGTTAAGATGACATATATGCAATTTGCTATCTCTAATTCACTGAGAGTAAAGATTTTATCCTTCATCCCCTTTCTGCAAGCAGTGGGCACAGTTCCCTGGAAATGGAGCTTGAGGTCTGATGAAGGGCAAGGATCCTGACACAGAACTATAGATTAAATTCCGGCTTTACCACTTTTTGAGACGAGGGATAAGTGTCTCAAATTCCTGTGCTTCTTTTTCCCTGTAGGTCAAATGAGAATAATAACAGGAATTATTCATAAGGCTAATGAGGATTGAAAGACTACTAATTAATTACTCAATCAGTAAACACTGTTCAACTACTAGAAATTCGATCCTTGCTCTGCCTAAAATATGCATGACCATCTCCACTTACAATGGAAAATCTCATAATGTGGTAAAGAACTCTTTAAAAATTCCCCTCAAAAATCTCTAGGATCAGCATGGAGACCCTGTTCCAGCACTTAGCAACTATCACCATTGCTCTGGTTGGGCTTGCAGAAGAAATTATTCAAATCCATCCTCACTCTATCTCCCTCCCCTGCTTCTACCTCACCTGATTCTTTCTCTACATCACTCACCTGTGCTTCTCAGTACCATTAGCACCAAGTGCTCCCTGATGTCCTGTGGCTCACCAGTACCACTGCCATCTACCTTACACACGTCAGCTGGTGTGCCCTGGTCTGTTGCTGAACATTCTGTAAGGGACCAACTGTGGCTTCCTATCTGGGTACTCTGATTTTGTTTTATGTCAAGTCCTTCAGTTCTTCATCAGAACATCATGAAATCCTTATTTGTGCTGTTGTCTGGTCTAAAAGACTGCTGGAAAGATTCCTGAGTTGTTCCATAGGTACAACCCACCAGGACTATGTGACCATCCTGCATCTGCTCCTGGTTCTCCTATCTGTACTCCTGTCTGGATCCAGACAGAACCTGCTAGTAAGATTCCTGTGTGGATCCTGGGATGCAACTGACCAGGCTCTAGGCCCTGTCGTGGACATCTAACCTGGACTCTTCAGATGACCTCTCTGACTGCATTTGAACTGACCAGACCATCCTTATCGGCTCCTAGTTTTCCTCCATGGCAGCCTGCCTCATGCTGTCCAATGGCTCCTTGCACTGTGGCTCAGATTACAATTCTGCCTTTTGTGACATCACTGCACTGTGTTATACTGCCCTGTTAACAGACACACAAACTCATCCATTCCCTCTTCCTTGGCTCCTATAGGCACTGACTCTAATGGCAAACCCTCAAGCTCCTTCTCCACTGAGCTCTACAAGACCATCCCAAGGAGCATGTATGAGGAGGCAGCATTTTTCCAAGAACCCTGAAGAAATCTGGAAGCAGGAAGGAAGAGCCTCTGCCTGGTCATCAGATGAGACTTTGCAAGTGAGCACTGCCTTCCCATCCATGGCAGCTGTCTGCTCTTCTATCCTCATGCCACTGAAATGTCTCTGTAAATCCTCAATGTATTCAAATGCATTTGTTAACTTACTAGTGTATGTCTGCAATACATAATGACTACTTGCATTGTGGGTATTTGGTGCATGTACATGATGAGTCTTAATTCTTTTTTATGTTCTTTTCCTCTGCCCTCTTTCCCTGTCCCTCCACCTCCTGACCACCTTCCCATTTGCAAAAGATCTTTCTCCCTGTTTCCTTTAATCTTCTCTTATTTTGCTGTTTGATTTATTTATACTTTGGACTTCTACTACGAGAGAAGGAAGACTAATATCTACAATACATAAAGAACTCAAAAAATTAGACCCCCACAAAAATAAAAAAATAATTTAAAAAATGAGCAACTGAAATGAACAGATACTTCTCAGAAGAAGAAATACAGAAGTCCCATAAATATGTGAAAAAGATGTTCAACATAGCTGGCCATCAAATGGATTTTTAACCTGGATTTGCCAGGTTTTCTCAAAGAAAGTGTTAGTTTGAAAGTAGAATATTATATTCCTCTCTATAGAAAAAAAAATCCTTATCTTCTCTAAATCTTTTCTTTTTTCTTTCTCTAAAGAGAAAAAAAAAACAATAACAAAATAACAACAAAGACAAAACAAAACAACATAAAAGCAATAAAAATGGTACAGAATTTCAAAACAAGATGAAAAGAAATTAACAATGGCTGTTATATCACATATTGTTATCTTCAACAAAGTTGCTCAGATTACCAGATGTGAGAATGCAAGATTGATCAAACAATTAAAGAGAATAAAAAATTATTTTAAAAAACATTAGAAATGTTACAGAACTTCACTAAACAAGATGGTAGGAATTCCTCAATGGTTGTTATATTGCAAATTGTTGTCTTCAGATTAGTTGCTCAGATTACCAGATGTAACATGCAAAAGTGGTAAAAAAAAAACAACAAAAAATTCGGCAGTAACTGTTCCTTTTGATAAACCAGTAGACATCAGCAGTACAATTATCCTGGCTATCCTTGTATAAATCTTTTCTGGTTACAAAGCAGAATTTGTATTCCTCTCTATAGAAAGAAAAATCCTTATTTTTTTCTGAATCTTTTTTTACTTGGCACTTTTTACTTTCAGTTTCACTACAACAGAAGGCATTCTCCCCTGCACCACAGAACTATGTTGGTAATTGCGCTCTACATGATAGTTTTCTAATTGATTTCTTTTTTTTTCTTTCATATTCTGTTCCCATGAGAATCATATTCCATTCTGTGATTAGGGCACTGACACATGTGGAGAACTTGGTTTTGCATGAACAAGTCCATAGAGCTCACTACATCATCAGGGCTTTTAGAAAATAATGTGGTTTAAAATGACCTCTCTGCCTGTATATGAACAGTCCAGAGGGTTCATTACAAGTCCTCTGGTGACATTTATCCTTGACATAGTGACAAGCTATCTTTGGACTCAGAGATGAAAATCGTGGCTTTACCAGTGAAAATTAGTGTTTATTTAGATCTTACCCAGAGCGAAGTAAAGATTAGAAATAATTAGACAGGCCCCATTTTACCTTTCAATCTCAGTGTTCCTTTCAAAGTGAAAAATAACTTGGAATCTTGTTACAAAGAGTTTACAGATTTATTAGGTTTTGGAAGAAAAGTAAACCTCAAACTCTGCAGCAATACTCCTGTGACTTTCC
>NW_004955414.1:33560553-33561627 GCF_000276665.1 Chinchilla lanigera | reverse complement strand
TTTTTTTTTTGTCTATTTGAGACAGGGTCTCACTCATTGACAGTTTCTTTCAGCATAGAAACAGCAGATAGAAGAACAACCATGTTATCTATCCTGTATATACATACATACAAAATTTCTCCTTCTAGGGATGTGGGAAAAGAGAAGGCCTACGAGAAATTCTAAAGAGAGTTCTCCAAATTGAAAGGAAAAGATGTTAATGAGTAAGAAGAAATCATCAGAAGTTATGAAACTCATTGGTAAGAGTAATATATAGACAAATTCATAATGATCCAATATTTTACACATGGTGAACAAACCATTCATGTAGTTAGAGCGAAGATTTAGTACTCTGCTATTATAAAGATAAACTTGAAGCATAGCTGTTCATAGCTGAACAGATGAAGTTTAGAAAACAATGTTAAGTGAAATAAGTGAGACACATGAGCTTAAATATTACATGGTTTCTCTTACGTTAGAAACACTAACATATATATACACACATATGTGTGCATATACAATACAAATAAAAAACGAAATAGAAGAGAAATAAATAGGAAATAGAGAAAGGTTCAAATACTTCATAAAATTACCTATTCCATTGTTTAAAAACATTTTTATATATGTGCTAATTTGTTTCATCTATACAACCAGTTTATCTTAGTTAATTGAAAAATCAGTTTTGTGTTATTATCTGTTTTCTCCCTTTCATAATCTTTTCTGGTCTATATCATATACTCCAAGTAATTACTTTGAAGATAATGGCACAAAGCATATTAGCTATTGTTTTTCTTATTATTTTGCTATGAACTTTTATTTTTTTAATTAAAAATACTAACAACTGCAATAATACATTCAGAGATAAGCAATAAAGTGTAAAATGGAACATCAAAAACTTAAAATGTGGGATGTAATAGAGTTGAAGGCATAATTTTTTGACTAGCATTTTTCTTTGTGGTTTATTTTTTATTTTGTAATCAAAATTCAGTTGCTATCACTGTTTAAATATTTTATTATAATCAAAAGATATAAGTATGATTTTGTGAATCTCATTTATTCATGCTCTGATCTTAGACTTTTTTTTTTTTTTTTTTT
>NW_004955414.1:33553439-33560453 GCF_000276665.1 Chinchilla lanigera | reverse complement strand
AGTTTACAGATTTATTAGGTTTTGGAAGAAAAGTAAACCTCAAACTCTGCAGCAATACTCCTGTGACTTTCCTTCAGTACTGTGGCCGGTCCTCCCGGTGAGCTGATTCAAAATAACTGATCCTTACACAGTCATATTAATTGTATTAATAAAACTATATTAATTAAATAAATTAATAAAATTATATTAATAAAAGTCATATTAATTATATTAGTAAGTATTTTTTTTATTAATTCTGCAAATCTGTTATACAATGATAATACACACAAATCTCAGAATCCTGGAGGAGTCACAGAGAGAGAAGGGAAGCAAGACTGGACCACTGCTTGTGTCTTATAGTCTTGTTTACTCGTTTTTAACAAGAAATTGTCCCTCCTTTCCACAGTCTGTTCCTTTATTAGAGAGAGAACTTAAAGGTCAGCGGCAGGAAGCGGAAACTAGCGTTGTGGGGGAAAGGTACAGCATGGGCCACGCTTAAGGAGCATGGATTTTTGGCAAAGAGCTTTTTATCTTTTTTTTTTAATTCTTTACTGTCTCCCAGATTTTTTTTGTTTTGGTTTGGTTTTTTTTGTTACGGGAATCGAACTCAAGACCTTGCACTTGCCAGGCAGGCACTTTGTCTCCCAGACTGAAAAACCAGATATTTGCCTAGAATTTTGGATCTTAATGGGTTTGGCGGCTGGGAATGCGGAAAGGGTATTTTGCCTAACAATAAAAGAAACAACAACTGAATGCTGTAAGAAGACCAGCTGAGCCCTCGACGTGTCCTCAACACAATTCAGAAACCCAGGAGGACTTCTTCAGGCTCAGCAGATGGCCTCCTCCTGAAACAAGATATGTATTGACAAGAAAATATAAAAATAAGGACAGCAGACTCATTTACTTCCCATGCAGCTAAGAGATATGGAAAATGAAAGAATCACCAGGACAAAAGAGTTTTCTCCAAATTAGTACAGTAACGCTGGGTTGGCAGTTATTGCTCTTACTCTGCTTAACACAAGAAACCACCTTCATCCTGTTTGTGCATTTTCTACAACCTTGCATCCTGGCATACACTTCTAATATTAGGCTATTTGGTAGTGTCGCAGGGCATATGTTAAATCTTCTTTTGGTTCAAGCTAGTAAAATCTTGTATTTCTCTATCATGCCGCCATTAAAAGCGGCATTAGTGCAAAAAATGAAAAAAAATTGGTGACAAAAATTTTTATATACACTTACCGTTCTTAATTGTTATATACACTTAATTTTTATGTGCGCTTAAACCTGGTGCCAGGCTGAATGTTTACTACATTATTTTGCGCCCTAAATGTCTGGTTTGTAGACTCCACTGACAACCTTTCTTTACTGTGATAACTACATTGTCCACCTTGATTGCCCCTCCAGTACCCTAACTTCTCCATTCTCAAGACCTCCTTCATTTAACCTATTATCCATTCCATTCTAACCATCTATTCTGACCACTGAATCTTTCCTCCTCTCAGTACTCACATTGATATAGCAGCAGCAAGCAGAAACCCCAAAATGACACCCAGGATTTGGAGGCAGATTTATTTGCATCAACGGGCACTGATCGGGATCATTCCCAGACTATCAGGCCCTGACCTCTGGTGGTCTAGGGCTTATATGGGATAAGCAAGCAGGAAGCACAGAGACAGAGTAGCTTGTCAACTGGGGACTGGTTGATGCAATGCGCATCACAATGACCAGTCATTTCTAAGAGACAGAAGCAACTGGAACTGGGACAGGAACTATTACCTGGGCAACTAACATACTGAAGTATACTGGCTGGAGGGGGCATTTTCTCTTACAATATGACTTCCAAAGTCTCAGTTTTATGAATGACACTCATCTGTTATCTATACAACAGTTTTTCCCAGAGCCTCATCTCCAGAGACCTTCCTGTTCCATCCACAGCGTGACAAACCTCTTGACATGACATGTTTCACTACCACTCGCATGCTTGCCACATTTAGATTGCATAAGCTGTTGTTATAATCACTACTTTCACACACTTTCCACCCCTTGCCACACTCCCTACTGCCTATCTGACACACATAACCTATCTGCTTAAGCCCAGTTATTATCCTCTCCCTACCTATTGTTAGGCATCATGTTGCTATGTGTGCTCATTTCATTATATCTCATAGCAGAAGTTTGGTTTGTGCATTTCTTAACACAAACAAATAGAAAAATAGAAATAAAGACTCACTGGCCAAGCTATAATTTTAAGCAATAAAAGATTTAAGAACAAAAACTATACTGATTTGCTGCTTCTAGAGAATAAGAGTTTCAAGACTTTTGCCTTTTGTTTGATACATTTATTTGTGATCTGAAAAGAAATTGCAGATATGTGTGTACTACTACTGTGATTAAAAAATAGAACGACAAGACCATAGAGGGCCCTGAGTGACAACTGAACAGCATGTATTTTGTTTTTACTACAGAGTTTCCAAGCCCAGCTCACACAGCTTGGCATTAGTGGTCAGCAAGAGCACCAAAACAACAATCACAGGAAGAAGGATAACAGGGGGTGGGAATGGATGAAGGCCGAGAGACAAGAGTAGCATCAGGCTAAATGTTGAGAAACACCTTGTAAGAAGCATGACTCAATGAGCCTCACACTCTCATTTGCTAGCTGGGCTCTGCACGGGAAACCACAAGTCTGTCCAGCATCTTGATAAGGCTGACACAAGGGCCAAACTTCCTTCCGGCTCCTGAAGGCACCTCTCCAAGGCCAAGAAATACCCTTTCATGACTGACAATCCCACAAGAGTCTCTTCCCTTCAATCCAGGACAGTTTATCATATCCAGCAAGAAGAATGGAGGAAAGGTAAGAGTTTACCCAGAACTTATTTTCAAAGCCACTGTTGAATATTTCTGTTTAGTCATATCCACATAGCTCCACATCGGGGTACAGTTTTATTAACAAGAGGGGCTACAGAAGGAAAAGACAAAAGACCTGATGCTCCCTCCTGGTAATTTTGGTGTTGATCTGGGATTCAAATCTGATAACCAAGATTGATAATCAGGATCCATCCTGATCCATTTAACCTTAACACTCACCTTGCAAACCTGTCCAACTGATGAACTCAAACACTAGTACCTTCTGACCAGGGGCTACATGCTGTGACCCAGACAGCTGTGAGGCACCTGCAATGTACACCTAGTAACCCAGCCTGATCACAGATCTCAACCAGTTCTTGCCAGATGCTAGAGCCCAGGCAACTGCCCCAAATTCAGAGCAAAGGCAATAATAGCCCAGCCAGCTAGAGAAACTAAAAGCATGCTCTGCCTGCCCAGTGTGATTAGCAGCTAGTCCACTCAGAATCATAGGTGAAGCCAGAGTAAATGTGTACTCTTGCCACAAAACAACTGTAAAACCAGAAAAAAAAGAGAGTGGGAAAGATGGGTTACCAGTCTCTGCAAATGCCTCCAAACTAAAAATGTTCACAGAAATTACAAAAACTCAGGAAGTCATGACATCTTCAAAAGAAACTAGGAAAGCTCCACCATTGCACCCTGAACAAAGGGAAATCTATTAAATGACAAGAAAATAATTCAGAATAATTCTCATTTTAAAATCCTCTTTAAGCCAGGTATGGTAGCACAAACTTGTAGTCTCAGCACTCGAGAGGCTGAGGCAGGAGCATCCCTACAAGTTTAAGGTCAGCCTGGTCTACATATGAGTTCAAGGTCAGCCTGGTCTACATATGAGTTCAAGGTTGGCTTGAACTGCAGAGCAAGATCCTGTCCCAAAAACAAACAAAATCAAAACATCCTCTTTAAGTGAACTGCAGGAACTTAAGGATGAAGATAATGACTGAGTAATCAATCATCTCCTACGGGGAGACAAAATTGAATGCTAATCATTCACCAGATTACCTTCACAAGAGCTGAGGAAACCAGGGAGGAGACCACAGTGCATTTTTTACGTGTGATGAGAAAGCATGCATCAAAAAAGGAAGGAAATACCTGCCTGTGTCGCCCTTCCCCCACCCCTAATCAGCCCAGTGCACAGGGAGACATCTGCCTTTTGAGGGAGGGAAAGAGAATTGATTTCAAACCTCAGAATTGGAACCCAATAACAAGTCTTTTATAGACCTTATCCTTGGAAAAGTCCCCAAAGACTGAGCCTCTGGACACACACTAGCCAAGTGACAAAGGCACTGTCCCCATCACTCATGGCCCAACCTCAGGCGGCACACCATGGAAGACTCGCCTGCTTGTTGGGAGTACAGGAAAGTGAGCACAAGACTTTGCCTTGGAGCTCAGTGCAAGATGCACTGAGGGAGACCCCGCACCAGCAGAGCTAAAATACCCCTAAGCCCAGGCCAGAGTTTACAGACAGTCTCTACAACTGTCTTGGCACCAAGCAAAGATCTGTGACCTAGAGCAAGAGCCTGCTTTTCCAGCCTACATCATTACCAGCCTCAGTACTGGTGTCAGTTTACCCTTAGCTTGGGAAGGTCCTTGTAGCTGTGTGGCTGATCAGTCAGCTTTCTTGTTACTAAGACACAATACCCAACACCTGAAATTTAGAGGAGTAAATGTTTAATCTGGCTCATGATTTCAGGTGACTTAGTCCATGGTCTACTAGCTCAAAGGCAGAAATATCATGCTGGAAGGTCAGGACAGAGTAAAGATGTTTCATTCGTGGTTTCCAGGAAGCAGAGCATTGAAACAGTGCCAAAGAGGAAAGGGCCAAGGACCACATACAGGGCCCAAGCTTCCAGTAATGTGACCCACCCAAATATACCCAGAAGTATACTTCACTAATCCCATAACCAGCTCCCAAACCAATCAAGTTGACAACTTTAACCATCACAGTGACTCAGACGTAACCCAGATTGCTGTCAGCATTGAGAGTTAAGCAACTACTTCCTCCACAAACAACCCTGACCTCAGAGAACAGAACTCAGACACAACTCCACCCAGTGGGGTTAAACCAGAATAGTAACACAAGCCTTTGCCTTGGAAATCAGTATCAGGCCACTGAAATCTAATACTAGGCACATGGCAACAACCTGTATCACCAAGCAAATGCCCATGGATGGTGCCTCTGGACCTTTCCTGGTACCAGGCAGAGATACAGGGCCTCAACCGACTGAACTTATATCCTGGCCAGCACTGTCTTGGCTGTTTGCAGGGATCTCAACCACAAGTTTGCCACAACAGCAGGTAGACTATTTTGGGTTTCCATCTTCCCTTGTGCTGCACTGGTCTCAAGGGACTGTGGGCTCTGAGTGTGACCCAGCTTTGTGGCAATGGGAGCAATATGGACCATCCATTCCATCATTCCCCCAACCCCATCCAGCACAACTCAGAGAGTAATGGTCTGCGTGGGGAAAGAAAAAGGAAGTTAGAGTCAAGTGATTACATAGTAGACCAGTGCTGGTCCCTCTGTGATGAGGCCCGGAGCCATGAGAAACCCAGAGTGTCACAAACTGGTGACTAGACAAAGTGCCTGTGCCTACCATGACACATGGCAGAGGCTTCTAGAGACAAACTACACATTTTAGGCACTAGACACACACAGCGTGCATTTCAGACAAACTCGTGCTTGGCTGACTCTCTAGTGGTGAAGCAGTAACAACACAGTAACAGCGAAATCAAGTCAAACCTAGAGTCAGGGTGCTGGCTAGTGTTAAAATGGCAGACGTAACACTGGCTCAGAGAAAATGCACAGCCTGCTTAGTTTCTAGAAGGATAGACACAAAGTCAGATCATACGCACTAAAATAAATCATAATCTTTCAGTGTGCTGTTGATGTAGCTACACAACAACAAATATCAAGCACTTTTAGGGAGGTCTGGGGTAGAATGCATATTTAAAATGTATGACACATTAGGATCAATCCACACCATAAAGTCAATAAATAAAAAAAATAAAAGAGGGAGGAGGAAGAAGAGGTGAAGAAAATAAAACCTTCAGGGCACCATAGCCTTATCTAAAGAACAAATTAAAGTGCCAAGATATGACCATACAGTAAACTATATGTGTAAATTCAGGGACATGAAATTTTTTAAAAATTGTTTTAATGCAACTGCAAAAAAGTGTTAAGAAAACAGAGAAGAAAAATCAGTGTTCCATCAGAGAAAAGAAAAATTAATTATTAAAATCTGAGGAAATCTTGGAGCACAAAACTACACTAAATAAAATTAAAACCACAGTAAAAGGCACCACTTAATGAAGTAGATCAAAATGAGTATCAGTGACTCAAAGACAGGTCCTTCCACAATACAGAGCTCAAGGGCAAAAAAGTAACAATAATGAAGTGGAATTTTTTAGAATCTCATGAGAACATTATGGCAGCATTAATGCACAAGTATTTGGGCTACTGGATTCAAAAGAGATTTAAAAATGCTCAAAGAAGACAATGTGATAATACGCACCTGTAATCCCAGCACTAGGGAAGCTGAGGCAGGAGTATCGCTGTGAATTTGAGGCCAGCTTGGGCTACAAAGTGAGTTCAAGGCCAGCCTGAACTGCATTGTGAGTAAGAGCCTATCTGAAAAAGAAAAGAAAAACATGCCAAAAGAATAGAAAGCTCATTCAAAGTGATAATAAGAGAAAACTTCCCTAACAGTGTGGTTAAAAGTAGCCAAGCACATTAAGATCAAAAGTCATCAGTCAGAAAAAAAAAAAAAAAAAAAAAAGTCATCAGTCAGGTTCAACTAGGCAAAGACATTAAGTTAAGCCATCAAATGTTAAAGACCAAGATTGGATTCTCAAACAGCAAGAAGAAAGATAAAATGAAGATGAAGTTATCCTAATTTGATGACAGCACACTTCTCAGCAGAAGCCCTACAGGAAGAAAGGAGCGATATAAGATTTATACCATTGTGAAGGAATGTAACAAACACTGTTCCAAGCAAAGATATGCTTTGCAAATGAAGGAGAAGTAATATAATTCTCAGACAAACAAAAAGCTGAGAAAATGTATCAACACCAGACAGGGCCTACGAGAAATTCTTTTCAAATTTTTTTTTATTTTAAGGATAAAAGGAGGGAAAC
>NW_004955414.1:33537436-33552051 GCF_000276665.1 Chinchilla lanigera | reverse complement strand
TATATAATGATTATATTTCTTGTGGGGAGTTGGTATATGCACATGACACATCTCAGTTCTCTTTTCCATCCATCTCTCTCCTTCCCTCCTCCCTCCCTTACTTTCCCATTTCAGAAAGATCTACCTCCCTACTTTCTGTTATCTATCTTTTCTTTTGCTTTTTAATTATAATTTCTTCCCAGAGAAACTATTTGATGTTTAAACGTGTATGTCTGATTTATTTCACTTAAAATTATGATCTCAAGGTGCACCCACTTTCCTACAAATGACTCAAGTTTTTTCCTGGCAGAGCTGTGCTTTACTGTGTGTAAATACCTCAATTTCTTTATCCATTCATCTATTGATGGACATATAGGCTGCTTCCAGGCTTTAACTATTATGAATTGTGCTGCCGTAAACATGGGTATGAATGTATTACTGAAATATGATGTTTTTAACTCAGGAAAATACTTAGAAGGGGAATAGCTGGGTCAAATACATTTTCTAATTTTAGTTTTTTGAGGCATTTCCAAACTGGCTTCCATAGTAATTATACTAAAATCATAGTAATTATACTAGTTTACATTCCCACCAACAATGTAAAAGGGTTCCTTTTTCCCTGCAAACTTGCCAGCATTTGTTATTACTTGATTTCTTGATGATGCCCATTCTTTCTGGAGTAACATGGAATCTCAATGTTGTTTTAAATTGCATTTCTTTAGTGACCAGATATGCTGAACATTTCTTCATGTATTTATTGGTCATATATAATTCTGTGAGGTTTGTATTCCTCTCACTTGCCCATGTTTGATGAGGTCTTTTATTTTGGAGAGTCTACTTTTCAAGGTATTTATATATTCTAGATATGAGTGCTCTGTCAGAAAAGTAGCCGGCAAAAAAAGTTTCCCATTCTATAGGGTTTCTTTTCACTTTATTTCTTTTGCTATGTAGAAGCTTTCTAATTTGATGTGATCCTGTTTGTTGATTCTTGGTAATTTTTCCTGAACAACCAGACTTCTGTTCAGAACATTTTTATCTATGCCTATGACTTCAAGAGTTTTACCTTATTATAGTTTGTGTCTAGTTGTCCGTGCAAAGCCTCATGAGGTCATAGATGGGGCTTTTCAGAAGTGGCTGTATTGAGGGTGTGTATGCTGGGATCTATTCATGGTGCCTTCCCAGTGGGTAGCCTGGAGAAGTTATATAGGATAGAAAGAAGCTTGTCAGTTGTTGCTTGCTTGCTTTTGCTATCTTCTGCCTACCATAAACTGTTTCTCCTCTGTGATGCCCCTCTGCCATGCCTTGGAGCCAGGCAATTATGGACTGAAATATCTACAATCTGTGAGCCAAAATAAACCTTTCCTCCTTTAACTTTGGGTGTCAAATATTTTGTCTCATCAATGAGAACAGTAACTAAGACAGACCTATATGGCATTATCATCCAGCAAGTTAAGTGTTTCTGTATTAACATTCAGTCATTTGATATATTTTGATTTTAGTTCAGCATATGATGATAGATAGAGTCTACCTTCAATCTTCTGCATGTCGATAGCCAGTTTTATGAAGACCATTTATTAAAGAGGCTATCTCTCCTCCAGTGTATATTTTTGACCCCTTTATCAAAGATCAAATTGGCACAATATAATTACCAATGCTAGAGATGTTATTCTGACTTCACCAGTTTTTGTGTGCACTCATTTTCCTTTTGAGAAATTTGTCTTTGTGTATCACATTTTGACACATGTATAGACATACATAACACCATCTCATGACATACAGAACTACCTTCACTGCACAAAAAACTCCCGTGACTACCCCTTATAATCAAACCACTTGAATCCTACTTCCCAAAGCCATGGTAATATCTGACCTGTTCTCCATCTTTTTAATTTTATTAGTTCAAAACTGTTATATAAATTATATACACTTCCTAACCTTTCGTGTTTAGATTTTTCACTCAGCATAATGCCTTTAAGATCAAATACTTACACATATTAATCATGTATGGTTTTGCTTTCTGAGTGCTATTCCATTGTATAGATAGACAGTACCATGCTTGATTTCACTATTCACAAAAGGAGGGACATTTTGTTTGCTTTCAGTTTATCTGTTATAAATAACACCTGTATAAATATTTGTGCACAGATTTTTAAGTTAAAATAATTTTCCTTTCTCTGGGAAAAATTCCTATTGTACATTTCTATGTAGTATTCTGGTATATGTTTAACTTTTTCAGAGAATTAAAAAGTTTTCTAGAGCAACTATACAATTTTATTATCTCACCAGCAGTGTATGACTTATCCACTTTCTCTAAATCTTTGTCAGCATTCAAATGTTCAAGTTTCAAAACCCTGAGTATTTTTTCATTTAGCCATTAAATCCATTTCTCTAGTGAACATTCACTGATACACCACTCTGAGAGGCATGTAGTGATATCTTATGTGGGTTTCGTTTTGTCTGAGGCCTCTCTGCTTGGCTTATGGTTGGGCTCTTCTCCCATCTCATCCAATCATCTCTCTGTGTATCTGTGGCTTAATCTCTTCTTCTTATCAATGCATCATTCCTGTTGAATTAAGTCTCCCCTGACGGGCCTCACTTTAACATAATTGGATTTTTGACATCTTATCTCTAACTACAGTCATATTCAGAGGTGTTTGTGGTTAGGATTTTAGCATTTGAATACTAGAGGAATAAATTTCTGCACATAGGAATGTCCTTAATAAATGTTTGCAGAATAAATCATTATACAATTGTCTTCATGGTTACAATTAATTTAATGCAAATGACATTACTAAAAATGATAACCAATTTTAATTTGCCTGTAACATAAAGAACAAAAATGAAAATCATAGGAGATAAGACTTGATATTCTGATTATTTCCACTAAATGAAAATAAATAACAAGTTGTGTTAACACAAGTGAGAAAAACAAGGATATATTATATAAGCTGAACTCTACATCTGATAAGGAAAGTCAATCGACCCAGTCTTTTATATAATAAATTAAAAATTGAAATATACATCTCAACCACTTTTCTCATTGCTAGGGTACAACACCCAACACACACAATTTAATGGACAAGAAGTTTATTTTTGTTTGCATTTTAGTCCACAGTTGGTTGGCTTCAAGGCAGAAGGTCAGCTGTAGCTCCCCAACAATTAAATCACCTTCCAAAACTCTGGTCTAGGAGTAAGTGAGGTTCTTGGGAAACATCTAGATGTTAAGTCAGAACAACCGTTCAGAACTAATAATAATAAAAGAAATAAAAATGGTAGCTGTAGCAAGCAGTGAGGGACACTGTCAACTTGCACTTACTTCTCTGGCATGTAGAAAGAAGACACACACACGACTGCATTATTACTAGATTTTTAAAAAGGAAATTCAGGTCATGGTGAGATTTAAATGACAAGAAGATAAAATTTAGTCTTCAGATATAAAGCCTCACAGGCAAGCTCATATTGCTTGCTATTGCTGCTGCCCTGATCATACTTTTGGCAATTAAAGGCTCCATAATAGCAATTATTGACAGAAAGGTATGTCAGATTATGGGAAAGGAGGGGCTAATATGCAAGTTTGATTTGGAGATACCCAGAAACATCTCTGTGAAGAGTCACGTCACAAACCACTGTCATCCCCAAGTTGTCTATGCAGGAAATCATAGGGGCTGCCCAGCATTTTGATAAGCATTGCTTGATTTCTAGCTTGTATTCCAGCTCCTGTAAGCATCTCCTAACTGAGAAGACACAGAAGGGTACTCTGTTATCATTTAGTCCAAGAAAGGCTCTTCTTCTCTTGCACAAGTCAGCTCCCCACCTCTGAATAGAAAAAAAGACAAGTAAGAGTGTACACCAAGACCTACTTTACTTATAAAATTTGTTAAGGTCTTCGGTCTACGTGTATATTTCCCTCCTGGATGCTACATACATGGGGTCCTAAAACTTCTTTCAGAGAAGGGAAAGAGACATGAAGCTTCCTTCTGAAATGAGCAAGGTGAATGTGGACATTGCATCCCAGACGTGAGCTGCTATAAAGCCAGGTTTCATGGTTTTACTTGTTATTCCCCATGGAACATTTAAGAAGAGACCAGAAGAAAGCACTTAGCCCAGAATAAAATAAATGAGAAGTTTTTTTAGTTGATTATTTACAAAGATAGCCATAGTCGAGGGAAATTGATGAGGCATACTAAAGCACCCTGAAGCACGCAGCAGAAAAAGAATACATACACCAGTTACTGGGATGGCTGGAAAGACGAGCAGTTGATGGAATGAAAGCGTGTTCATAGCTTTGGAATGTTCATAGGAATGAAAGCATGTTCAGCTGAAGCAGGAAAGGATGACCAGGCAAGTGGAGGAAAGTTGTCCTTGCCAACACACTGCCTGGCAGGCAGAAATCCAGGAGCTGAAAACCCTGAATCCTGCCGCACGTTGTCCAGTGTCTTGGTCGTGTCTCCTAACAGCTCTGAAAGCACGTGTTCAAACTGAAGTACCCCAAGCAGGAACAACAGAAATTCTCAATTTCCTCCCACATCTTTGTTGGGCTGTGTAAGGATGGGAAATGGTCTCTCTAAGGCAGCTCGTGAGGGATGTATTGGATGCCTCTCTGCACTCCCAAAGGAGGATGTGTAGGCTTTCTAGCTGGGGCCTTTTGTCTGGGTGACACTGCTAAAGCAGGAAGCCATGGCTGCCCTTGTGAGGCAGGGGCAGCTTCAGGACCCTGATATCTGTTCTTGACTGGTTTTAGTTCCCCGGTGACGTTTCTCCTTATGTATTTTATTGGCTTCCCTTTCTCTCATTCCTGGAGGTTTTCATGATGCACTTTATTTAATACACAGTTTTGGCAGCCAGCTTGGATTTACCCATGGAATTACTGCTCTGCTTTCCCCCAGCTGTGTGCCGTTCACAGTTCTGTGGTGCAGGGACTGTAGGCAAAACAGTGGAGTCTGAGGCAATACTGCTGGGCTCATCCCATGGTGTTAAGTCAGGACAAATCACTGATCCCCTTGTGTTCCAACCCAGTCCACTGTAAAATGGAAACAATGCTCACACCTCTTAAGTCCTTGAGAAGATTCAAATATAAAAGATCTGGTAAACTCTCAGTCACATTCTATGTTTCATTCAGATGTGAGGTGCTGCTCTGTGCATTAAAATCTGCATGAGCTCATCACTTTACATTCCAAGCTCTGCATTTCTGTTTCACGCAAAGACTCCTAACATAAAGGCTTTCCTCTGCAGAACAAATTCTACAAAACATCTTGTGGGAAAAGAAATGGAGTAGGTTTGTAGTGTACCGTTCACAGCACAACACGTACTATTCTTTCTTTAAACATTTTCATACTTCAAGTAGCCCTTCCAGTGGTTCTCAGACCTCACACTTATGCCTTGATCTTTATATTCCTGGCCAGCTCAGCCCCAGCTTAAATCCTACTCCCACACCATGCATCAAAATCTTTCTAGGTGCTCACCAAAGGTATTTTAAGTCTTCACCTGAAAGGCACATTAGTGACCAACTTTAATTATTTAAGATCACATTAGTAATTCTTACTAACGCATTTAGCTATCCACAAAATTCGATATGATGAATGAAATTTTCTTCCTTTCACTTTTACCTGAGTGCTCTAATACATTTAATTATGCCTTCTCTATTATTTTTCCACTTAACCCAAATCTTCTACTACCATTATGCTCCTCATTCATGCATTCATTCATTAAATAGATAGCTAATATACAGAAAACACAGATAGACAGGTATGAGGATGGCTGGTTCTGGTGTACTCGTATATTAGCTACTTTCCCATTGTGGGACAAAATACGTACCTGACACCCACGACTTAAAGGAAAAGAAGTTTACTTGACTCACAGTTTCCGGGGAGTTCCATCCTTTGCTGCCTCCAAGGCAGAAACAGCAGGGTGGAAAGGTCTGGCGGAGGACAGCTGCTCATCTCACGGCAGCCAGGAAGTAGAAGAAGAGTGGATTATTTTGTTCCACAGTGGGAAAGTAGCTAATACATGAGGCATGCTGTGTTATTAGTAGCTAATATGCAAGGCATACACAGCATTCACTCAGTAAATAGATATTGAGAACACAGCATGCCGCACGGGAAGCTGGCCATTAGGGAAACAGAAGTTCACCTGACTTCAATTTCCGACACACTGAGCTTTTTAGCTGCTATGATGTAGATCTACAATGCCCATCAAAAGTCTCATGTGCTCAGAGGTGAGACTTTTGAGAAGTAATTGGATCATAGGGTACTGTACTCCTCAGCACATTAGTCCATTCACAAGTTCATAGCTGAATGTGCAATTAGGAGATAGGACCTAGGCAGAAGAGGTGGTCACAGTGGCGTTCCTTTGGAGATTTGCATCTCCCTCCTCGCTCCAGTCTTTTCCCTCTGCTTTCCGGTGCCATCAGCACAGAGCGCTGCTTCTCTGTCCTGTTCCCCATCTGGTACCGCTACCGCCGCCCAAGACGTGTCAGCTGTCACATGTGCCCTGCTTTGGGCTCTATCCTTGCTTCTTACCATCCTGATACACACCTTGTGTAGCTTACTGTTTGACAAGAGATATGACATATGCCTGATAATGCATTTCACCACAGCTGCATGGCTGATCTTTTTATTTGTGGTTCTCTTTGGGACCAGCCTGACTCTGCTGATCAAGATCCTATGTGGATCCAGGAGGCTGTTGGTGAGCAGGTTGTATGTAACCCTTGGGCTCACAGTGCTTGTTTTCCTCCTCTGTGGCCTGCCTGTAGGCATCCTGTGGTATACGTCCACACAGATCCGTTTTATGATTTCAAATAATCTTTGGAGTATTGCTTTTTTCCTTTCTAGTGTTAATAGTAGTGCCAACCCCATCATTTACTTCTTTGTTGGCTCCTTTAGGCAGAAAAAGCATCCGCAGCTACAGCAGAAGTCCCTGAAGCTGGTTCTCCAGAAAGCCTTGGAGGATGTAACTGAGGAGCAGAAAAGTGGAGAAAGTCTTCCTCAGTAAAGTGTGGAAATTTCAGAATCCCTGTAATATTTTGATTCTGTATCTACTAGGGTTCGCTCAGATAAGTAATACCGCTAGAAGATTACATACCTAATAGTGAAAGGTCATAACACTTTACAGAGATAGCCATACACACATATACCAATAGATATAGACGTAGAAGTAGAGACAGAGAGACATAGACACAGATATACGTCCATATATCTATGATTCTCTCTGGTTGCCTTGACAAACAACAGCAGAATTAAATTGTTCTAGCATAGATCATATTGCTGTAAAAACTACAATATTTACACACCTGTGCTTTCTCTCACCACGTGTACATTTGTGTATGTGTGTTCACATGTGTTAAGTGGTGGCTAAGTTGTTTATTTAAGGCTTTTGTTAACTTACCTGAATACCAGGTTGAAATTATGCATAATCAGAGTTATTTATTAACAGCCACTGCTCAGCACTTTTCAATCAGTCAACAAATCATTCAATTTAAATGAAAAAATTTCTTGCTGAATAAATGACTATATTTTTATAATAACAAAACAGGTTGTTATTTGTCTTTTGCTGCAGCTTGGAGTCTACAGGGGGAGACAGAACTAAGGAGCATGAATTAAAACCAATGAGAACCAACGAGAACTCCTATCAGCCTCCCTCACTTCCTGCATGTTCGATAATATGAGGGTTCTGCAGAAGTATTTGGCTCCCTTCATCATGGAGCTACCCATGCACAGGGTCTAGGAGTCAGAGAAGTTGGAAGGCTTAGCGAGGATAGGTGGAGAGGCTGCAGGCCAAGCTGTTGGCTCGTGCAATGAGGCAGCCAACAGGGATGCAATAATATGCATGAGCATTCCAGTCTGCCTGCACCAACCATGGCAAATAAGCTGCTGCTTTGTATCAGTCATCAAATCTTGAGGTCCAATGCAACCTTAAATTTAAAGAGAGTAAATCTGGGAAACATAGCTCAACCTATACAACTGATGCTCTGAAATGATCACAGCACATCACCTGTAAAATGTACACATCAGAATCACAAAGGAGGAGAGTCAGTAAGGTGGTGGACTTGAGATACATGATGAAAGTCATCAGGAAAACCAAACTGTGCAATGCTCTTATCTAAAACTCCAGCCACCAAGGAAATCAGCACAAGACTGTCACAAAAAGGAGAACTCGACTACTTCCCATTTTTCCTTAGTTCTAAGAACAGAAGTGATAGAAAGAAACTTGCTAATATCTAATTAAGTAATTAACATCTTTCAACACATCATTTTATGTGAGTTGTGACAAAAAGAATACATTTTTCTCAGAGAAACACAGGGAAAACAAAAGCAAGAAGTATCAGTCAATAAAAAGAAAGGATTAAACACAGAAGAGATCATGAAAAGAAAGGATATTTTGGAGAGAAAGAGAAGAATGGAAAGTATGTGCATCATTCTATCAGGCAGCTCCAGGAGTAACTAGTTTTCAACTCACATATTTTGGATGCCTTGGGAACCATTATGAAAACAACAGAGTCCAGAAGATTGTAGAAGCACCAGAGAACTTATAATTCTGTGGAGAAGCCAGCACAACTAACTGCAATTGGAAAAAGCACCAAGCTTATGGTTTCTTTCATCAGATGGAAAGAGTGAGACTTTGCTCACAGTATTCTAAATCTTCTGGGGGACTATTTAAAGGATTGGCTTCTGTTGCACCTGGCTCTGAGCTTTGATGGAAAAGACAAACCTTGGAGGCTTGAGAGCTACAGAAAACTAAAGTGAGATCAGTAATTTGCAGTGACCAATAAACACCAACATCACAGACACAGCCACTAGAGGGAGAAAGACACTCGCGTCTTGAAAAAGAAACAAGCACACTTCTCTAGTTAAGAAATTACACATGCAAGCCCAGAGAAGATACATCCCCGCGAAAAATTTTAAGAGGACTCCAGAATCTCTAACTAAAGTTCTATGAGGAGGACTTCTATATGAAGCCAGGCCATAAAGAAGAGAAGTGGCTATTTCATCAAAAGCAAAAATTAAAAAATTGATGAAGAACACAAAGAAACAGGAAATCATGGACCAAAAATAAATAAATCTGAAGAAACCAAACTTAGATATAGAGGTCTATTCATTACCAAAGGATTTTAAACAATGATTTTCATGAATCCAGTATACTATAAGTGAACATAGCCAAGAAAATCAGAAAAGCAACCTGTGAACAAAATAAGAAAATCAACAAAGAGAACAGCTATTCCAAAGAGATAAACATCTTTAAACTGAAAAATATAACTAAAAAATGGAAAAATTTGCTAGAGATAATTAGTACCATGCTTGATCAAGCAGAAGAAAAAAAATCTGTAAATTCAACTGTTCACATGGTAAAATGAAAGGAACAAAAAGCAGCCTAATAAAGAAAGCCTAAAGGATTTATGTAAAAACATAAAGTAAATCAATATAGAGCTTATTGGATTCTTAGAAGGAAAAATAAGGAGAAACAGAGCAAAGAGCTTATTTGAAAAACTAATGCTCTTAAATTTCCCAAATCTGAGCAAGAAAACAGACTGTCAAATTTAAATTTAAAGGATTCCAGCTAGGATGAATCTAAAGAGGCCTGCACTAATACAAGTATAAACAACCTACTAAAATGCATGGGAAAAAAAAGAAAAATTGAAAAGAGCAGGATAAAAGCAATTCATCATGTTATAAAGGAGCATCAATTAAAATTTTCTTTTTTATTTTTAGGAATTTTCCAGATATTAGTCCTTTGTCTGATGTGCTGGATTGACAACTGATGGTCAACTTGTAACACCCAGCCGAACTGAACCAGCGTGGTGCTGGGTGTGGGAGGCCCACCTGAGGACTGCTACCAGAGCATAAGAGGCAGAACTGGAGAGGAAGAAGTTGGCAGCTATTGGGAAGCTGTTAGGGAGCTGCTGATTCTCTTGTGCTATTTTGCGGGAGGACTTTGTCGTGCTGGCTTTCCTGATGAACTCAGCTGTTCTCACTGGAGGAGGTGTTTGGTATCCTGCTGTTGTTGAAGATGGTTGAGGTTCACTTTGGGGGAGCTCTGGTCCTTCACTTGAGCATTGCTTCCTGGCTCCAGAGGGAAAGATGGTGCACTGCTCAGTCTCCTGGAGAAGCTTGTTGTGTTGGCTTTCCTGATGGGAACTCAGCTGTTATCATCAGAGGAGCTTGAGAGGGGCTGGGGATTTAGCTCAGTGGCAAAGCGCCTGCCTGGCAAGCGCAACGTCGTGAGTTCGGTTCCTGGTACCTGAGAAAAACCAAAAAAAAAACAAACAAACAGAGGAGCTTGAGACCTCACCGTTGCTGAGGATGGCTATGCTACTCTTCAGGGAAGCACTAGTTCTTATTTCAAGTGTCAATTCCTGGATCCAGTGCAGATCCCTCAGCTTGCTAGCACAGATGCTTCATCCTGCTGGCACAGGCTTTCTGGCTTCTACCATTGACCTTTAGGCCTTCCCAGCACAGATCCATGAAACAGGCCTCTAGGAGATGTTGTGGGCTCTTGGCCTCCTACTGTACTCACGGGGGCATTGTGACAGGCTCTAAGTCTTCAACTGGGCTCATACAGGACATTACTGTGGGATCCAGGCCCTCAGCTGAATTCTTTGGTCTTTAGTGTGTGGTCAGATTTCCTGTACTCTCTTTTTGTATATGATGCTTTGGATGACTATTATAAGTAATCTTATTTTAAAAAAAAAAGAGAGAGAGAGAGAGAACTCAGGGTAAAAAGAAGAACATGGAAGCATCTAAGAGCTCAGGAGCTGACCCTTATGCAACAATGAAGGCTCTGATGAAATCTCTCAGTGTCACAAGATCTTGACCAAAAACGTCCAGCAAAAGAATGCCTTAGCCTAGGCTGTGTACAGTCTCAAAAGACACAAGGGCATTTGGGTTGTTTCCAAGATTTAGCTATGACAAATTATGCTGCTATAAATATGGTTGCACGTATATCACTGTGGTATGATGTTTTTAATTCTGAGAAAATACCCAGAAAAGGAATAGCTGAATGTATAAAAAAAGATGTAGTATTTTTGTACAATGGAGCATTACTCAGCTATAAAAAAAGATACACCTGAGGTTTTTATAGATAAATGGATGCAACTAGAGACCATACTCATAAGTGAAATAAATTGGACCCACATATGTAAACATCCTATTGTCTCCTTGGTGTAGGAACCTGAAAGAGTAAATAAAACCAAAAATGTACAATAGATAATATGAAAGGGAAAGAAATTGCTCAAAGGAAGGAACAACGGGAATGAAGGAGAGAAGCAAAAGAAAGAAAGAAGAAAGGAAGGCAAAAAATATATATAGAGAGAGAGAGAAAGACAGCTGGGATAATTGTACTGCTGATGTGTATTGGCTTATTGAAAGGAACAGTTAATGCTTAAATTTTTTTATTTTGACCAATTTTGCATGCTTATATCTGGTAATCTGAGCAACTGATTTGAAGACAACAATATGCAATGTAACAACTATTGGTAAATTCCTACCATCTTGTCTAGTGAAACTGTATCATCTCTAATGTTTTTTTAATTATATTTTATTCTCTTTAATGGTTTGATCAATCTTGCATTCTTACATCTGGTAATCTGAGCAACTTCACTGAAGATACAATAAGTAATATAACAACCACTGCTAATTTCTATCATTTTATTTTGAAACCCTGTATCTTTTTATTGTTATTGCTTTGTTTTGTCTTTGTCTATGTTGTTATTTTGGGGTTTTTTTATTATCTAAAAATAAAAAAGAGAACCATATGCCATTCTGTGATTGGGGGTTTTAGGGTGGTAAACAGCTTGGTACTGAGGGATTGAGTCTTTAGAGCTCATTAGATCATCAGGTCTTTTGGGAAATAATGTGCTTAGCGATAATCTCGAAGCTTCATATGAACAGTCTGGTGGGTTGACGTGAAGTCCTCTGGACTCATTTGTCTCTGACATGATGCAAGTTGTCCTTGGACTGTGGTAATGAAAATCATGGCCTTCAGCTTTAAAACTGGTGTTGAATTAGGTTCGCCGAAGTGAGGTAAAGCATAAATATAACAGAGCAAGTCACAGTTGAGTATTTTAATCTCCATGTTGATTTCAAAGTGGAACATATCTTGAACAACTTTTACTGAGAGTTTACAGATATGTTAGGATTTGGAAGATGAGAATCTAAAGATTTTACAGCAATTATTCTGGTCATGACTTTCTGTCAGGTCAGTGGCTGGTCCACACAGAGAGGCAGAAGCAAAAACAGCTGTCATTCTGATTGTCATTCTGAAAAACATAGTCATTCTGATTGTATGGATAAAACTGAGGGCCAGGATGAAGTTTAAGCCTGGTACCAGCGATTACTCATTCTACCAAGAAGTCAAGCACACAGCAGGAGCAACAGAAATATCTGCAGAGCACAGGTTTAAGGCTGCCTACCAGATATACCTCAGAGAGGGAAGTTGAAAGGTGAACTCTGAGAATCCAGTAGACAGAAAATTGTAGTTTTGAAAGTGACACCCCCTCGACTTTTCAATGTTCCCAAATATATTCATTGCTCTCATAAGACAGTTCAGCATCCAGAACTCCAAATCCAATGGTCTCCCCATGCCAACACTCTGTATCCTATATGCATCCCCTTGATTTCCACATACCATAGTGGGGTCTGTGTGCCAGTGAGGGCTTCCTACAGAGGGGAGGAAAAGGAGTGACAGTGTCTGTCCAGGCAGAGTGTTTTGTTGTGATATCATCAGCTCAGCCTGAGGATTATTTCAAAATACACCCTGGGAGTCTTATAATTTCCTAAGTTATGCAGCTTTGGCTGAAGATTTTTTCTATCATGGAGAGACCTGTGGTGAAATGAAAAGGTGGAAAGAGAAAGATGATGCACCACTAAAGCAAATCAATATTAGAGTCCTTACCTCAAAATTAATTCTGAGCTTTCTTACACATTAATATGAAGAATTAAGTCAAATTTTAAAAAGTAGTTATTAAAATGTTGGTATTAAATTTTCCAAGTCATGTTGGAACTCTTTTGAAATATGTGCTTTCTACTGATTTTCAGATAAATATTTCTCACATCCAGCTACACATTTCAAAAAATAATACAAACAAATTTCACAATCTCTGAGGAGGTGCAAAGAGATGAGTGATAAAAGATTGAGCCATTATTTGTGTTGTGTAATCTTCATGACTCATTTTTAAAGAGAAATTAGTGGCCCACAAAAATGTTCATATATGCTTAATGTTATTCCTGAGGTTGTGAATATTCTCCTTTATTTGTGTGGCTTAAGTGCCCAGTTAATAGACTTCTGCTCCCTCAAAGCTCTTCTCCTTTGAGATAGCTACACTATCCCTCCAGGTGACCAATCCCTCTCTGACTTCATCATTTCCATCTTCTTCCTTTGACCTGCCGTCCACTCCATTGTTACCGTCTACTCTGACAATCGAGTCCTTCATTTTGTCTTTACCAGATAAATCTTAAGATCATAATTTAGTGAAATAAATCAGACACACAAGCTTAAATATCACATGATTTCTCTTATATAAGAAACCAAAAATATAAATAAAAGATATGAAATAGAAAAGTAGACTTTTGGAAAAAAGGGAAAGGGATCAAGAAATAGAGACAAGGAGTGAGATGGAAGGGGAAAGGGATGGGAAAAGAATTAAGATATGTTATGTACATGTACCAATTCCCCATTAAGAATATAATCTTTATGAGTTACAAATGCAGTAATAAAATTTAAAAAGAAAAGAGCCTTAAATTTTGAGGTCACCCTGCCTCACTCTCATCTCTCATCCAACTGTTCTTCCTAGAGCCTCATCAGTGGCCTTTTTCATCCCTTCGCATGGGGTCAAATCTCTCCAACCACTTGCCACACTCCCTACTGCCAATTTCACGCTTAAGATCCATGTCGTTACATCCAATTGCTGCTCACTCCCTGCCTGATTTGGAAGTTAGCATGGTCAGAATTTGTGCCACTTTCTTTCATCTCATGGGTGGAAACAATTTATGCATTTCTTAACACAGATAAATTAAAAATAGAAAGAAATTCTCTTCAAAGCTATAGCTCTAAACATACAAAAGACTGAAGCATAAAATCTCTAAAAAGAGGTTCCTTTACAGAATAACATTTTAAAGACATTCACCTTTTATTTGATATATGTTTGTGCCATTTGGAAAGATACACAGTGGTACTTTGGTTCACGAACTTAATTTATTCCATGATTCAGGAAAAGATGGCCACGTTCATGTTCATGTGGGAAAGATGACCTCAGGCCTGTTCATCACCCAATGCAGAGTTTGCAAACAAAAACAAAGCCTTCCAAACACTTCTGTTTGAGAAACAAATTGTTTGCAAACAAAAGCGTTCTTGAACCGAGGTCCCACTATACGTAATATGCACACATTACTGCTCTAACATGAAAAAGGAGGGGTCAGACCATAAAGGGCCTTGAGTGGCAGCTAAGGATCATGAGCTTTGTTTTTAATTAGAAGTCTTCCCAGCTCAGCTCATATTGCTTGGCCTTACTAGTCAGTAAGAAGCTGCAAAACAATAACCAATTATGAGAAGGAGGACAGATGTGTGGAGATGGACAGAAGTTGAGGTATTTCTACATCAGACCAAATGTAGGAAAATATCTTGTGACTCGCGTGACTCAACACAGC
>NW_004955414.1:33458952-33537031 GCF_000276665.1 Chinchilla lanigera | reverse complement strand
CATAATTGCAGATCTCAGCCAATGTTAGCAAAATCTGAGAGGCCCGGCAGCTACCCAACCAAAATTCAGAGCAAAAACAGTATCCAGGCATCTGAAGAAAAGTACTCATATGTAGAAGCCAAAACAGTTGATCTTACAGAAGTTAGGACCAGAATGGTAGTTAGCAGAGTATCAGGAGACTGAACAAGGGAAAAAGATAGGGAAAATTTATCCTACTGTTAGATAGGAGAAATTCCTCTGGTATTTTATTGTACAGTAAAATGGCTAGAGACATTAACAGTGTACTATGTATATTTTACTTTTTTAATTTAAAGAGAATAAAAAATTTTAAAAAGCATTAAAAATGATTCAGAATTTAAAAACAAGATGATAGGAAATCAACAATGGCTGTTATATTGTATATTGTTATCTTCAAAGCAGTTGTTCAGATTACCAGATACAAGCATGCAAAATTGGTCAGAAAATTAAGCATTAACTGTTCCTTTAAATAAATCAATAGAAATTGGTAGTACATTTATCTTAGCTATCATGTGTATATATTTTTCCCTTCCTTCCTTCTTTCTTTCTTTTCTCCTTTCCCTCAACCCAGTTCTTCTTTCCTTTTGAGCAATTTCTTTCCCTTTCACAATATCTATTGTACTTTTTGGATTTTGTTTACCCTTTCAGTTTCTTTTAAAATGGAGACTTTTTCTTTAGTTGTTCTTTGTCATGGAAGTATTTTATTTCTCCCTTAGATCTGCAAGGTAGTTTTGAAGGGTACATTCCCATTTGGTTAAGGACCTGTTCTTTCTCCCTTGCATTCTATTAGGCCCTGATGGTCAGTTTGTATAAGATCATTACTTAGGCCCTTTGGTATGTCTCTTAAGCCCTGCCTTTTAGTTTACTTCAGGTTAACTATTCAGGACCTGAACCCTATCTGTCTAATTTCTATCTTTTGCTTCAACGTGCTCACACCAGGAAAGCCAAAGAAACAGTGAGGCCAGTGGACAGCCAAGTATAAATTTTATGCCACTTGTGAGCTGGAATCTGTTTTCAGAATAAGACACTGGGATTTAACTTTGCATGGTTGGAGATTGAAAGCAAGCATCATTGTGAGACAGGCAGGCTCAGAATTTCACATCTCCACACCCTTACTGTATTCTCTCCAACTATGTGATAGCTACCTACTTAGGATATGGTGTGAGTAGTGTGTACTGAGCAAAATCTTGCCAGCACTCCAATGCTCATGGTAAAATGAATGAAATGTTGTTTCTGTTCTCAAACAGATGATAGTAGAATGTAGAAAAAGAAATCTACACATGCCTATCATGTTACATAACCCGTCTAAATTCTCCCGGAAGACAGACACAGACACAGAGCTCAGAGTACAAGATTATCTCAGTAGTAATTGGGTAAGTGGGGAGAGTCGATCAAGGAAGTCTTTAAATAACTGAAATTTGGACTGAGACACTACAGTTTAGTACTCATCATCCTTTCCCAATTCTGCCAACATATTAAGTTTTTGAATTGGCAAAGAATGATAAAGAGGATATGGGGAGATGTAAAAAGAAGAAGAGGCAAATCATGGAGGCATTAAAATGAAATCTTAGAAGTAGTGCAAGGAATGATGCTCAGTATGTATGAGTTCTCTTCCTTGAGCTTCCCCATGTATTTCGTAGTAGTTCCAGTATTGATTAGGAACAATTATGAAACTGCAGCAGCATGTGCAATGAGCAACATCTCCCATGACCTTGATCTAGTGAGGCTTGGCATAATTTTTGTAAAATTACTTGCTTTCAATTAAACAAACCCATGAAGTCCAGAGTAGGTCAACCAGGCTACCAGAGCAGAACATGCCAAAAAGCAACACTGTGCTCCCTTGGGCATCCTCCCAGGAACATATCCAACCCTGCAGTGTAAAAGGCCAAGATAAAAACACACAGAAGTCAGTGATAAAGTGGAGAGGTGAAAAACAATGGGACGCATCCACTGGCTCGGTGCAGTCTTTTGCTTGCAAAAGTCCCCAAGTGGGTGCCAGGAAGAGAAATCATTCTTTTAATTCCTCACATATGTCATTCCTGGCGCAAAAATTCCACTCACAACTTTTTATAGTCTTGTTACGGATGAGAGCTTAAGAGTTCTCAGCTAATATCAGAAAACCCATGCTCTAGTCTAGCATTGTACCTGTTGGAAATATGTTCTACAAAATCTTGATGATGGGAAAATCTTGTCTTAACATGCTTTTACACAAGTGACAGAATACTGCACATCAGCTTCAGATATTCTGAAGAGTACAGAAGAGGAGCTGTAGTTTCTCCCTTTATGTCCATCTAGAACATTTTATTTATTCATTTTTAAAGAGCAGCTGGAAACAAATATGAAAGTTTTTAAGCCTCAGTTTTTAAAGGGCATATGTTCTGAGAAATGTGTCCTCAGAAAATCCGTTGATGTGTGAATTCCAACAAAACAGTGTAGCTTACTACACTAATAGGCTATATAGGGTGTGTGTGTATATATGTGTATGTGTATTCTACAGCCTATTATTCTTGGGGCCACTACAAACAAAGCAACATGACATTGCATCAAGCTCTACCAAAAATAATGCAAACAAAAGATTCTATAAACATCTGTGACTTCTCCCACTATACATGGGTGGTCTGCACTATGAGTATTCTCAGTGGGCTTCTCCAATGACTTTCCACTCTGACCCACTTCCCTGAATCCTTCTCTTTATTTGAACTTCACTATACTTCTTATTAAACCATGTAAAGACAAACGGGGCATGAAGACATGGCATGCCAGAGCCAAACTACAGATACACAAGTTTCATTGTGTACTTCCTTTTCAAAGTCATTCTCTTTCACATATTTGAGAAGGTACTAGAAGGAAAAGCCCAAACAGAAATAACTCAGGAGTACTTCTTCAGTTTACAGGTCACAATGCTAGCAGGATTAAGGGAAATTGACAATGCACGACAAAGGACCCAAAAGGAAAGTAATATGGAGGAATATACCCACCCTCCACTTACAGGAAGACAGAGCACAGCAATAACTACAGCTGTAGAAGTAGGAGTACAAGAGCAGGCAAGGTGAAAAGCATTGCCATAGCCAACTACAATCTCACAATCTCCCCCTGCTGGACACTCTGAGGTTCACATCCGAGTAAATATGTGTGACAATTGCTTCAGGACACAAGGTGCCTGTTTCTATCCCTTGGGGATCTCTGGGATTCTCCCTGAAGAGACGGCAGTAGAGAATCCTATCTTCAATGTAAATATTCATCAATATAATTGTAGCACAGAAATATGTTTGTTTCAATGGTATTCCCAAGGGAGAAAGATCTAACACTTTTCCCAATGCTGTAATCACACATATAAGTACTACTGTGTGCAAATTAACCCTAAAGAGAACATCTCTCGCCGAATAGCAGTCCTGCTCATTCGCTTACCTTTCCACATTGCGTTCTGTTACGTAACAGTCCCTCTGTCCGTAGTGAGGCAAACTTCTTCCATTTCGTAAGCACAGGTCCAAACTCTTAACAGAAACCCTTGCTGCTAAATACGGTCATAAATTAAAGTTCATATGTGAAGATGCACTGAATTATTTAACCCTCTAGTGCAATCTGAGACAACACCACATAATCAAAAACACTGATATTTTTACAAAGAAACTTACATATACGTATACTAAAAGAAATTAACAGAGATCACATTCTGCCTCACAGCATTACACGTCAATGACCACTGGTATAAAACTTAAAAAAAAAAAAAAAGTCTTCTGGTTTTCAGAGCTTGGGAAGTTTAGGAATTGCAGATCAGAGAATATGGACCTGTTGGGTGAATAAATTAATTGATCTGAATTAGTTTTATAACCAAGGTGGTGAACAATTTCTTCTACTTCCCTGAGCGTAAATAGGCTGAATCTGTGGCTGAACTTTGAGGAGAGGGTCTCCCACCGCGGGGCTCCTGGTAAACTCTTCCCACCTCATAGGCTGCTGTTGCTATCATCACTGCCATTGTTGTTATAATTCTCTACATTTGATAAGCACTTCCTACGGGCCTTACTTGGTGTTTTTATTTTTCCCACGGCAAACTTTATCTCGCTTGATAACCACATTAGCCTTGTGATTTTTAGCTAATTACCATTTAAACATTGTTAATGAAGATCTAACATTGAGGGAGAATAAAACATTTTTCCAAAATAACACTCTAATAGTAATTTGCAGAGCATGATCTCAATCTCACTTCTGTCTGACTCTAAAATCCACTCACAGCCAGTGTTTGCGCTGCCTGCGTACATGTTTCCAGGAGAACGGTGTCTGGCCTCTAGCCCATCTTTAACCCACACCACAGAGTCCTCTAGAGAACCAACTTAGTCTTCCAATAATAATGCTGTCTAAAGGAGCCAACAGAAAAATAAATGATGGGATTGGTGCAACCATTCAAACAGGACTGCGGGAACACTAATTAGGCGGGATGCAATGCCCTAGTGACAGACCTCTGCGCAGGGAAATAGGTACCAGCAGATGCCAAGGAATAGACCACAGAGGAGGAAGACCAGAACCATGAGAGGAAGATCACATGGAAACTGGCCAATTGTGTCTCCTGGGAGACACACTGGATGCTGACTAGAAGGGTCTGGTTAGACCTAGTGAAGACCATACACAGAAAAATCACCCACTTAGCAGGGTTAAAGTCAAAAGCTTACCACAGCATGTCTTCATCAACCCTCAAAAGTGAGCCTCAGAGCTCCTTTCCAGAGTGTACAGCTAGCAAGGACAAGTCCGTGAGAGCCGACACATGGCTTTGTGGCGGTAGCAGCAGTACTGTGGGTACCAGTCAGACAAGAGCTCCATACTAATGGTGTTAAGCATGTTCACATCCGGGACATAGAGAGGCTTCCAAGTGTGCATGAAAACTAGCCTGCATGTTGCAAGGATGTGGAATAGCCAAATAAGATCCTGTACAGATTGTAAGGCCAACCTAGCAAGACTGCATCCACGTTGGCCAGAAGTAGATGGAGAAGGCATTACTCCCTCTGCAGAAGTCCAAGAGCTAAAGGGTGTTCATCAGCATACTGAGGCCAGTGAGGAGGGTCAGAGACCCAGGATAAAGTACCTGAATAAGTACTTGAAGTAAACTCCATGCAACATGAAGCTATCAGGGGTTGCCTATAAAATACCAGAAACCAACTTACCATGGTGCCTACAGGAACAAAAACTAAAACAGATGCGTATTCCATGATTGCTAATCTGCACCATCAACGGCACGATAGGTATTGTACCAGGATGAAATTTTTTGGACACTTACTTGGGCTTCTCAATTCCCATCTCTTCCATAATTGCTGTATTAACTTTTTCCCGATAATTCAAAGATATATATATTGTCTCAGGGAAAAGTATTATTTTTATCATGAAGTACTGAGGATCCCAGCCACTACTTAGCTCTTGTCTTTCAGAATAAACTACTAAAGAACTAAAATCTTATTCCCATCTCCATGAGTGTTGAGCACTCATTTGAAAAAATGCAGGAGTAATTTCTGACTAAAACACTCAACAAAATAGTAATGGAAAGGTACCTAATTTGAATTGAGTACGTAATGTTGGGCAGGAGGATATTAGATAAATTCTTGCTAATTGGAAATGAAGAAAGGATGCTTACTATTGTCATTGTAATAGTATATGTGTTAGAGTTATTCAATAAAATATTTAGAAGAAAGAAATCAAAGTTGTAAGAATCTAAAATAAAAAAAAGCAAAGTATCTGTCTGCATAAGACATACTTTCATTTTGCCTGAGAATATAAATGAAAACATTACTATCAGAATTAAAACTTCAGTAAGGTATTTATTTATGTGGTATTTGACAGGGTAGATTAACATACAAAAATCGTATCCTTCATGTGTAGCCAATAGGCAGTTAGAAACTACAATAAAGGAGATCCCAATTTCAGGGCCAAAACAATATATTTAGCAAGACGCTGGAAAAAATTGTATAGAATCTATGTGAGGAAAACAGAGCTTCCAGAGAAACACAAAAATAGACTTGAATAAATAGAAGGATAAATTGTGTTGTTGGATAGGAGGATGCAATATCATGAAGGTGTTAATTGCCTCCCAAGTTAATATGTACATTTTGTTTGAATTCACTACAAATACCAACAAGATTATATTTCAGACAAGGTCTCAGTCTAAACTACTTAAGAAAATAGTGAACAAGTACAAATAAGCAGATAATCCTGAAGAAAAATGAATGGAAGAAAACATTGGTATATGAATAGACAAAGTATGAATGGTTCTACACAGGAAGTCAAAAAATAAATTTAACCATACGTAAAAATTAGTATATAGTAAACACAACATATCAAATCAATAATAAAATAATTTTTAAATCTTGCTGAGCATCAGAAGTACTATTTGGAAAAACTGACACAATTGGATTTATACCTTACACCATACCCTGGTATAGATTCCAAATACATCAGGGTTCCAATTCTACAACTTCACAATATACACAGTAGAATAAAGGAAGAATTCCTTTATCTTCTGGAACTGGGGAAACCTTTCCAACTCTCTCTCAAATCTACAAGTACTGAATGTTGATAAATTCCATTATACCACATGTTTTAATTTTATATAGCAAATAAACAAGCAGTCAAAAAAAAAACTCCAAAATGTAAAAAATAAATGCAACTTATCACAATGAATTAATTCTCTATTAAAAAAGGAATTCCTAGAAATCAAGAGGTGGAAGATCAGGAGCCCAAAACAAAAATATGCAAAGAAAGTTGACATAAAAAATAACAATAAACTCTCAAACATATGAAAGATAATCTGAGATGATTAATTACTGTAAAGGTAATGTAAATGTTTTCAAAGCTTCACTAAGCTACTATTTCTCAGTTGTTACATTAGTAAAAAAAAAAAAATACAAAAGTTGGACAATAGCTTCTGTGGTGAAACTGCAGAAAAACAGACATTCCCATACTAATCATTGCTGGTGAGGGGAATAAGTCTCTGTGGAACCCAACTAGCAACATCCAAAGTGATTTTTAATATCTACAGACCTTTGAATCCATAAATCAGATTTCTAGAAATAATTCCCAATAAGTCCCATAGCTGTACATACACAAAGTAATTATCATAAGGTTACTCAAATGGAATTATCTAATAGAAAAAGACTAAAAAGTAGTTGTACAAAATATTAGTGACCTATAAAAAAAGGAATGAAGAGAGAGGATGACAGAGGAGGAGGAAGAGAAGAAAGGAAGGTTGGTGGAAGAAAGCTTTATGCTAACATGTGGTGAAAACCAAGATACATAAAGAAAAAATGAAGACACAGAACAGTATTTCAATGCTACCTTTTGTGTAAGAAAGACTCTGTATAATTGATTTTACTCGAAAAATACAGCAGAAAATTAAATCTGAAACTAACGAAAAATCTAAACATAGGAAATAGGTTAAAAATTCCTCTGGGAATATCTTTTTATACAGTTTTCACTATTGAACAACATGAATTTTTAATATATTCAAGTAGTAAATTAAGTTGAAAAGCAACGAAAACAAGATATAAAATCAAAAACAAAAAGAAATAAATGTAACTATATCAAATGGGGAAAATACCTCTCAGAAAAAATTTACTTACAGGTAATCTAGGATACAATTCTTTGTATATTCTCAGTGAAATGTAAAAATGACCAAGAAATCCACAGCAATCATTTTATTAGAAGTAGTACAATTGATGTTTTATTTTATTTATGTTATGGAATAGAGCAAAGGAATTATTGTCAATATTGTTCTGCAATATATCCAAATATAAAATCAAGACAGTTAAGTAAAGTCTAAGAAAAAAAATAAAAAAAAAAGTAAAGTCTAAGAATTTTATTTAGAAATACTAATATTAACTCATGATTTTTCTACATATTTTCTCTAGTTCTATCTACTCAAAGGTCATAGAAGCAATGATACTCAAGTGTAGATTTTAGTTTCCATAAATAACATTCTTCATTAAAAGAAAGTATGGGGGGCTGGGGATTTAGCTCAGCGGCAAAAGCGCCTGCCTGGCAAGCGCAAGGTCGTGAATTCGGTTCCTGGTACCAGAGAAAAAAAAAAAAAAAAAAAAAAAAAAGAAAGTATGTCAGAGGATGAAAAGACAAGTTAGATTGGAGAAATTATTTACAAATAGCTTGCATTAAAGGTTTCCAGAGAAAAATTGTACATATTTGTGTAAATATGTGTGTGTGGATTTATTTTTTTTAATTCAGTTACCACAATTGTAGGCTTTGGGAGATCCAAATTCTACAAGGCAAGCAAGAAAACTAGACACTCATCAAAGAGTTGATGTTGCTGCTGGAGTCTGTGGACAGCTTGGGTACCGAATTCTTTGGGGTGACTTTATAGCTTTTTTGGTTTTAGAGCTGTCAGCTGATTAGATGAGGCCAGCCTCATTAACGAGGGTAATCTGCTATGTTCAGTGTCTACTGATTTAAATGTCAATTGCATCTAAAAAGTAACATCTAGAATTGTGTTTTAACAAAATATCTGCACACCAAAAATTAGCCAAGCAGATAGTTAAAAAGAACTATTATATCACATATCCAATGAAGGGTTATGTCTACAATACATGAAAAACATTTAAAATTAAGAAAACAAAAAGGCACCTTTTAAAATAAACAAAAGTTTTCAATACTTTATCAGAGAAAAGATCCAAAAAGTAAATTAGCACATAAAAGAGTTCAACATCTTTAGGCATTAAGAAGAAATTAAAGCCATTGCGAGATACCACCACATGCTTATGAGAAAAAACTAAATGTACTGACAATATCAAGAGGTCAGGAAGATGCAGAACCACTAGAACTTTCAGACAATGGCAATAATTCAAAATGTTATAGCCACTCTGGAAAATATCATTTTCAAAAATATATGTATAATATGTATTCTATATCATATATAATATTGTATATATCACATGACTCAATGTGATATATATCACATATATATTATATCATATATAATATTACATACATCACATGACTCAATCCCAAAATTAAGTATTCATTGAGAGGAATTAAACTCTATGTTCACCCCAAAAAAATGTACATGAAAGTTACATCAGCTTAATTCATAATGAGAAAAAAACTTAGAGGCATAATCTCTGCTCACGTGAGAATTACATTTTAGCAGATAGGGGAGTGCCAGTAAAACAGATAGAAAAGGTTAACTAGCATGTCAGGCAATATTGAACACAATGAAAAGAAATTAAAAAAAAAAAAAAAAAAAAAGCAGACAGGACAAATGGGAAAGGGACCTAAAGAAGAGGAAGGGGAAGGGAAGGGAGGAGAAGGAGAAGTAAAAAGAATTAAGATGTACTGTGTTCATGTTCCAGTTCCCTCTATGATGTGCATGATGCACTAAATACAGATACTAATTAAAAACATTTGTTAAAGAAAAGCAAGCAGACAGGGAGTCAGAGAGTTGAGGTTATAAGACACTCATGGTAGACTGAAAAGGTTAAAGGCTGGGAAAAACTTCCACTCCACAAAGGTAGGAATTGAGTGCGGTGAGTATCTGTGGCAAGAGGACACAGCAAATGCCTATGGCGGTGATGGTAAAACTCCTAGAACTTTCAGTTCTACAAACAGCCCCCTGCGGCACTTGTGCTGTAGGTTCGGCACCTTGGTAGAGTGTGCTAAGAGCAGCAGAGAGCTCACTGTGGCTGCGGTGGACTGACTGAGGGCACAGAGTGAGAAAGGACAGCAGGGAGGTAATGGGATCTGAACACATGAACAAACTCACTTTATCTTTGAGGATTTTGAGTAGAGAAGTGATAATTCACAGCTTCACTCTCTATGTTGTTGCTAAAATATGGTGTTGCAGCAAAGAACGGAAAGCAAAGGCAGGCTGTGAGCTGCTGCAACCAAGCAGGGATGAAGCAGAGCACTGTCGCCCTAGTGGTAGCAGTAGAGTGGCTCGGATTCTCCTGAAAGTAGAACCAATAGGTTTTGATATATATGGGGTAAAGAGAGTGAGGGAGGGTGAGGAGGCAGGATGTCTCTGGGATTTGGAGACTGAGCAACAAGAGAGCAGGCATTGCCATTAACTGAGACTTGTATGTAGGTAGGATCTTTAATTCCTTTTAACCAGTAGAATATGACAAAAATGATGGACTGTATCTTCTTTGATTGTTATATTATGTGTACAAAGTGATGGGATTTCTCAGTGCAATTAAGTTAATTGAAGAGAGAGATGACATTTCCTGGCCAATCAGGAGAAGCCTTTCAAGAGGGGCTCCTGGGCAGAGAAGAAACATCAGAGACACTCAGCTGTTGACTGGAGGAGAGTGCTGTGTGGTGAAGGCTGGACTCTGCCAATAGCCAGCTTGAAAGAAGACCCTGAGCTTCAGATGAGACCCACAGCCCTAACCAACACATTGACTGCAGCCTGTGAGACCCTCAGCAGACCACGTGCTAAGCCAGATCCATGGAAAGACACCCAATGTGCTGTTTTAAGCCTCTAAATTCATGCTAATTTTAAAAAATGAATGCAACAAGCAACTAGACATGAGCCTGGACTAGGAGGTCTTGCAGGAGATTTCAATTTGGAAATCATTGGTACAGGTCATATGGTGCTGCTTATTTGCCCCACTGCCACCCTTCTCCATCTCTCCCTGGGCCCCTGTAGGCCAACGCCCCCTGATTACATACACAAGCTTCCTGGACCAGACAGCAGGAAGCAACAGCAGGAGCTGAGAAAACTTAACATTGGTCAAAAGACTATTTCCCCTCTTCCCTCCAAGATCTGGATAGCACAGCACTTCAACATGGATAACAATGACCCACTGCCATGTCAGCAGTGCCTTCCTGGTGGGGCTTCACCCTCCAGACCCTCAATTCCCTACCACATGGAGTTGGTCTTAGTAGGAGCAGTGTTAGTTCACCCACAGAAGCACAAACAAAGGCAGAATACACAACGTTAAATGTTAATAGGTGATATACATAGAAGAGGATCTTTGAGGAATTTATCTTTCAAATGTTCTTATTGTCTTAATAAAGATAATCAGCTTAAGTGAGGGTGATGGAAACAATGTCACAAGTTTATAGAAAGGGGTGGTCTAGAATAGTCTTGCAGGAGAGCAAGAGATCCACAGACTAGAGAACCATACCATAGTTGCTGGCAGCATGAAAGATTCGCTTGAGGCTGTTGGTCATTTCTAATGTGTTATTATTTAGGGAGATTTCCTTCTCCTGCTATGTTCAGCTGTAGGGTGCAGACACAAAACAAGCAGTCAGAATTATTAAGGGTTGTGATTTGCCCAAGTACAGGAGACACTGTAATGAGGTGTCCAGATATTATGACATTCCTATTATGAGTTTGGTTTCATCAATCCATCCACAAGGTAAAGCAGGTTCCATTGCTAAGGACTTGCAGCTGCAACCCGCTCTGAAGGTATAATTCTTGAGTGAGTATAGAACTTCACCCTTTGAGGTCTGCCTTCAGGGAAAGTCATAAAGTCCTTTCTTACTCCATGATGAGACAGTTGATACTCAAGATCAAGATGGATCTTGACTTACCTGAAACTCTCTTCATGTCTAACTCTGCCCCTTCCCTATTCTACATCCCTCACTCTCTTACACATTTCTTCTGAGAACCTTCCCTTAAGCAATCCCCATTTCAGGCTCTGACCATTAGCATGGTCTGAAGGAAGGGTGTGAAAAACAATGGCAAAGAAAAGGGCAGACCATGATTCAGAAGCTCAGTGGTCGATGTCCACTGCAGGTGGGATCTGACAGTCATAGATACAGTTCCAGAGCTAGGTCCTTGGTTTCACCTGGGATAAGAGGATCTAAAGTAGTGAAGACTGAAGAACAACACTAATAATTAAAGGGAGATAATTACAATAGACAGTTCAGAGGACTGGCCAGGGATCCTGCTGGGGGAGAGATGTAATGGAACACAGCAGTGCTAGAGGCCAGTATTTGCAAGTATTCAAGGTATCACTTTTTACAAAGCATAATCAAAAAGAATGGAGGACAAATGAACAAAAGTCAGCCAGCCCAATAGTCATGATGATTTACCCAGATTTTACACCTCAGATCCACAACACATCAATTTCACATGAGGCTGACAAGTATGTGATTGAATTCTCAGAGCAGGGTGTGAGGAGGAGGCAAGAGGTGGACTCGTGTGACCAAGGCCTGCATGAAGATGATGTCCCTGCACGTCAGTGGCTCAAGGCATGTGTCCTATTTCAAGAGATTCAGAAAATAAGTGAATATATTGATCGTGATGGAAGCAAGAATCCTAAATGCGGAGAAAACCAAACACAAATTAAAATACAGACAGCTGGAATGAGCCTATGATAGACTGCAATTAAGGATATAGGTATAACTAATAGTTTTCAATATTTATATGTAGATATCTCTAGTAATATGCAACATAAATTATTATCATCAGGTACATGGTATACATATTTATACACATATACATAGATATATACACACATTTATATGTACATATTTATATATAAACACATACACACATATATACACACACACAATAGCTCTAACAACTAAAGATCCTAAAAGCAGCAATATAGTGATAAATCTGTTTGTAAATATCATGCTCCATCTAAAAAGTATAAGCCCACTTGAAAAGAATGGCTGATTCCAGGACAAGGGCAGGAAAAAGAACAAGGTAACTTTGGTAGACTCTTCTTTACTCTAGAAAATAACAAAAGGCTAAAAGAACTGTAAAAGGAACACAGAAACCAACTTCAAGGGACTCCTCTGAAAAATCTATACATGTTGAGCAACAAAATGTTGATAACAATACATTATACTGATCCATGGAATTACAGGAATCAGTTCCACAATTACACAAGTATAGGAATCAATAAATTAAGTGAGAAGAATTAAAAGTGTTTCCTTTTGATAAAATGCCAAATGGAAATTGATAGAACCAGAAAATCAATGTTTGGCAATCCCTGGAGTAATAATTGATTGGGAGAGGAAAAATTAATAGATGCTAAAACTAGTGAATTAAAATTGACTGGGAAAGGTTCTTAATACAGTCTCAAAATATTTCTCCGTAAAATTCTTATTTACAAAGTATAGAGGGAATAATAATGATCCTGGAGGAATAAGGTAGACATTACATTGGCCAGTGATCAAATCAGTACTACCAACCTGGAGGAAATCATCATGCAGGATGCCATGAAAAAAATACAGCACCCTCTTCAGGGACACTTCAGCCCAATTTCTGAACTAGAAAATTCTACAACTCAAGCTGAGGATCATTCTGCAAAATTACCAGTCTATAATCCTCAAAAAACTTAAAGTTATGAAAGTAAGGACTGAGAAGTATTTGCAGATTGAAGAAGACCACACAGATAGGAAGAGTGGGCACAACATGGTATCATAACTAGAGCTTTTTTCTCTAAAAAAAAATCCTTAACCTTGAAAGATGAGACTAATTTTGTCATTGAGCGTAGGTCTGTCAGGCTCACATTTATTCTTTATATCTATTGATGAATTATTAACTTTAATTTTTCAACCTCTAAAAAAGAACATCAGAAATAAATTCCCATGTAAACTATGATGAAAATACCAATAGCACTCTAAAAAAATCTTTACTTCAAAAATAATCTTTGCACCTAAGGCACTGTAGACATGAAAATAGCATGTTCCATACACATGCATCACTTACACTGACAGCACAGGTCTTTTGCTTTCCTGCCTTTTTGTAGGAGGTACTTGACATCTCAGTGATCTTGCTGTTTTGTCATAAAGTTCTTATTATATTACAGTGTGTAGTTAACAGAAGCATAAAATATCAATAAAATAAATTGTTAAATTCTTAATATGTGCTATGCATTTAGATAAGACATCAACATTTTCACATCAGCTGTGTACTTGCTTACAAAGCCTAAAAGATAGCACCAGAAATAAATTCCTATATGAACTACAATGAAAATACCAATAGAACTCTACAACAAAAATAAATTTTGCTTCAGCTGTCACACCCAAGGCAGTTTTCACACATGACAACTGCATGTCCCATAACCGTGTCTCACTTACACTGACAACATTTGTACTTAGCTTTCCTTTCCTATGTGGCAGTCTTGTCATCTCTCTTCCTGTTTTGTCAGGAGCTTTCTACTCTATTGTACAATATGCATTTAGCAAGGAAATAAAATACCAACAAAGTAAAATATTAAGTATATAATAAATGTTTAAAATAGACATCAGCACTTTCACATCATCTGTTTACTTGCTTACAAAACCTAAAAGATAACATCAAAAATAAAAAGCTATGTGAACTACAATGTAAACACAAATAAAAGTCTACCACAGAAATAAGCTTTGTTTCAACTGTTACACCCAACACAGTCTTCACACATGACAACTGCATGTTCCATAAACAAGTGTCACTTACACTAATAGCATATATTTTTTTGTACTTTCTTATAGGGCAGAAACTACATCTTTTTCATTTTCCTGTTGTTGTAGTAGGTCTTTGAGATACTATGCCTGTCTGCTCACCTATCATCTCACCAGTCTGCTCCACAATTTTTCTTGCATAGTTCTCTGGGCAGAAACATTTTTATTTTACTCTGTTGTAAATGAACTCTTATGAGTTCCAGTCACAATCCTCTAGGAAAATTTATCCATTATATTTTGCAATTGTTATTTTCTGTGTAAGTAAACAAACTATTTATGCCACACCTGCTTAGGATGGAGTAAATCACAACCATTGGCCAATGCTTTGTATTTCAAGTGACATCATAGTTGCTGCATAACTCATCAGCAAGGACTACTGCATGTTTTGTTTTGTGGTTGAAAGTTTCCATGTCAGACTTCTGTTGTGTTGAGGTTTCCCTATCAATATTGCCATCATGGTGAATGTTGATATCAGCAGTACTAGTTTGCTTTTTTTGGCCATATATACACTCAATGTTAGATCCTCTGAAATCCAAAGATTGTACTATATAATTCTCTGTTTTGAAATTGCCACATTTCATTTGAAATTTCTGCTTTGTTCCTGTGCACATTTCTTGCACTGATCAACTTGTGCTCTGTTAGCTGGGCATGGTGACCCATACCTGTAATCCCAGCACTCAGCAGGCCAAGGCAGGAGGATTGCCATGAGTTCAAAGCCAACCTGGGCTACAAAGTGATTTCAAGGCCAGCCTAAACTGTAGAATGAAACCCTGTCTCAAAAAAAAAAAAAAAAAAAAAAAAAAAAAAAAAAGCAAAGAAACTTGTGCTCTGTTAGCAAACTGGAAACGAGTAAACCAATTGTCAATTAATTTTGGAGATGGGAGCAACAGGTCTGTTCACAACATCATTCAGTTTATTACTGTATGAATAAGGACCTCATGACTGAGTTCCAGGATAAATGTCTAAATTAAAAGCATAGTAAACCTTTGCATCAACAAAGGCAAAAATTTTTATGCCATATTTTGACCCATGGCTTTTCCATAATTTTTTACGCTCCTGCAGTCACCATCAGAAATCTGTGCTGAGTACAGCAGACCTATGAATGCTTTCATTTCAGCTAGTGATGTGTCATAATAACTACACTTTTTAGTACGGCTATTGGTGCATACAAAACATTTTACTTGCACTTCAGCCTTTCTGTATTTCACAGCATCTTGTAGCATCACACTTTACAACACTGAATGGCGGTGCTGGCCTTCTGCCCAATACATTTCACCCCGGCCAAGAGCTTCTCTATATTATTGGTCTTAGTTTCAGCATCGGATCACTCCACTTGGTTTTGTGGCCATTTCACATTTCAACTAGTCACTTATGTACTCACACTGCTGTTTTCTTTGTCATATGAATCAAGGAGATCTACATTCTCTGTGTCTGTATCAGTCAATTCTTGCCCCATTCCACTGTCACAGGAACTTTGGCTCACATGGCCAATGTAAAGTCATCATGACCATCCTCATACACCCACACCACTCTTCTGTTATGAAAGCATGTATTTTGCCATAATGATCATCTTCATCATCCATTCATGAGTAATTTTTCACTTTTGATCTCCTCCAAAACTTGCAAATCTGATTTTCCATGTGCTTTCATACTGAATTGGGCTATTTCTACCAGAAAACTCCTTTTAACAAATCTCCAAATGGTGTGGGTCTATTGGACCTTCTGTGATGCCTGGATAAATATATACAAAACCAGTCAGATGGAGCATAAAGGTGAGTCCAAATTCCTTTTAGCCACTTTTTGCAGACATGCATACTCCATGCAATCTAACATACCAGTGAATAAACATATAGATTGCTTCATGTATCCCTCAGGAAAAGGTTCTGAGATGCACAGCCAGCTACTACAACACTGAAGTACATGCTTACAATAGAAAAATAAGGGATGGGTCCACTGGACCCAGGCTTATGCCCCAAGGGTGAACTTGAATGGGCTTTCTTTTTTTTTTTTTTTCCTTTTTTTTATTTTAAAGAGAAAAAGAAGGATAACATAATAATAGGGGGGCTTACCAAATTACAGACAAAGTGATAGGAAATTATCAATGGTTATTGTTTTACATATTGTTATCTACAAGATAGTTTCTCAGGAAAATAAATAGACAAATAATACTGAGTTACAGACAAAAGAGGTAGGAGATTATCAATAGTTGTTGTACTATACTTTGGTCTTGAATGGGCTTTCTAAGAGAAGGCACGCAAGATCTCTTTATACAGTTCTTACAACATTTCTGTAACTTTGAAATTGTTTCAAAGGAAAAACTAAAATACCTTATATTGTAATTTGGGGAACACAGGAATTTTCTTTATAACCTTGAGAAAGAGCCTTCAAATACCATAGAAGTTGTGTGATTCCATTGGTTCTTTCCAAAAAAGATCTACTGCCAATGTTCAGCCAAGTGAAGTGCAAATAGTTGAGTAAAAGGGAAGAATCAGACTGATTGAAAACCCTTATATACAGCCTGACATGACACAGAAACCCAGGGACCTAAAGCCCCATTTTCTATTACATGAGAATCGGATAGTAGAATCTTGGAGCGGATCTATCTGAGCCAAGCAGATCCACAGAACACCAGTGCTCATCTCCACAGTTCTAAAAAGATATCATTGGAAGGGACCGACTTAAGAGTTAACAAAAATTTGTATGGCTCTCTGCTTCTTGGTTCCCATGGCATAAATAGCTTTCCTCTGCCCAGGCCCTTCCACCCTGTGGTTGTACCTTCAACCCTGTTGAACATGGATTGACTTCTAAAACATGTGTGGTAAAAAATACAAGGATGACCGGAAGGGAAGCCATGCTGAGTCCCAGACAGTTTTGGTAGCCTCAGTGAGCTGCCCCCAACACCCCCACACCATGGAAGGAGCAGAGCTAAGCCCTGGGGCTCTTCAGGAGCCTCAGTGAGCCACACCATGCCCGTCACACCTTCACAGAAGCCACTCAGAACCTTAGAGAGCTTTGGGAGCCACGATGACTGTGCCAAACCCCCATACACTATCACAGGAGCCACACTGAGCCACAGGGCATTTCAGGAGCCTCACCTTGCCACCTACATCATCGCAGGAGTGACATTGAGCCCCAGGGAACCTCAGGATCTCCAAAAATGACAAAATAAATAAGAAAATGCAATCTCAGACCTCCACCCCACCCAGAACAAGTCCAGGAGACGTCAACATAGAAGAGGTTGAAAGTGACACACCTGAAATTTCTGAAATGATAGCAACTGAAGTAAAGAAACAACACCATCAAGCCACAGAATGAATCAGATCAGAAAAAATCTCTCAGGTTAAAAAAGAAAAGGCAACAATAATGAAAGAATTGCTCAGCACATCTAAAGATGACATAGATTAAAAAATAGAGGAGCATAGAAAAATGATGGAAACCTCGAATAAACAATATAGGAAAGAATTAGCATGCATGAAACAGATTCAAACAGATATCCACTTTGAAGATATCAATATGTAATACAACCACCATTGTTAATTCCCTACCACTTTGTTTGTAACTCTGTATTGTCTGTATTGTGCTTGTGATATGTTGTAAAATGTTGTATGTCTGTTAATGTTTCCCTCCTTTTATCTTTAAAATAAAAAAAAAAACAGATATCCAGGAAAATAAAAATTCCATTAAAACCTGCCAAAACGTCTTGAACAAAGGTGAAGATAGACTTTTAGACCTTGAAGATACTTTTGCACCCAATGATTGCAAAAGGAAAGATCTCTTAAAAATTAAAAGGAACCAGAGGGGCTGGGGATTTAGCTCAGTGGCAAAAGCGCCTGCCTGGCAAGCGCAAGGTCATGAGTTCGGTTCCTGGTACCAGAGAAAAACCAAAAAAAAAGGAACCAGAAAATAGCACTTCAAGAGTTGTAAGATGATGTAAAGCAAAACAATGTAAGACTAATAGGTGTCAACGAAACACAGGAGTCAACACTAATGACATTAAAGACTATTTACAGAAGTAATAGCAGAAAATTTCCCAAGCGTGGAAAAAGAATCTGACATACAGGTAAGTGAAGCATATAGAACTCCAATTAGCATCACAAAAATAAATCTACACCCAGACATATAATAATCAAGATCCCAGAAATTCAGCAAAGGCACAGACTATTAAAAGCTGTTAAAGAAAAGAAACAGATCACCTATAAAGGAAGCCCACCAGAATCACAGCAGATTTCTCAACACAAATCATCAAGTCAAGAAGAGCTTGGAGTGAAGTATTTCAGGTCCTGAAAGAAAATAATTTCCAGCCCAGACTGATGTACCCCATAAAACTATCCTACAAAATTAATGGAGAAATAAAATATTGCCATGTTAAAGAACAACTGCAGAAATTCATGAGTGCCAAACAACCCTACAAAGAGTACTAAAATATATTCTAGAAAGAGATAAAAATGACTACAATTTCCAGAACAACAATAGAAAGGAACCACCAAGGAAAAAAGAAATTAAACAGAAGTGGAAATTAGGAAGCCAACAGCAGGAAAATAGCATGACAAAGATAAGGCAATGCATATCAGTTATAACCATTAATGTAAACGGCTTCAATTCACTAGTCAAAAGAAACAGACTGGCAGAGCTGATCAAGAATCAGTCCAGCAATATGCTATATACAAGAAACACATTTAACTAAAAAGGAAATTCATAGACTGAAAGTCAAAGGATGGAAAACAATACTCTATGTGATAGGAACCCAGAAAAAAAGCCAATGTAGCTATTCTGTCTGCAGACAATGTGAACTTCAAATCAAGAATGGTCAAAATAGATGAAGAAAATCCCTACATGCTTGTTAGGGGAAAACTGAAAGAGGAAGAGATAACAATCACAAGTATAAGATATATCTAGCATTCATACTTTGTTTTCTGCATTTTAAATACTTCTGCTGTATCCTCTAGCTCAGTGGCAAAGAAAAAGAGAGTCAATTTAAATATGTTTGATGTTTGTGTGGTAAAGATAGTACAATTTAGTGGAAAGGATGGGTGCAAATAGAAAAATTACTTAGCTGTTTGTGGTTAAAAAATATAGTTGGATCTCTGCTTTCATTCTTTATGTTAAAGTTCCATATAAATAAAAAATTCAAATGTAAAAAAAATAAAAATAAACATATTTGAAAAAAGTAAGGGTAAATTTATAAGAATAGAATGTGGACTCAATAAACTAGTCAGTCTCAGGAACTAGGACTCCAGTTAAAGAATTACTCCATTACTCCATTAACAGTATAAAAGATGAACTCATAAACACCAGCAAAAGTCACATAATACCTACCTTTTATAATTTGTAGGACTTGTGCAAATCAAGAAATGTAAACACTAAAAAAAGTTGAAAAATAAAAGATATATTAAAAAGAAAAAAAAATTGCAAGTATCTATGCACCAAACACAGGCACATCAAACTATATGAGACAAATTTTAACAGAAAAATCAAATAAGCAGTAACACAATCGTAACACAGAGTTTAACACCTCACTGTCACAAGGAGATAGATCAACTAGAGAAAAAATCAGCAAAGAAATAACAGAACTAAGACAAATGTGTGAACAGATGGACTTAGTAGACATATACAGTGTTCCATCCAACAGCATCAGATTACACATTCTTCTCAGCTGCACACAGGACATTCTCTAAAATAGACCATATACTAGCACATACAACATGCTTAAATAAATGCAAAGGAAATGAAATTATGCTCTGCATATGATCAGACTATAGTGCAATGAAATTAGAAATTATTGACAAAAGAAATCACAAAAACTCCATAAACACATGGAAATTAAATAACACACTCCTGAAGAACCACTGAGTTACAAATGCAATTAAAGAGAAATTAAATAATATTTACAATTGAACAAAAATGCAGATACAGGGGCTGGGGATTTAGCTCAGTGGCAAATTGTCTACCTGCAAGCACAAGGTCGTGAGTTTGATTCCTGGTACCGGAAGAAAAAAAAAAAAGAAATGCAGATACAACTTACTGGAACCTGTGTGGAGCAATGAAAGCAGTCCTCAGAAGGAAATTCATAGCAATAATTCCCACATCAGGAAAACAGAACGAGCACAACTAAACATCTTTTTGCTGCACCTCGAGCCTCAAGAAAAAAGAAGAGCAACTCAAGCCCAAACAAGGGAGGAAATTATAAAGATCAGAGCAGAAATTAACACAATGAAGACTAAGAAAATAATACAAAGAATTAATGAATCAGAGAGTTGGTTCCTTCAAAGAATAAAGAGAATAAATAAGATTGATAAGCCCCTAACCAACCTTATCAAAAAAGGAAAGAAAAACTCAAATTCATGCAATAAGGAATGAAAAAGATGAAATAACTACAGATCCTGTTGAAATTCAGGAAATCATCAATACTGGCTTCAAAAATCTTTACTCTCAAAGCATGGAACATAGCAGAAATGGACAGATTTCTAGATACACATAAATTACCATAGCTGAATAAAGAAGATATAAAAATCCCAAATAACTCAATATCAGCCAACAAAATTGAAAATGTAATTTTAAAAAATTACCAACAAAGAAAAGCCCAGGTCCTGATGGATTTACAGTTGAATTCTACAAGAAAATTAGAGAAGGTTTAATGCCAATTCTTCTCAAACTCTTTAATGAAATAGAAAGGGAAGGAATTCTCCCCAGCTCATTCCTGGAGGCAATATTACCCTAATACCAAAACCAGAGAAAGACCCAAGCAAAAAAGAAAACTATAGGCCAATCTCGCTAATGAACATACATGCAAATATTCTCAATAAAATCCTAGCAAATCATCAAGAAGATTGTACATCATGATCAAGTAGGATTCATGCCAGGAAGACAGGGATGGTTCATTATATTCAAATCATTAATGTAATACACAATATCAATAGAGCCAAAGACAAAAATCACATGATCATCTCAATTGATGCAGAAAAAACTTTTGATAAAGTTCAACAGTCATTCATGATAAAAAGAAAAACCTACAGGAAATAGGAATAGATGGTCTTTACCTACAACTGATAAAACCCATCTATGACAAACCAACAGCCAACATAATTCTAAATAGACATAAACTGAAAGTTTCACTTTAAAATCAGGAACAAGACAAAGATGTCCACTGTCACCACTTCTATTCAATATAGTTCTGGAAATATTAGCCAAAGCAATTAGACGAGAGAAATAAAGGGAATAAGGACAGGAAAAGGAGAAGTGAAATTATCATTATTTGCAGATGACATGATATTGTACGTAGAAGACCCCAAAAACTCTACCAAAAGGTATATAGATTTAATAACCAAGTTCAGTAGCGTAGCTGGATACAAAGTCAACATTTAAAAATCAATAGCATTCCTGTGCACAAACAACAAACACACTGAAAGAGAAATTAGGCGAACCACACATTTCACAATAGCATACAAAAAAATGAAATACTTAGCAATCAATATAACAAAGGAAGTAAAAGATCTATACTGTAAAACTTACAGTACTCTGAAAAAAGAGATCAAGGAGTATTTCAGAAAAAAGAAAGAAATTCCTTGCTCATGGATAGGAAGAACCAACATTGTGAAAATGGCCATACTCCCAAAATTGTTGTACAGATTCAGAGCAATCCCAATTAAAATACCATTAGTATCCCTCACAGATCTAGAGAAAACATTCCTAAAATTCACCTGGAACCAGAAGAGACCTAGACTAGCAAAAGCAATCCTGGGCAACAAAGGAAAGGCAGGAGGCATAACAATTCCTGACTTGAAATTATACTATAAAGCTACTGTATAAAATCAGCATGATACTCACAAAAAAAAGACCTGAGGATCAGTCGAGCAGATTGGAAGATGCAAACACAACTACAACCACACTTAGCCACCTTAGCTTTTCTTTTTTGGTTTTCTTTTCCAGTACCTGGAATCAAACTCACAACCTCGCGCTTTCCAGGAGGGCTCTGTGCCACTGAGCTAAATCCCCATCCCTTAGCCACCTTATCTTTGATAAAAGGGCCAAACATGTTCACTGGAAGAAAGATAACCTCTTTAATAAATGATGCTGAGAAAACTGGCTGTCCACATGCCCATGACTAAAACTAGACCCATATCTATCACCATACACTAAAGTCAAATTCGATCAAAGATCTAAACATTGAAACAGAAACACTAAATATACTGAAAGAGAAAGAAAGTGGAAATCTTGAAGACATAGGGGTAGGCAGAGAGTTCATGAACAAAAACCAAACTGCATGGGAAATATTTCAAAGAATCAACAACTTGGATCTCATCTTATTGAAAAATTTTTGCACATCTAAAGAAATTACCAACAGGTTAAAAAGAAAACCTATGAATTGGGGAAAAATTTTAGCCAACTGTCCCTCAGACAAAGAACTTCTATCTAGAACATATAAAGAACTAAAAAAATCAGGCCCCTAAAATTCAAAGGCACAATCCAAAAATGGGCATCTGAGATAAATACACACTTCTCAGGTGAAGAAAAACAAAGGCAAATAAATATATGAAAAAATGTTCAACATCATTGGTCATCTGAGAAACGTAAATTAAAACAACACTGAGATTCCATCTCATCCCAGAAAGAACGCTATCATCAAGAAATCAACGAATGGCAAATTGGAGGGGCCTTGGGGAAAAAGGGACACTTCTCCACTGCTGGTGGGAGTGTAGACTGGTGAAACTACTGTGGAAATCAGTGTGGAGATTCCTCACAAAACTAGAATTAGAGACCGCATTCGAAATAGCTATTCCCCTTCTTGGTATTTCTCCAGAAAAACTGAAAACATCATAACACATCAATATGTGTGCACCCATGTTGATAGCAACACAATTTGTAAGAGTTACATCTTGGAAACAACCCAAATGTCCATCAATGGAGGAATGCAAAAAACGATGTGGTACTTTTATACAATGAAGTATTACTCAGCTATAAAAAGATAAACTCAAGGCTTTTGTAGCTAAATGGATGCAACTAGAGACCATAGTCATAAGTGAAATAAATCAGACCCTCATGTGTGAATATTGTATTGTCTCCCTAGTGCAAGAACCTGAAAGAGTGAATAAAACCCAAAAGGTATGATAGAAATTGTAAAAGAGAAAGATATTGCTCACAAGGAAGGAACAACTGGGATGAGGGAAAGGGGAAAAGAAAGAAGAAAGTGGAAAAATATATATATATGTATGTACAAGGATAGCTGGGATAATTGTATTGATGATTTCTATTGGTTTATTGAAAGAAACAGTTAATGCTTACTTTTTTTTCTTGACCAATATTGCATGCTTATATCTGGCAATCTGAACAACTAATTTGAAGACAACATTATGCAATATAACAACCACTGTTGAATTCCTAGCATCTTGTTTAGTGAAACTCTGTATCATTTGTATTTTTTATTACTTTTATCCTCCTTAATTATTTGATCAGTCTTGCATTCTTACATCTGGTAATCTGAGGAACTTCAGTGACAATAACAATATGTAATATAGCAACCATTGTTGATTCCTATCATCTTGTTTCAAAATCCTGCATCGTTTTTATTGTTTTTGTGTTGTTTTGTCTTTGTTATTGTTTTTTTCTCTTTATAATACAAATTTTTTAAAGTTTTGTATGCATAATTTGACCTACTGTGTGAAAGCTATAGTAGTATGGAAGATCAAAGTGGATGACCTTGAAACTGTAGTCTACTCAAAATAGTAAATATAAAAAAATATTGAACCCATGGCAAAGGCAGAGATTGATACTATCCTCAAAGATCTGAATGACTGCAAAAGTGGTTGTCGTGAAGGAATGCCCATTTATCTACCTGGTCAGATTCTGGTAAAAAATCAATTGTAAGGCCTGGCGTGGTGGTGCACACCTGAAATCCCAGCACTCAGCAGGCTGAGACAGGAGGATCACCATGAATTTAAGGCCAGCATGGGCTACATAATGAGTTCAAGGCCTGGCTGAACTACATAGTGAGACCTTGTCTCAAAAAAAAAAAAAAATCAGTTGTACATGGTAGACAATATCTAATGAAGAGTAGTACCAATGGTAGCTGCTGAACCAGATTTGGCATCATTATGACATATTCTGCATACAGAAATATTATATTGGTACATAAATGACAGCATACTGAGTTGGCCTGACAATTAACAAGCGACAAGTGTTCTGGATGTCAAGAATGTACATAGTACACAGTTTCAAGGTCCTACCTTGGTGGTTTAGTGGCTTTAGTTGTACTGGGACATCACCTCCAAAGCAAATGATGTGATTATATATCATATATTTCCAGCCACCACAAAAAGATTTCAAGCCTCAGAGAGCCTCCTTGGAGTCTACGTGTAGCATATTTTACAACTAGAATACTCTAGTCCACTGACCAAGTGATGTGGAAGGCTATTGGTTTCAGAAGAAATTCTAACCAAGAAAAGGTTCTGCAGCAGGTTCAGTCTGCAGCACAAGCAAACTATCTCTTGGACACTACAATGTAGGTGAAACTTGAAAATATTTTGCTCAGTAAAAGAAGCCAAACACAAAAAAAACCCACATGATTCCACTTCTGCAAAATCCCCAGAATAGACAAATCAATAGAAAGCAAACTAGTGATCACCTGTAGCTGAGGCAGAGGCAAAGTGAAAGCAAGAAGGGGAACGACTGCTAAAGGAAGCAGAATGTCTTTTAGAAGTGATGAAAATGTTCTAAAATTAGATTGTGATTGGGACAGTTAAGCTTAATTGTCAACATGACTGCCTTGTGAACTGCTTAGATGCTTAGTAAAGCACACTTCTGGGTATATCTGGGTGGGTCATGGAGTTGTGACCTTGGGAGTCTATATCTGGAACCTGGCTCCTTCCCTGTACTCTGCTTCCCCAGATGTGGGCAGCTTTGCTCCACTCCACACTTTCACCATGATATTTCTGCCTGTACCAAGCTGACCATGGACTGAAACCTTTCAAACTGCAAACTCAAATAAACTTCTACCTGTAGGCACTGAATACTTTGTCCCAGAAGAAGAAAGTTAATACAAGGCTATTAGTTACACTCTGGGCTGAAGCAGCAACCCAGGGACACAAAGCTTCATTATTGACTTCTATGGTCCATGGGAATTAATTAATATTTTGGAACCCATGGAGGTCTATCTGAAGCCACTCTTTGGATTCTCTCTGTCTGTGGTCATCTTTCTAGTTCTAAAATATATTGTTGGGATGGGCTGAGTTAACAGCTAAGGTTTTCTGGTACTTCTGATAACCAAAGGTATGAGAGCCATTAGTTTAGACAACTTATTTGTACTGGATGATTTTAATGTAGCTCTATCTAAGTCCTTCCCAATGTTACAAGTCTGAAACTCTATTATCTATTAATTGCAAATTAATAGCCCTTCATTTAAAAAGTGATCCTGAGTTTAAGCCAACCATAGGATGATTTTAATTAAACATAATTTAATGTGATTGTTTCTGAAATTCTGACACAAATGTTTTCAATATGGTACATGTTAAGTTGACCAAATTTTACAAAATAGCAGTGATTCATCTTAAAACGTAATTATATATGTTGCTATGTTAGTCTAATCTGGCCTGTGCTAGGCAATCAGTGCCAGCAAAACCTCAGCGACCTGCCAGTCACCTAACAGAGTTGATTTCCAGTTCATAAAAAAGTCAGCATGCAGCAGCACCTTTCTAGGCCTGGACTCCAAGTCTACCATGAACCAAGGCCCTTCCATCTCAACATAAAGCTAAGCATGCACTGTTGCTAGAGATACCCACATTGGAAATTAAATGTCTGGCCATCAGGCAGCACTGAGCTTTTCCACGGATAAAGTTGCACCACTCACAAACCAGAATTACTCACATTACCTGCTGTATGTCCAGAATAAAAGACTAACTGAATATTAGGGGGACCAGCAATATCTACAAGTTATTAAATAATACAAGGAAAATACAGAAGAGTAGAAAAAAGGGGAAAGACTTTATATGACATAACTACTGCAGGGTTTTAATCTGATACATTTTAAACTTTGAACTGAAAAAGTAAGACCCAAAATCTACAATACACATTGTGAAAGGGAAAGAAACTTCTCAAAAAACATAGAACAACTGGGATGGGTGAAAGGAGAAAAGAAGGAAGGGAAAAGAAAAAATATATATACAAAAGATAGATATGATAGTTATACTACTGATTTCTTTTAGTTCATTGAAAACAACAGTTTAAGTTTATAATGTTTGATCCGTTATGCATGCCTATATCTTGAAATCTGAGCAACTACTTTGAAGATACCAATACACAATATATTAACCACTGTTAATCTCCTATTATCCTGTTTTGAAATTCTGTATTATTATTTTTTCTCTTTCAAATAAGAAAACTTCAAAGATATCACTTCTTTTGCATAAGATTTTTATTTTATAATTATGCATTATTGCTGTAGAATATTTTTAAATACATCAATGTATACTGAAAATAAAATTCTAATTCTTACATGGTCACCTCCAAAAAATAAGATTGTCAATCAAGGTTGGAATAGTACTGTTTACATTTGTTTCTACTATGTTTGTTCTCCTTATCTATTTATCTAGATAGATAGATAGATGTAGATATATACTCTATTTTATATCCAGTGTTCTGACAACTATTGATTGTGATTTTGTGCAAGGCACTTCTCTCTGTGTCCCAGTGACTTCATCTTTAAAATAAGGATATTAGAATAGATTGCTTCTAAAATACCTCTCAGGTCTGCCGCTCCATGAATATATACAACCCCTTATACTTCCACATGACCCTCTTAACCTCTCCTTTCCACAGGTCACATCCAAGACCTTCTAGAACTTAAATAATAAAGACCTTGAACCGCCTCCAAGTCCACTTTTGGGACCCACACAGCTGCCAGTGTTGGGGCTCCTACCCATCAAGGTGATGCCCAGAGACTTCAACTGCTTTTTCTGTGATGTACAGATATCATTGGAGCCTTGAGCTCTTAGCTGTTATGGTTTAGCACTAAAATGCCCCTGCATGAAGTTTCATGTATGCAGAGGTAGGTGAGGGAAGGTGACTGGATCATGGGGATGGGCACTGTACTCACTGGATTAATCCACTGATGAATTCAGAGCTGAATGTGCAGTTAGAAGGTGTGGCCTGGTGGGAAGAGGTTGGGTCACTATCTGATCTGAAAGGGTGCTGTCTTGTTCCCAGCTCTTCTACTCTCTCTCTACTTCCTGGCTGCCATGAGCTGAGCAGCTTTCCTCCACTGTGTCCTTTCTGCCTTGGACCCAACCAGTTGGGGACTGGACCCTCAAAAGCCAAAAGCCAAAAACCAAAACAAACTTCTTTAAATTGCGGGTGACAGATATTTCTTCACAGCAACAGGAAACACTGGCCAAAAACTTTGATGAATCAGAGTATCATTACTCAGAATTGATGAATCTTAGAACCTCTGGTTAGAGAAGAATATTGAAGGCTGTTTCCCCCCAATAAAATGTAAACTCCTAAAAAAGGGACTTGACTCTGCTCACAACAGTTCACCCTGCCACTGAGGACACTTTCCAGAACACAACAGTTACTCAGTGAATACTTGTCATTTGAATAAATGAGTCTAAGCTTTATCCATCTGTCTTATAAAATTCTCGGAAAAACTCGTACTTCTTCCACTTCTCTATTAGCAACTGAAAGCCGATGAGCTTCTGGAGCATCCCAGTCCAGTGTTTCACTGAGGGGTATGTATACCTGAGGGTGCACAATCTAAACTCCACTGGTGACAATATAAACTCTGCCAGAACAAGTCAAGAACTGGGGTGCAGTGAAGTGGACAAACCAAATGGGCAAATGTCACTTCTGACACAGGAGATCCAGACTTCAGAAACAATTGTCTTCTTATTTCTAAACTGTATCTTACTTTACAGGATGTTTATGCCAATTTTCATCCTATCTTCTTGCTTAGATGGAGGCGGGATTGACTTTTTAAAATTTCATAATGGTACAAATTTTTTGAAATTTTTACACAAGGCACCAGGGAGCACATGTGTTGCTACAAAAGTCATATTCCTGCAGCTGGGGACCTGTGGAATCTAAGCATATGCTGGACTTAAAAAGTAAAAAAGAACTACGTAGGTCCCATCACTGACCCTATCTACACCAAAGAGACTATTCTGAGGGGGCACTGTGGAGCACAGAAGATACTTGAGGCACATGGCACTGGTGAGATGGCTGGATGGTAATGCTTCTTTTACCACTTACTAGACAGCCAGAGGAGACCCAGGGGAAAGCCAAAGACCTATAGCTCAATATGACCACCTTCATGTGAGGGCTTCCTGTGGCTCTAGAATCATAGGCTTGTAAAGTCAGCTGCTGGTGCTGCTTTACTTCCTGAATCTCTGTCAGTCTTCTGATTAAATGTTAAGGCTAGAAGACACTGCAAGAACATCCAGCTATTTCTCCACTCTTCTTCTGCAGGTGAGCAAACAAGTCTAGAGAAAAACGAACTGCATGTGCAAGGTCAAATGATTATATACTGGCAGAGCCTAGATTAAAACCCAGAAAATTCTTTTTCTGATCATTTATTTGTTTAGCTGGTGGGAAATGCTCACTAAAAATAAACCTTTGGGTTCAGCACAATCTAAACTCCACTGGTGACCAAGTGTTGTCTTTGTCAGAGAGATTATTGGTGATAATATCTTTGTCCAAAACAGAGAAAGAGAAAATGAAGAAGGATGAAGAAGAAGGAACGAGGTAAGGATCAAGAGAGGAAAGGAGGAAGGAAAAAGTAAACGCACAGTCTCTGATGGTCTAGTCTCCAGGAAACCTCAGCTCTTGCTCTGTCTTAGTAAACGAAGCTGTGCTGCACTGCCTCAAGTATTCATTTTGTTCAAAATCAAAGATAAAGGACAAAGGGCCTTGGGATTTAGCTCAGCGGCACAGCACCTGCCTGGTAAGCACAAGGTCGTCAGTTCAATTCCCAGTACTCGAAAAAAAACAAAACAAAACAAAACAAAAAAAAGATAAAGGACAAACTCACAAAACAAAAAGTACCTTTCTTCCCAGGGTTTAAATAAATCATAGGGGAATCCCACTTGGGCCCCCCTTATGTCCTTCTTTTGTACAGAAGCTTTCTTTCCCTCAATAAATATATTCTGCTCTTAACCTCCATTGTTCCTAAAACTCATTCTTCAATTATAGAGAACATAAACTCATCCCAGATATCATTCAGGTTAAGAGCTTTTATTTCCCTGTATCATTTTGGAGTTCCACACTCAGATCCTTGTTTTGTAGACTCTGGATTGGTACTCATTTAGGTAACAAATTTTTATGCTTCAAATTTTTGTTATCTTTTTGCCTGTTGTTTATAATTGCTTGTGCTTTGTCTCTTATACAGTTTTGTTAAAATGTTGATAAATCTAAGTTAAAACATGACAAGGCTATAAGATTACAATATTTCTTTAATGGGATATTTTATTCTTGTTTTGTTCTGGTATATGTTTTGTTTGAACTAGTTGCTAAATGTACTGGCTTTCCTTATTTGACTTTGTTTAGCTAGGGAGAGTAATGCTAGAATACTCCTAGTGGATTTTAATATAAACAGTTAAATGGATCTTTTTAAATCAGGCTCAGATTTAGAAAAGAACTCTATAGTGTTCCAACTAAGTTAAGCCCATAGAAGATAAGTGTTTGTTAACACGGAAGACAGGGAAGTCACTGAAGAGAAAAAACACATACCCCCTCACTGGGTCGGATGAGACATTGGAATTTTGCCCGTCCAGGAGAACACACATAAGCCATGTCCAGGAGCTATCTCCAAAAGCAGTATACTTCTGGGACAAAAACATATTTAGCCTAAGGGAGGATCTCCAACCTTTCCTCTTCTCCTAGGTCTAGTGTTAGGTAATCTTGTTCAGGCTTTTAACTATCCCTTGTAGAATTTTAACAAACAGTGGTCACTCTGCCAGCTAGTTAAATGCTCTTAGAGCAGCTGCCACTCTTTAAAGCAGAGGACTGTTTTCCCCAGCATCTCTTTGGTGAATCCCCATTGAAGCCAATGGCTGATGGAATGTTGACCAGAGAGACAGCTGGATTCCTTTCTGGAGACTGATCTCTGGTTGTGTGGGCCAAGAGACACTGAGAACAACTGAGGGGTCATGGCCAGGGCTACTCTCTGGCAGATACCCAAAGGTTCCTCGGTGGAAACTGGCACCTGACTGCTGAAAAATGTCCACTTATCTATTGTATTTATCTCTCTCTGCCAGTAGACTAGGAATTCTCCATAAGCTTTTCAGTCGAGCCACTCCTCAAAAACTAGGCTGAGACAGCTTGCAACAATTTCCATTTCACAGCAGCTAGCAGGCAAATGATTAATATTGTGTGCCTTACATATGCTAACTAAGAGGAAAAAGGGATTTTTGTCACCCTTAACTAACGTGCCTTAAGCAATATTTAAATGTGATTGCTAGGTGGTAAATAGAAGTTCAACCTGTGAGCTCCAGTTTAGATAAAACATAGTCTTGTTCTGTTGCTAGGAAAGGTCGCCTAGGTGATTAGGTATCTAGGTAGTGAACACAAACGTCTGGAGACTTCTTTGCCCTAGTGCATGGGGCAAAAGTCCTCCAGCCAATTGTTTGTTCTATCTAGAGGTGATCTCCTTTGTAGCTCAAGAATACTTTACGTACTTCCAACTTGCCTTTTTATATATGCCCTTGTCCAAAGAATAAAAAGCAATAGTTTATTACAAAGATATGCTTCCTTATTTAGACATTCCTGTCACCAGACCAGTTGTAACTTATGCTTATAAATGTCCAGTAGGAGTAAGTGCACAGTTTGTGAGTTTTCTGGGAAGATAAAATCGCGTCAGTCCGAGGGTGGATAAGCTGACCGGATTTTGTCCTCTGCTCTCTCCAGATGGCATCCACCTGCCCTGGAGTGGAATCTACTTGAGGGACGCCTTGAGGGTACAAGGATCAATTAGAAGTAGGGAGAGAATGCCCAAACTGTTTCTTTTTGTCACAGTTGAAGTCTCTTACTTCTCTCAAATGCATCATTAAGCATTGGAAGTCAAGTTTAAAAAGAGCCGTTTAATATTTTTCTGCACGTGTACATGGCCTACCTATCCCTTAGAGCCAAAATGGAATGCAGAGGGAAGTATTCATGATGCTGTTTTACAACTAGAAAGATACTGTAAAAAGGAAGGAAAATGGTCAGAAGTGCCCTGTGTTCAAATTTTCTTTGCATTAAGAAATAGTCCTTATGTAGATTCAAAATGTAAATGTGAGCCACAGGGAAATGGGCACCTCAGACTCTTAAGGCATCCACTATCCTAGAGCCTGGGACTGCTTTTCCCAATCTTTGGAGCCTGAGGACAAGACAGCCTCAATCAAAGCCTCCCCCACCATGACTGAACCTAAGGTTTCCCCTACTTGCCCTTTTTGGCTAGAGGATGGGCTTCCAGACCAGCTGTAACCCAGGCCTCTACAGGGCTATACCCACCCCTAGCTGAGTTTAGGCAAGCTCCTCAAGGACAGTACCCATTACAAGAAGTAAATGCACAATTTGGAACTGCCAGAGTTCATGTACCTTTTTCTCTCAGTAACCTGAAACAGATAAAGTTAGATCTTGGAACATTTCTAGATGACCCTGGTAAGTACATTGAGGTGTTCAGAGACCTCACCCAGACCTATGAGCTAGATTGGAAAGATGTAATGTTACTCTTAAATCAAACATTGACCTCTAATGAGACACAGGCAGCGTTACAGGGTGCTATTGCATTTGGAGATGAATACCATATTATTAATTTTAGAAAGCCAGAAGAAACACAGTCAGGGAAACTACCAATTCCCACTGGAGCCCAAGCTGCTCCTACCCAAGACCCCTACTGGCCTAGCAACTATATGGGAGATTGGAATAGGAGACATTTTCAGATATGTGTTCTTGAAGGTCTAAGAAGGATAAGAGCTAAGCCATTCAATTATTTTAAACTATCAGCTGTTCAACAAGAAAAAAGGGAACATTCCTCTGCTTTCTTAGATCCCTTACAAGAGGCATTGATAAAACATACTTCCCTAGATCCTAATTCAGTACAGGGACAAATTATTCTTAAAGATAAGTTCATTACTGTCAGCCCCAGATATTAAAAAAAGCTACAAAAAATGGCTTTCGCTCCAGATAGCTCACTTGATGTGTTAGTAAAAATTGCCTCCTCAATATTTCATAACCATGATGAGGAGGAAGCCAAGGAGAGAAAACAAAGAGACCTAGAAAAAGCAGCTGCCTTTGCTGCAGCACTAAGAGAAACAGACCCTAAGTCTGATTCTTGGGGCCCCAAGAACTCAAAGACTACATTCATCTGCTACCACTGTCAGAAGCCAGGCCACCTTAAGAGGGACTGCCCTAGAAGCCCCCTGGGCCATGCTCTAACTGCAAAGGTGACCACTGGAGGTCAGACTGCCCTCTGAAGCAAAGGTCCCAGAGCTCAGACCCATCCTACCAGTTGGTCCAGCAGGAATGAAGGGCCCTGGGGCACTCTCTGCCCTCTCCTCTGGCCAGACTGTCATCTCCACAGAGGAGCCCTGGGTAATCATGATTATAGAGGGAAAAGAAACTGGCCTATTGCTGGACATTGGCACAAGTTTCTCGGTCCTTCTTTTCAATCCTGGCCTTCCTTCCAGCCATCATACCTCAGAGAAAGGGATCACTGGAGAGGAGATAAATGGCTATTTTTCACAACCCTTAGGCTGTAACTGGCATGGCTTTCTTTTTTCACATTCCTTTTTGATAATGCCTGAAAGTCCAGTCTCTCTCTTGGGGAGAGATATTTTATCTTGTTTAAATACTGTAATATATATGCACCCAGGTCAGGTACACTGTCTTCCCCTCATGGAGACAGAAATAAATCCTGAAGTATGGGCAACTAAAGGCAAAATAGGTAGGGCATTAAGAGCTGATACATCTCAGAGATTCTACTATTTTTCCTAACCAGAGACAATATCCTTTAAAACCTGAAGTTAAAAAAGGGTTATTACCTATAATTGATAACCTAAGGGCACAAGGCTTACTTGAGCCCTGTAACAGCCCATGTAACACTCCCATCTTGGGAATTCAAAAACCCAATGGGGAATGGAGATTAGTACAGGACCTCAGATTGATAAATGGGGCAGTAGTGCCAATTCACCCAGCGATGCCTAATCCATATACACTCCTTTCTCAAATTCCAGAAAATGCCAGTTGGTTTTCAATGTTAGATTTAAAACATGCTTTCTTTTACATTCCTTTACATAGAGATTCCCAGTTTCTCTTTGCTTTTGAAGATCCTCATGACCAGGCCTCTCAATTGATATGGACAGTGCTTCCCCAAGCGTTTGGGGATAGTCCACATCTTTTGGGGCAAGTGCTTTCCCTTGACTTGGCATGGTTTGAGTCTTCCCAGCTCACAGTCTTACAGTATGTAGATGACATTCCTTTATGTGCCCCCTCAAAAGAGCTCTGCAGTCAAGGCACCTGTGCTTTGCTAAATTTTCTAGCAGACAGAAATTATAAGGTCTCTAAATCTGCAGCACAACTTTGCAGTCTTGAGGTAAAATATGTAGGCCTCATCATATCCAAAGGAACCTGAAGGCTAGGAAAGGACAGAATTAAACCAATTCTTTACTTTCCACAGCCAAAGATCCTAAAATAGCTAAGGGGATTCCTAGGAATTACAGGCTTTTGTAGCCTCTGGATACCAGGATTTGGGGAGATTGCAAGACCTCTCTATCAATTTATAAAAGAGGCCCAAAAGACAGATACCCATATTTTAACCTGGGAGCCTGATTCCCAAAAAGCATTCCAGAAGCTTAAAAAGCTCTCCTAAATGCCCCACCCCTAAGCCTCCCCACAAGGCACCATTTCAATGCATATATCAATGAGAAGCGAGATATGGCTTTAGGAGTCCTTACACAGGATTGGGGACCCACTCAACAGCCTGTAGGGTATCTGAATCATGAATTAGACACGGTAGCAAAGGGATGGCCTTCTTGTCTTAGAGTTATGGCAGCTGTAGCTCTCTTAGTGCCAGAAGCATCCAAGCTGACTTTAGGTAAAGATCTGACAGTACATACACCTCACAATCTGGAGGAGACAAGGACTTCTTTCATCCAAAGGGAGCCTCTGGTTATCAGACTGTGGACTTCTTAAATACCAGGCTCTACTTCTAGAAGGATCAGCCATTTAAATAAAGACATGCTCTTCCTTAAACCCTGCTACCTTTTTACCAGAAAAGGAGGAAACTGAGGCTAACAGACATGATTGTGAACAGCTTCATACATATGCAGGTAGAGATTAGACACACCCCTTACTAGCTCTGATTTGACCCTTTTCTGTGATGGCAGCTCCTTCATGGAAAATGGGACAAGGAAGGCAGGGTATGCAGTGGTAACTTTACATCAGATTCTTGAAAGTTCTCACTTACACCTGAGACTAGTGCTTAGCTAGTGGAGCTCATAGCTCTGACTTTACCCTCTTTATGGGAGGAGGTTACCAGCTCCTCTTGGTGGAAATCTTTGCTGACTATATTCATAATAATCCTGCTGATCTTACTATTTGGCCCAGGCATACTTAATTGTTTCTTCAGCTTTGTCTCCTCCAGATTTAGAGCTATACGCCTACCTAAGATGAAAACCCCTGGTGACTATGGAGGGCCTTTAGACAGACCCTCTGGAGAGTATATCTGACTACCAATCAACATCTACGACCCCTCCTAGCCTGAAAAAGCCATGAAAAAGTAACAGTCATTGCCTATTACTCCCTCATGGCAGTTCGGGTTACTTCTTCAGGGGGTGAATACTATAGGCAGCTGAGTTAGATAGAAATATTATAAGCAGTCAGACAGGGCCAGGTCCTCGAAGGAGCCAATATGAAAGACAAGATAAGATACCTGCGGGCCAGACCTCAAGACAAAAGGCCTAAACAAATGCACCCACATACCTTCCTAGGTGTAAAATACCAATCCTACCAGGGATTGGTATTCTAAATAGGTAGCAATCACCTTGAAGAGTCCCTGTCCCAACCCCTTACAGGAAAAGCCCCTGTTCTGTATTCATGTGTGCTTGCTATGTGACTTGCTTCACCATTTGATCCCAGTTTATTCTGAATAATTCTTATTGGTTGATCATAGTTTTGTCCATTTTTCTCCTATCTTGGACCTGCCTCACCTGGTGGTTTTGCTTTATAAAAGTCCCTAGGAAAGACAGAGTCTTGGGCAACCCACTCAGGCTCCCTTCTGTCCCTCTCTTGGACAGAAGCTTTCTTTCCTTCAATAAATATATTCGGCTCTTAAATAAATCATAATTCAGGAACACAAGAATCAGGGTGAATCATCCCTTAACGTCATCTGCAGAGCAAGTAAGCACTGTCCATGGCCCAACTCATCTTTGAAGCACAAACTTAGAGTGCTGTGGAGCCAGAAGGAAGAAGAGCTTCGGAATCATCTCATTCACATACTTCACTTTGTAGGTCAGAGATGCAGAGAGAGAACCATAACCTGAGTAGTTATAGAGGTCAGGGAAATCAAGCCAGTGGGATTAGGTAAGAGGTATTCTGGGTATGTTACAGAAAATAGTGACATTCTCCTTTAAGAAAAACAACCACAAATGATTGATAAGTGGCAGGTAACACATGGCCTCGGTAATCAAGATAAGAGTGAGGACTGTGACAAACTGTAGAAGCCAACTGCTACCCAGCTCCATTTGGCTCCTGTGAGCTTAAATTGTCAGATCATCGGGTATTTTTCTTGATAATATACATTTGTAGTTGATATGTCCCGATTTTTGCAAGGATGACAACTAGCTCAAATTAGATGCATTCCGAAGAGAATCATCCTGAAGTTGGAGCTTCAGGATACTTTTGGTGACCTCTGGCTTAGGGCCCGGTGGATGAGAAGAAAGGACTCTGCTGAGAAGCCCTGGATTCATTTCACTTCAACCATCCACGTTCTTTGTGACCTTCCAGAAATTGCATCTAATACACTTAGAAAGTAGAGAGGCAAATTGACCAGTGACATGAATGAAAAGGCCAAGGAGCCTGAGAGGACAACAGTTAGGGGTTTCCTCCATTGTGTCCTCAGGCCAGGCTGAGCTGCAGGAACTTAAGAGGGCCAGTGAAGGGTGCATTCAATCCTCCCTGCCTAGAGGTTTCTGCCTTCTTCTGCAAGGACGCTCCTGCCCTGTGTGAGCCTGGCAGTCTGTACCAACTGGGTCTTGGTTCTTTTTTAAATAAAAGAAGGAAAACATTAACAAACTGACAACCATTTACAAAATAGCAAAAGAACAATACAAACAATACAGAGTTACAAACAAAGTGGTAGGAAATTAACAATGCTCGTTGTATCACATATTTATATCTTCAAAGTGGTTTCTCAGGAAAACAAATAGAGACATGCAATATTGATCAATCAAGGAATCATTCACTGTTTCTTTCAGCAAAGAAATAGGAGACAGTAGTTCAACTATGTTAACTCTCCTGTATATACACACATACAACATTCCTTCTTCTTTACCAGCTGGGTCTTATGAGAGACAGGAATAGGCTCCTGCTCTTGATCATCCTCCAATCTACTCTTCTGTTTTCCATATGCCCTGGGTTACTACTCCTCACAGTTTCCAACATTTATCTATTCTGTTTTAATAAGATACATATGTTCATTGCTAATTCTAAATCAATGAGAGTAGATGTTGAATTCTTCATCCCCTTTCTATAAGCACTGAACACACCACCCTGAAAAAGGATCTGCAGGACCAGTAAAGGGTGAGGATTCTGGTGCAGACCTGTGGGTTCAATCCAGGCTGTACTACTTTATGGAATGAGAACAGGAGCAAGTTCTTCAACCTCTTAGTGTCTCTTTCCCCATAAGTAAGAGGAAAATAATAATTATTTCATAATACTAGTGAGGATTAAAAGAATACCAGTTACTCAATCAGCAGATACTGTTCAACTACCTGTAAATTGGTTCTTGTTCTGCCTGAAATCTGTATAACCATCTCTACTCACATCCAAAGCCTTTCATAAAACAGTAAAGAACTTTCCTGCAGCATCTTCTGTGATCAGAATGATGACCCTGATCCTGGGTTTACCAGCTGTCGTTATTGCTGTGGTTGAGCCAGCAGGAAAAACTCATCAGCTTCTTCCATTCCATCCCTTTTTGCCCCTCCATGCCCTGCTTCTACCTCCCTATGATAAGTTCTCCCTGCCTCACAGGCCTGAGCATTTCCAGTGCCGTGGGAGCCAAGTGCTGCCTGTTTATCCTCTGGCCCACCTGGTACCACTGCTGTCAACCAAGATACCTGTCAACTAATATGCTCTTCTGTGGGCCCTGATGCTGAGCATCTTGTGAGCCACCAGCTGTGGCGTCTGCTTGTGTACTTGGATTTTGTTTGGTGTCAAGCATTTCATTTTTTCATCAGCACATTGCTGATATTCGTAACTGTGGTTCTCTCTGGATCCTAGTAAGACTCTTGGGTGGTGCCAGGAGATGCAACTGACCAGAATCTATGTGACCATCCTGGGTCTGCTCCTAGATTCCCTCCCTAACAGCCTGACTGATGGCTCTGAATGGCTCGTTGGGTTGTGGCTTCAAACTGACTATAATTCATTCTTTCATGACTTCATTGCTTTGTGCTTATCCTGCCCTGTTAACAACCACACAGATCTATCATTACCTTCTTCATGGGCTTCTCTGGGCAGCAGACCCTCAGGGTGCTTCTCCAGGGGACTCCTCAGCTCCACAGCTGAGGAGGACAGCGTGGAGGTGGCACTGCTCCAGGGGCCCTGGACGTATGCAGATCAGAGGGGAGCAGTGATGAAGAGCTTCCTCCCGATTCGTCAGATGTGGCTTCGTAGTACACACTGCCATGCCTCCCTTGACAATTATCCGATCTTCTCTCTCCCTCGTGCCTTCGAACTAGCTCAGTAATTTCCCAATAACTTTAAATGGGTTTGTTTAAACCTGGTTTTTTGGGTTTTCTCTCTGCACACGCACAAAAAAAAAAAAAAAAATTCTTATAATATTTCCTCTAAACCATTTCTTATTCAGCACTGTCTACTTTTAGTATCACAGTCATGAAAATAATCCCTCCCTAAACCACAAACTGTGCTTATGATTTTCCTATGCATAAAAGATACATAAAAAGAAAAGCTTTTTTCTCTCAGGCTATGTTCCCATGAGAATTATATTCTGTTCTTAGTGGGGCCTTGGTAGAGGTAGAAACTATCACATTACACCATCAGGTCTTTTAGAAAACAATGTTCTTAAAGATAATTTATCTGCCTGCAAATGAACAGCCCTGTGCTATAGAAGGATGATGCCTCCTAAGATATTTGTCCCTGGTACAATAACAAGCTGTCCTTGGACTCTAAAATTAAAAAGTATGACCTTTACCCTCGAAAACTAGTGTTTATTAACTCTTACCCAGACCAAGATGAGTCTAGAAAAATATAGGCCAAATCCCTGTTTGACATTGTAATCTCAGCACTGATTTCACAGTGGAAAATATTTAGGGAACCCACTGATTAATACTTCATAGATATATTACATTTTGGGACGCAATGTGAACCTCACAATTTTGCACTAATTGTTACATCTGTGACTTTGCCTCAGTCAGTCCTCAATAGATATGAAGATTTCTGTTTTTGCCCACCACTCACCTCCTGCTTGTAATGACATTACATTATCGGGTCTTTTACAAAATAATGTCCTTAAAAATAACTTTTTTGCATACATATCAGTCCTAATGGGGAGCAAAATTAAAAACAACTGATACTCCTATAATCATGTTGGTTATATTGGTAAAACCTAGGGCCAGGATAGAGTTTAAGACTCTTTGGTACAAGGAGTTGCTCACTGCACCAGGAACCCACACACACAGAGGGGGCAACAATGAAGTCCTGTAAAAACACAGCAGATCTCTGCAGATCAGAAGCTACCCCTTTTCCTTAAAGGGGAAATCTGAGTATTCAGAACACAGTGAAAGAAAATAGCTATGCAAATATCATCATCTATACCTTGCAATTTCCTCAGCCAAATATATTGATTGTTTTTATAACATGGTTCACTACACAGAACTTAAGTTCCATAACTTAAGATCCAGTTGTATCTCCAATCAAGCACTTTGCTGATTCTGTATCCTGTATGCACCCCGTGATTGTCACATGGCCCTGTAGAGTTTGGCTATAGGTGAGCGTTTCCTACAGGCAGGAGGAAACAGAATGACAGAGCTTGCCACATATGTCCAAACAGGGTGCTTTGTTGTAATATCTTCAAATCAGCCTAAGATTGTAATGAATGTTAGGATTCATAATTTCCTCAGACAGACAGCTTCAACTAAAGATATTTTTCATCATGAGGAAAACCAATGGAGAAGTCCCAAGATGGAAAGAGGGGAATGATTCATCTTAATTTCAATCATCGTTTTTGTTCTCACACAAAAGTTATACTCAAAACATTTTAGTACTTTGAGACGAAAGATGTATTAATGGTGTGCAATCCGTTATTATAAACAAACATTGTTATTAAATTTAAAGAAAAAATGTAATACATGCTGATGTCACTGGAAGTGATGTGAATATTTACTATATTACTTTGTGGCCTAACTATCTAACTTAAAATTTTCACCACCAAGAACTCTGTCCTCAATTATGGTAGATCCAATATCCACCTATCATCAACTCAACACCCTAACTTCTCCAGTTCTATACCAGAGGCCCCAAGGCTGGCCCGCAGACTGGCCCCAGTCTATGGCCTACTAGGAACTGAGCCATGCAGCAGAGGGTGAGTAGGGAATGAGCACTGCAACGTCCACCTCTATTTATAGCTGCTCCTCATCACTTGTGTTACTGCCTGAGCCCTGTCTCCTATCAGATCAGCAGTGGCATTAGATTCTTATGGGTCTAGATTGCATGCTTCTTCTGAGAGTCTGATGCCTAATGATCTCTGAGGTGGAGCTGAGGAGGTGATGCTAGTACTGGGGAATGTAATTATTATATATCACAAACATATGCTAATAAAGCAAAAAGAAATTGAAAACATTTTTTAAAGATTTCTTAAATTAATCCCCCAAGTCGATGGAAAAATTGTTTCCCATGAAACTAGTCCCTGATGCCAAGATTGAGGGCTCCCAATCTACTTCCTTTGATCTTGTCATCCATTCCATTCTAATCATCCAGTCCTGCATCTTGTCATCAACACATTGGTATGACCACCAAAGTCACAGGTTCAAGGTCACCATGACTGAACTTTGATCTATATAACCACTCTTCCTACAACTTCAAGCTGTTTTCCCACTCCTTCCATAGTGGGTCCAGTCTATTGACCCAACGTGTGTCACTGACCTTCAGTTCTACCCTTGACACATTTAGACTTTACAAATTCTTGTTATACTCACTACCTTGCACTTATTTTCCACCTCTGTGCCACACTTATGCTGTTAGTTTTTCACCAAAGCCCCATCAGCTAAATCCAACTCTGACTTGCCCCATGCCTGTTCCTATAATTCAGTGCACCTAGAGTATTTCTCAATTTCTGTCCATTGTATGGGGGTTGTAGACTTGTGTATTTCTTAGCACAGACTAATTAAACATAGAAAAAAGTCACTGTTCAAACTTAAAGTCTTAACTAATAAAAGATTTAAGAACAAAAACTCAAACAAGTTGTTGCTTCTAGAAAGTAGGGTTTTAGAAGACATTTGTCTTTTATTTGCTATGTTTCTGTGCCATTTAGAAAGAAACTGTAAAGAAACACACATTACTGCTTTAGCAAAAAGTCAGGGCCATACCGTAGGGCCATACCATAGAGAGCCTTGTATGACAACTAAGGAGTACGTGCTCTGTCCTTAGAAGAGTTCCCAACACAGCTCATATTGCTTGGCATTAAGGGTCAGCAAAAATCCCCAAAATAGCAATCACTCAGAGGAAGAATAAGATGGCGTGGGATGAGCAGAGGCTGAGAGACAGAAGTAGCATCAGACCAAATATTGAGAAACATTTCATGAGGAACATGACTTAATGGACGCCACACGCTCATTTGCTAGCAGGTCTCTGCACAGGAAACCAAAGTCTGTCCAATATCATTATCAGTCTCATTTACACATCAAACTTCACTCCAGCCCCTAAAGGCCAGCGTCATGTCCTTTAGAGACTGAAAGCTCCACAGGAGTCTCTTCCCTTCAACACAGGCCAGCTTGCTATATCCAGTAAGAAGAATTAAGGAAAGGTAAGATTTTATCTACAACTTATCTTCAAAGTCACTGTCATCTTTCTACTCAGTCCGTATACACATAATCCCACACTGGGGTGAAGTGCTATCTCAGAGAGCCTTAGGAGCTATGAAAGAAAAAAATAGACCTGAAGGTCCTGTTCGTAACTTTGGTGCAGGCAAGCTTAACAACATGGGACTCAAAGCTGATAACCAATATTGATAATTGGGATCCATCCTTTTTTAACATATTTGTAGTACATAAAGATGACATTCATCATGAACATTAGGTACACACAACTAACACATCTTAATTATTTTTTCATTTCCTTTCCTTCCTCTCCCACCTACTTTGCTCAATCGCTTGATCCCCCTCCCTTTTGCAAAAGAGCTACCTTCCTGTTTCCTATTATCTATCTTTCATTTTGCTCTTTATTTATACTTTGTGTTTCTCATATGAAAGAGACCATAAAATATCTAAGTTTATGTGCCTGACTCATTTCACTTAGCATTATGGTCTCAAGGCTCATCCATTTTCTGACAAATGATTTAAGTTTATTCTTCTTTGTGATAGAATAGTGCTTCACTGTGTATAAAAACCACATTTTTTATCTACTCATCTGATGATGAAGATATACTCTGCATCCAAGATTTAGCTATTATGAGTTCAGCTTCTATAAACATGCATATGTATGTATCATTGTAATATATCTTTAATTCTTTCAGAAAGATAACCGAAAGGGGAATGGCTGGGTTGAATGAAATTTCTAGTTTTAGTTTTTTGAGGAATCTCTATAATGTTTCAACAGTGATTGTACAAATTTACTCTCACATCTACTGTGTAAAGAGTTCCTTTTACCCCATAGCCTTGTCAGGATTTGTAATTATTTGAATACTTTAAGATAGTCATTCTCACTGGCAAGAAACAGAAGCTCAGTGTTGTTTAATTTTCATTTCTCTAATGGCCAGAGATGTTGAACTTTTTGTTTAATCATTAGCCATTTGAACTTCTGAGAAATGTCTGTTCATTTCACTTCCCCCTTTTTTATTGGATCTCTTATTTTGGGCAAGTCTAATATTTTTCAAGTTCTTTATATATTCTGCATATTTAGTCCTTTGTACTAAAATAGATAAAAATATTTTTCGCATTCCATAGGTGACCTTTTCATTTGGTTGGTTCTACTGTTTGTTGTGTAAAACCTTTTTAATTTGAGAAGGTCCCATTTGTTGATTCTTGATGCTATTTCTTGAGCAATTGAGGTTCTGTAAGTCCTTGGTTATGTCTACCTCTTCAAGAATTTCACTTATTTGACCGTCAACAGATTTAGTGTTACTGTTTTAACATGTAGATCATTGGTCTGTTTTTATTTTAATGGAATACATGGGGAGAGATATGGTTCTAGATTCAATCTTCTGCATGTGGATTACCAGGTTTCCTGGCACCATTTGTTAGAGTCTTTCCTACAGTGCATGTTCTTGTCAAAGGTCAAGTCAGAATGTGCCTGCAGTTTTTTCCTCCATCCACTACTCTATTCCACTAATCCACAGGTATGTCTTTGTATGATGTCATTTTTATCACTGTAGTTTTGTAATATAACTTGAAGTCTGGGATTGTGATGCCTCCTGCTTTGCTTTTGTTACCAAGGGTTGCTTTTGTTATTCTGGATCTCTTCAGAAACAACACAAATATTACAAATGTTTTCTCTAGTCCTGAGAGGATTGCAATTGTATTTTGATTGGCATTGCATTAACTCTGTATATCAGCTTTAAAACTATGGCCACATTGACAATGTTGGTTCTGCTGAGCCAGGAGCAGAGAATCTCATTCCATTTTCTGATATCCTCTTTGATCTCCTTCATCAGAGAACTGTAGTTTTCACTGTAAAAGTTTTTTCTTTCTTGGTTAGGTTAATTCCTAAGTATACAACTTTTATTGATACTATTCTGAATAGTATTGTTTTCCTAAACTCTTCCTCCATAGGCCCATTATTGGTACCCAGGAACACTATTGATTTTTGTGTACTGATTGGTATCCTGCTACATTGCTGAATTTAATTATGAATCTGAATCTTTTGATGGAATTTTTTGAGTCTTCTATGTAATGGATCATGTCATTGGTAAATAAGGATTATTTGATTTCTTGTTGTCCTGTATGTATCCCTCTTATTTCTTTCTCTTACCTGGTGACTCTGGCTGTTTCAAGTACTATATTGAAGTGCAGTGCTGAGAGTGAACATTCTTGGCTTGTTCCTGATAATAGAGAGAAAACTCAACTTTTCCCCATTTAATATGATGTTGGCAGAAATTTTGTCATAAGTGGCTTTAAGGTCCTTCTATACTATTTTCTTTAGGATTTTATCATTAATTGATGTTTAGTTTTGTCAAAGGCTTTTCTGCATCTATGGAGAAGATAATGTAACTTTTGTTCTTGATTACATTTATGTGATGTATTATATTTATTGACTTGTGTATTTTGAACAACTCTTATATCCCTGGGATGAATCCTACTTGTTCATCAAGTAGTTGATCTTTTTGATGATTTGTTGCATTCTATTTGCCAGTATGTCTTTGAGGATTTTTACATCTCTGTTCATTAAAGTGATTGACCTGTGGTTCTCTTTTTTGGTTGTGTCCTTACCTCATATCTGAATCAAGGTAAGGCTGGCTTCCAGGAATGACTTTGGAAGTACTGTTTGCCTTTCAACTTCATTAAAAAGTTTGAGAAGTATTGACATTAGATCTTCCCTGAAGTTCTTTTAAATTCAGTAGTGAATCCATTAGGTCCTGGCATTTTCATAATTAGTTTTTTATTACTACTTTAATTTCATTACCTGATATTGGATTACTGAAGGATTTTATGTCTTCTTGGTTCAGTTTTCATAATTTAAGGGGCTGGGGATTTAGCTCAGCGGCAAAAGCGCCTGCCTGGCAAGGTTGTGGGTTCGGTTCCCGGTACCAGAGAAAAACCAAAAAAAAAAAAAAAACAGTTTTCATAATTTATATTTATCTAGAAATCTACCCATTTCTTGTCCATTCTCTAATTTATTGGAATACAGGTTTCCAAAGTAGTTACTAATAATCTTCTGGATTTCAGCAGTCTCCATTGTGATTTCACTTTTTCATTTCTTACTGTAGCAATGTGGGCTTTTTCTTTCCCTTTTTTGTTAAGATTAGCTAAGGGTTTGTCTATTTTTTTTTTTATTCTTTCAAAGAATCAGTTCTTTGATTTATTGATTCATTGTAAGCATTTTTGTCTAAATTTCATTAATTTCAGCTCTGATCTTTATCACTTCCTTCTTTGTACTAACTTTGGATTTGGATTTTTCTTGTTTTCCTAGGACCTTGAGATGCATCATTGGGTTATTTTTGTGGGCTTGTTCGGTTTTTTCAATTTGCGATTCACACCTATAAACTTTTCTCTTAGGAATGCCTTTTTATGTCCCATACATTCTGGTATGTTGTATTGGTATTATCCTTTGATTCAAGGAACTACCTCATTTCTTCCTTGATGTCTTCAGTGTCTCATTGATTATTCAAGAGTACATGGTTTAATGTCCATGTAATTCCATAATTTCCGTGGTTCCTTTTGTCATTGATTTCTGGTTTCATTGCCCTATGATCTGATAATATTGATGGTATAATATTGTTTCTTTTCCACTTATTTAAGCATGCTTTATAGGATAGTGTGTGTGGTATATTTTGGAGACAGTTGCTGCAAGAATGTGCCTTCTGTTATTTTTGTATGGAACATTCTATAATATATATTAAATCCATTTGTTTGAAGGTTTGATTCAGCTCTGGTATTTCTTGTTGATTTTTTTGGTCAAGTTCATCTGTCTATGTTTGGCATTGTGGTATTGATGTCTCCCAATATAAATGTGTAGATTTTTATTCCATCTTTTATGCCCAGTAGTGTTCAGTTTAAGAAGTTGGGTGTGCCAATTTTCAGAGCATACAGGTTTATAAACTGTTGTCTCATCCTGTTGAATTGTTCCTTTAACCAGTATGTTGTGACCTTTCTGCCTCTTTTTTTTAAATTTTAAATAGAATAATAAAAAAAATAGCAAAATACCAACAACATAGACAAAACCAAAACAAAGCTGCCTCTTTTAATGTTTTGGCTTTACGTACACATTGAAAATAGGAGAGGCTCTCCAACTTGTTTTCAGATTCTTGTTTCAGGGAATATCATTGTCTATGAGTCTATGAGTTTCTTTCTTGATTAAATATTTTCTTGTAGGCAGAGTACTGTTGGGTATAATAATGTTGGGTTTTGTTTCTTGATTTATTATGCCAATCTATATCTTCTGGTTGGGGAATTGAGATCATTCATATAGAGAATTATCACTAGAAGGTATTAATTTATTCCTCTCACTGCATTATTTTCCTGTCACTGATTCCTCTCCCCTCCCATTTCAGTTTACCTGTAAACCTTGCCTAACGTGTATTCCATTAGGCTTTTGGGTAGAGTTGGCTTAATTTTCCCCTTCTGGGATATATCCTTGAGAACTTTTGCAGTGCTGGCTTCATGATCATGAATTCCTTAAAGTGCTCTTTGACATGGAAACCGTCTATTTCTCTATCAATTTTGAAAGTTTTCTACAATATCGGTTGAAATTTATTTTTTTTTAAGGCTTGAAACACACCACTCCAAGCATTCTGGGCCTTTAAGGTTTATCCTGAAATGTCTGCGGGTTTTCCTTTATAAGTGACTCTGCTTTTCTCTAACAGCTGTTAAGATTCAGGGCTTGTGTTGGACTTCTGAGATTTTGCCTATGGTGTTTTCCGGAGAAGTTGTTTTCTGATTATGGCCATGTGGGGTTCAATATGCTTCATTTATCTCTATGTTAAATTTCTTCCCCATATATGGAAAGCTTTCTGCTATTATTTCTGTAAATAATATGTCATTTATGCTGTCTTCTGATTTTTCACTAAGTCCAATTAATCATAGCTTAGTCTTCTTTGCATCATCTAGCAGCTGTTGGTTCCATTTTCCATGTTCTTTTACTGTTCTTAAGATATCTCAGAGTATTTAGTCACCTGCATCAGCCATGTCATCTAGTTTTGACACTCTGTCCTCACATTGATCATTTCAACACCTCATATTTTCACTTAAATGTTTTAAACATAAGATATATTTATTATTTTTCTGACCAAAGTGCAATGATTTTTAAATCTTCTTAAATGAATAACTATGAAAACAGTATTCCAGAAAATAAAGTACAAATGGGAAAACTAATCACTAGATTGCCTTTTGCAATTTTACCCTAATCCTGTATTTAGTCTAGGAAACAAACCAAAAAAAAAAAAAAAAATGAATTATTACTAATGCAAGAACTGAAGCAGCATAAATCTAGGACATGCATTTCAAGGTTCTACTTCTATGAATTGCATTATCATTTTAATTACGAATAACACTATGTAACAGAGCAAAAGGAACACAGTTATTGCATGTGATCCTTGCCCCACATGCTCTGATTATGTCATAATAAAGCTGACAATTCTGTCAGGCTCTGAATCCCTTGTGACCTCAACCTAAACCTTGAAAGTAAAGGCTATGGCCTATCATACAACTTTGCACAAGGTGTAGTAACCTAAGTTTTATCTTTCTATAGGAAATGGTCAGTTATTTGGTAAATATTAAAACATTGCTAGCAATCTATTTTCTGAGTTTGTTCACCAAACATCTTATGCAAGAACTGATTACACAAAAAGTTCCTTCAAAATTTGGTCCACAAATTCACTTAACAGGTTAGAATTTGAAACCTGCAAGAACAGGAAGTGGAAATCCCTAATCCTAACATGTTGTAATCACATTTTTTGTTTTGTTTTATTTTTTTTGAGACAGGGTCTCACTATGTAGTTTAGGCTGGCCTTAAACTCACTATGTAGCCCAGGTTGGCCTTGAATTAGCAGCAATCCTCCTGCCTCAACTTCCTGAGTACTGGGATTATACATGTGGCTACCTACGGAGTCATTATCAGCTGATCCACTCAGTTTAATAGGTTAAACTACATAGTGAGGGTCTATCCCTGCCAAAAAGCACCAGTAAAAGTCAAAAGTGAGAGGAGCAACTGTCGTCACAGTTGTAAAAACACAAAAAAAAGAACACAAGGATTATAAAGACTCCAGAAATTCTGACACTTCCAAAAGAAACTACCAAATCTCCAACAATAGGCCCTAAACTAAGGGAAATACATGAAATGATAGAAAAACAATTCCAAATAATTTTTTTTTTAAATTTCAGTGAACTTCAAGAATATAAGTATGAAAAAAGTATGGGAGCAAATGGTGGCTAAGTAACCAATCATCTCCCCACAGAGAGACAAAGTTGGACTGCTAGTTGTTCACCAAGGTACATTCACAGAGCTGGGGTAATCAGGTGAGAGACCACAGTGCCTAAGTTTAGTATGGTAATAAGATAATATATATTGAAGAAGTCAGGGGCTGGAAATATAGCTCAGCAGCACAGCACTTGCCTGGCAAGAGCAAGGTCCTGAGTTCGATTCCCGGTACCAAAAAAATAAAGAAGTCAGGAAGGAAAGAGTTGACTGCATCACTACTACCCCAACACTAGATAGCACAGTGTACAGAAATATCTGCCTCAAAAAAAAAAAAAAAAAGAAAGAAACATCTGCCTCTTGGAGTAGTTTCAGGCCTGTCATGGTGAAACCTAGAACCCCCTGGCCAGGCCCCAAGGACTGAACCTCAAAATATCCATTATCCAGGTGGCCAAAGAACTGTTTCAACCACTCCACTGGCCCAAACTCAGGAAGCACATCATGGAATAAGACTCCACCTGCTCGTGGGTAGGGCAAGAAAGTAAGCATGGGACTTTGTCTCAGAGCTCAGAACCCCACTAGAGAGATCCAGCACTAAGCAGAACTGAAACACTCCTACCCCAGGCCAGTGTTTGCAGAAAGAGACCCTCACACAAGGCAAAGACGTCTGGTATAGAGGGACAGATCTGTGTGTCTGCATCATCACCAACCTTCGTGAGACTCAGTTCACCACTGAGATGGTGCAGGTTCCCGTAGCTGTCAAATCATGTGTAACCCAGCTTAGAATTAGTTTTGAGGGTCAAGGAAGTACGGCCTCAAACTCCTCCCCCAACCTCACACACCACAGAATGGAGCAAAACTCCATTTCTCTGGGGTTAAGACAGGGTCATAAGCATAAACATGCACCATGGGATCAATGTCAGGCCAGTGAAATGCAACACTGGGCAGATCCTAACAGCCTCTGTCCACAGGCAAATGTCTACAGATGGGGCCTCTGGACCTGCCCCAGTGCCGGACAGAAAGATATGGGTTCCTGACTAATTGAACTTATGTCCCGGCCAGTGTTTTGTTTTGCTTTATTTTTTAATTTTAAAAATAAAAGGAGGAAAACATTAACAGACAACCTTTTACAAAATAGCAAAAGAACAGTACAGACAATACAAACAAAGTTACAAACAAAGCGGTAGGAAATTAACAATGCTTGTTGTGTAGTGTGGCCAATGGCTGGTCACAGGGAGCTCAGTCATGTGTTTCCCCTCTGCAGCAGGTGGGCTACCGCAGTGTGGGTCTTGGTCCTTCCTTGTCTGCACTGGTCTCACTGAACTGTGTGGGCTGAGTGTGACCAAATAAGGTGGCAGTGGGAACCACAGGACTCCCACTCCATCCCTCCTCCAATCTCAGACTGTACAATGCAGACTAATGACCTGCTTAAGGGAAAAAGGGAGGTAGAGCCCACGATGTTGCACAACAGACTGGGGCCAGTCCCTCTGTGGTGTGACCTAGAGCCTAACACAATCCTACAGCACCACATAGTGGTGACTGAGCAAAGTGTCTGTACCTACATGGCACCTGCAGAGGCCCATGAAGACCCTACACTTTTTAGGCACTCCGCTAGTTCATTCCAAAGAACAAAGAAACTATGGATTTGGGACAAACTTGGGCATGGTGCATGCTGTAGTAGTAAAATCTAGAATATGCTTAGACTGAAATTGAAGGGATAGAATAAGATATCCCATGAAAATGGAATCAAAAGCGTATGTTGCCAAATATATCTTATAAAAGCATATCTTATATCATTATAAAAGCATAATGGTATAAGAAATTTATAAAGAAGCTGGAGAGAGTATAAGGGAGGAAAAGATGAGAAAGTTTGATCAATAAATATTAAGTTAATAGTAGGAGAAAGAAGTCTGTATTCTCTTGCACAGTAGGGTGACTACAGACAATGATAATGTACTGTATATTTCAAAAAAGCTAGAAGAATGTATTTGGAAACTTTTGCCATAAAGTAGTGATAATTACTTGAGAAGATAAATATGTTTACTGTGACTTGAACATTATACAATATTTACATATATCAAATGACCACATGGTATTCATATGGAACAAAAAAGAAACTAAGAATAGCAAAAGCAATCTTGGGCAACAAGAGCAAAGCAGGAAACAACACAATCCTGGACTTCAAGCTGTTTTACAAAGGTACAGTGATAAAAACAGAATATACTGGCACACAACCAGACATGTAAATCAATGGAAGATGAACAAAGGATGCAGAAAAAACCCTGGGCACATTCAGTTATTTGATGTTTGACAAAGGGCCCAAAAACATGCAAGGAAGGGAAAATAGCCTCTTTAATAAAGGGTCCCAGGACATGCAAAACATTGATTCTAGACCCATAGCTCTCATCACATACTAAACTAAAGTCAAAATGGGTCAAAGATCTAAACATTAAAATAGTAACACTTAATGTGCTGAAAGATAAAATAGCTAAACTCTTGAAATCACAGGCATAGCCAAGGACTTTCTCAATAAAACCCTAATTGCACAAGAAATAACATCAAGAATCAATAAATAGGGTATCAAATTTAAAAGCTTCTGCACAGCAATAGAAACAACCAACAAAAGACAGCCTACAGAGTGGGATAAAATTTTTGCCAGAATTTTTCAGATCATGATTAATACCTAGAATACATAAACAACTCTGAAAATCAGATACCCTAAAATAAAACACCCCCAAAACACTCAAAAAATAAGTAGCTGTCTCAAAAGGAAAGAACAATGAGATGGGGGAAATGAGAAAAGAAAGAAAGAAGGAAGGGAGGAAATGTATATATAGACAAGATAGCTAAGATAATTGTACTACTAATTTCTATTGGTTTATTGAAAGGAACAGTTAATGCCTAATTGTTCAATCAGTTTTGCATGCCTATATCTGGTGATCTGAACAACTACTTTGAAGGTAACAATATGCAAGATAACAACCATTGTTAATTTCCTATCATCTTGTTTTGAAATTCTCAATTGTTTTTATTGTTTCTTTTATTCTCTAAAATAAAAAAAAATGGACAGCTGAAATGAACAGACACCTCTTGGAAGAAGTACAAATGACCAACAAATACATGAAAAACTGTTAACATTGCTGGCCACTAGATAAATGAAAATTAAAACAACGCTAAGATTCAATCTTACTCCAGAAAGAAGGGCTATGATCAAGAAATTCAATAATAACAAATGCTGGTGAGGTTGCTGGAAAAAGGAACGCTTCTCTGTTGTGAGTAGGAATGTAAACTAGTATAAACACTATTTGTTTTGTTTTGTTTTGTTTTTTTCCAGTACCAGGAATCGAACTCACGACCTTGCGCTTGCCAGGCAGGCGCTGTGCCGCTGAGCTAAATGCCCAGCCCCAACATTATGGAAATCAGTATAGATATTCCTCAAAAACTAAAACTAGAATTTCATTCAAGCTGGTTATTCCCCTTCTAGGTATCTTCCTTAAACAACTAAAGATATCATAGTACAGTAATATATATGCATATCCACATCCTCAATGCAAAGGAATTATGGTATACAATTATGAGACCTAGCATACGCATAATGGCCAGTCAAAAATGAAAAACAGATAAATTTACTCAGAAAACATATTTAAAGAAATAATTGATGAAAAATTTTCCTAATCTGAGCGAGGTAACGTCAAGGTATAAGAAGTGCAAAGGTTTCCTATAAATTCAAACAAAGATCAAATAGTTGACTATGTCTGGGGAGGTGTATGACTCCTCAGTTCTATTCCATTGACCCATGTGTCTGTTTTTGTTCCAGTGTCTTGCTGTTCTTATCATTATTGCTTTCTACTACATCTTCCGGAAATCTGATATTGCTATGCCACCTGCTCTGCTCTTATTGCCCAAAATTACTTCTGCTGTGTGGAGTCTCTTCTGGTTCCATATGAATTTCAGGATTGTTTTCTCTTGATCTATAAAGTATGCTGTTGCTATCTGATTAGGGCTGCAATAAATCTGTATAGTAGTTTTGAAAGTATGGCCATTTTGATAATATTGGTTCTGCCTATCCAGGAGCAAGGGAAATCTTTCCATTTTCTGATGTTCTCTTCAATCTCCTTCTTCAGGGTACTGTAGTTTTCTTTGTAGACATCTTTCACATCTTTGGGTAGGTTAATTCCTAAGTATCTCATTTTTCTTGAAGCAACTGTGAATTATTGTTTTCATAATTTCCTCCTAGTCCTATGCATTCTTGGTGTACACAAATGCTAATGATTTTTGTGTGTTGATTTGGTATCCTGTTACTTTACTGAAATTGATTATTAATTCCAAGAGTTTCTTGGTGCAGTTCTTTGGGTCTTCCATGTAGAGTATTGTGTCATTTGCAAATAATAACAATTCCAATTATTCCTTGCCCATATGTATCCTTTTATTTCTTTCTCTTACCTAATTGTTCCAGCTAATTTTTTAAGAACTATATTGAATAGCAGAGGTGATAGTGGACAACCTTGTCTGGTACCTGATTTTAGGACCACACATACAGGTGTGGTCCTTCTGTATCTGTTTTTGTCAGGGTTTTTACCATGAAGGGGCGTTGGATTTTGTCAAAAGCTTTCTCTACATCTATTGATATGATCACATGGTCTTTGACCTTGCTCCTATTTATGTAATGTATTACATTTATACATATACAAATATTGAACCATCATTGCATCTCTGAGATGAAACCTATTTAATCATGGTGTATCAGCTATTTAATAATACATTACATTCTATTAGCTAATATCTCGTTGAGAATTTTTGCATCTATGTTCATTAAAGCAAATGACCTATAGTTCTCTTTTTCTGTTGGGTCTTTATCTAGTTTTTGGATCAGGATGATAGTGGCTTCCATAAGTGAATTTGGGAACACTCCAACCTTTTCAATTTCTTTGAACCGCTGAGGAGGACTGCTGATATAACATCCTTAAAGGTTTTATAGAATTCAGTTGTGAATCCTTCAGGTCCTGGGCTTTTTATAGTTAGTAGATTCTTTATTACTGAGTCAATTTCATTACTTGTGCCTAGGTTGTTAATATCATAGAAGTAGACAGTAGAATAATGGTCAGTAGAGGTTGATGAGGAGAGAGGAAGGATAGAAGGAAGTTGGACAATGAGCACCAAAGTAGAGTCAGATAAGACAAATTGGAGGATTCTTCACAACAATAGGCTAACTATTGTCTATAAATTTTATTATATATTTTGAAATAACTTAAAGAGAATAACCTCCAAAGAGTAGCAGTACATAAGAATGATAAATGTTTGAGGACAAGAAAATGCTCATTACCCAGAATTGATCATTATATTATACTTTGTACATGTGTACTAAAGTATCATACTGTACCCCATAAATTATATATAAAGTATCAAATAAAAATGCCATTAATATGCACCTTCTAGTACACATATTTTGAGATCCAAATATGTGTCTAGCAAATAACTAAGTTTAGCATTAGTTGATACTCACAATTTTACATATTAGTTGTGCTGATTTATAAAATGAACTGGTAGTCCTTGTAGTTCTATAATTCTAACGCTTGATCTTACTGGCTTTTATTTAATGTTTTTAATGATCATGTTAATGGGCAGATAGTGGTAGAGCACTCTGGTTTTAATTATCATTTTCCCAATAAATAATAATGCTAAGTACCTTTTAAAATGTGTTTAGACATTTGTACATCCTCAGTTGAAACGCCTACTCAAGACTTCTGTTGCTTCCTTTTATTTTGTTGGACTATTTTATTTTACCTATTGATTTGTACGAAGTTCTAAAGATATATAATCACTGTATGAATCCTTCAGTGTTTTACCTATATTATGTATACCTTCTCCTACTTCCATTGATGAAATGATAATTTTAATTTTAATAAACTCTAATTTCACCATCTTTTCCTTTAAAAAATTCAAAATAAGATGTTCACACAGAAATAATAATAAAACTTTCAACTCCAAAAGACAAAGACAACAATAAAAGTCAGAGAGCACAGAGAAAAGAAGTCCATCCCATACAAAGGAATCCCAATAAGGCTATGGTGCTTCTCAACACAAACTGCAAATCGTGACAAATTAGAATCATATATTAAAAGCACTGAAGGAAAAAAACTGTCAACCAAGAATGTCTTACCCAGCATAGCAATCTTGCAGAAATGATGCAGAAATAAAAACTTTCCAGACAACAAAGTCAGTGTAATTCAGAATCATTTGGCCTCTTTTATAGGAATTGTTTAAACTACAAATGATGTCGTTAACAATTCAAAACCTACAAAAAATGCAATAAGTAAGGAGATCAATATTTAGAAAATTTTGGGATTGAAATATTGGTATATGCAATTTTATGCTTATTACAAAACTTAAAGGGCAAAATTATTAATGATAACTATGGCTAGCTGAAGTTGTCAAGGAATACACATTACAAAATGGCATTATCATATATAAAAATCACAAATGTTAGAGGAAAGAAATATGAAAGTGTGTATGAAATTCCAATTGTTATCAGCTTGAAATAGATTGTTGATCTGCAATCTTAAAAGATGTAAGAGGGTCTATGCAAGCCTCATAATAACTGGAAAACAAAAATCTATAGAACACACAAAAACTTAAATTTTAAAAATCTAAGTGCACCATGATAGAAAATTACCACCATAAAACATCATCAAACTGTAGAAAATCATCAAACCAAAGGATGACAAGAGAAAAAGAAAAATTACCTACCAAGAAAGCAATTAAAATAGCAGCAAAACCTCAGCTATATTGCAGATTTGGTTCTGGATCACAACAATAAAGCAAGTCACACAATTTTTTTTATTTTCTACCACATATAAAAGTTAAATTTCCATAGCACTATCAACAATTAGGTTTGCAATAAATAACATTTTTATGTATCTTAATTTTTAAAGTATTTTATTCCTACAACATGCTAATGATGATCTGAGCCTTCAGCAAGTCATGATCTTATTTCTGGTAGACCAGTGGAGTAACTCACCTCCATGTCAATGGCCAGTGATTGATCAGGGTGCTGCTTTCTGATGATTGAGCTGACTGTGACAATTTCAAGAAATGAGACAAAATGATGCATGCCACATAAATTGACTCTTCTTTTCCAAAATATTTCTCTATAACATGTGATGGTATTTGATAACATTTTATTCCCAAAGAACTTTTCCAAGAAAATTCTAGAATCTTGTCTTGGTTTCTTTTCTCTCATTGCTGAGGCAAAATACCCAATGCCCAAACTTTAGAAAGGAAAGGTTTATTTAGCTCACAGTTTGTGGAGGTTTCAGTCTATAATTAGCTGGCCCCAAGGCAGGGTGGCATGGCATAGGGGCAACAGTTCAAGGCAGCACAAGACAGCAAAAGCAACAAGAGCACAAGGAGGGAGGGAGAGCAAGCCTCTTTCCCTCCCCTACACTGAAAGCAGATGGCCCCCACCCAGGGGGAGTGTAGCACTCACATAATCTCCATGCTCTTCTCCTGCAGAGGCACAGGATGATACAAAATAAGTACCCTGCCCCCTGCCCAGTCACTTAGTTAACCTTCTGAACTTCTCAAACTGACACAATGAACCACATCCCAGAGCAGGAAGGGCATGTCCTTTTCACCTGAGGATGCAGAACTTCTGAGTCATTTCACCAAGCCTCTAGATTCCTCAAGTTGACACAGTGTGTCAACCATAACAAATTTAATATATTCACTGCTGAATTGGACCAAATATTTAAAGAATTAATACCAGTTCTCTGACAACTTTTCCAAAAACAAGAAGAGGAAGAATATTTTCAAAGTCTTTTTACAGGGCTAGGATTATTCTAATGCTAAACCCAGACAAAGACATCACAGGAAAAGGAAACTAGAAGATAATCTTCTTGATGAACATAGATACAAAAATCTTCAACAACTGTCAAACCAAATTGAACACTGCTCACCATTATCAACTGGAGTTCATCCCAGAGATGTATGTACAAATCAATAAATAGGATACACACATTAACAAAATGAAGAACAAAAATATATAATCACTCATTAGATACGTAAAAATCCCTGGGCCAATTCAATCTCCTTTCATAGTAAAATCTCCCAAGTTAGGAAAGAAAAAATATACTGTAACACAATAAAGGCCACATATAATAGGCCTACAGCTAACATATCAACTGTGAAAAATTGGAGCCATTTTCTCCAAGATCATGAGAAAGACAAGAGTGCCCATTCTTGCCACTTAGAGCCAACATGATAGTGGAAGTCCTTGTCAGAGCCATAAAGCCAGAGGAAAGTTTTTAAAGGTGGCTTAGTTACTTTTCTCATTGCTGAGACAAAATATCTGACAACCACGGTTAAAGGAAGAGAAGTTTATTTACCTCACAGTTTGTAGACGTTTCAGTCCATAATCAGATCAGAGTGGCACATGGTAGAGGGGGAACAGTTCACAGAGGTGAAAAACAGCAAAAGCAGTCAGTGAAGGAGGCAAGAGAAATCTTCTTTCCGTCTCTTAAACTGTATGCAGGCTACCTGCCCTAGAGTGGGTGTAGTATTCACACCACCAATCCCAGCACTAGATAATGAACCAATCACAAACTCTAGATTAAGCCGCTTATAAAAAAACCTAGCCCCCATGACCACATGAGGCTTTAGGGGACATTCAGACACAAACCATGACATCAATCATCCTCACAACTATTCTTTTTCAGGAGATAGAATTGAGATTTATTATCTCTTTTCTCTTAATTGTCTGTTTTGTATATAACAGTATATACTTGAGTGTTGATAAAGATAAAAAGGTGTGCAGTCACCTGTTTAAATGATTTTGGCTGTGATGGTGCTTTAGATGAGATCTAGAAGTCCAGGACTATCATTTCATCACTTGCCATCCTCCCTGCTCTGCTCCTGGCCACTTGAACTTCAAGCCCCTGTTCCTCTGCACCATGTTAAGATCAGTAATGACTACATGTTACTAAGTCACAGGCCAATTTCTCAATTGCTCAGCAGCTACTAACACTATCCACTGGCCAATGAACTCATCACTTGAGATTGTGGACAACACACTTTCCTGGTCTTCTTCTCACCAACATCTTCTCCTTCTCATGTTTAACTCACTAATTTGACTTGCCACATTTGTTTATATTATATTCTCATATGCATCTCATCTAAGTCTGAGGCTTTAGATCCATTGATCCCTTTCTGTATGTATTGTTTGCTATATCCAGTGTTTCCTCCAAACTTCTTTTTTTTTTTTTTCCTCCAAACTTCTAACTGATGAAGATTCATTCATCTCTCTTCTTTATTCAGTCTCTATCTACTTTTGGTAAGAAATCCTTCAGCCCTTGGGGGATAATCTTCAAAATGACCAGAACTTAATTTTGGTCACATTGAAACATCATTTCCTAAAATAAATGCCTAGGGCACAGTAAATCTATTTTAGTTTGCTAGGACCTTCTCAAATTGCTTCTCCAAGTTCCTAGAAAGATATCCTCATCCTGGTAATCTTATGTGGCTCTTGATCACAACAGGATCCACTCTGGGGAAAGAGAAGGAAAGATTAAGATTAAGAGAATCACATGACCCAGAAGTTGCTTACATCACTTCTGCTTTTTTATCATTGGTCAGCTAGTCATATGGTGTTATCACAGTCATGAAAAACTGGGAAATGGGTTTGTTTTATCTTATTTAGTTCTCTTAGAAATATTATGTGACAGAAGGGGAGAATGGATATTGGAGAAAGCTAGCAGCTTCTCTAGCCTCTGATTGTCTCTCAGATTCTGTGTTCACAAGAAAATATTTTGGAAGCTCCTCAGAAGTAATAACTGACATGAGAAAGAACAGAGGAAAAGCCATGAAAAGGGCTCCAGGAGGGTGGGCAGGTTTCCAAAGGCCCTTCATAATGTGATCTTGGGAAAATCTCTTTCTCTGTTCTTAACTTTGCTCTGTTAATTAAGGATGGTCTTTAAGAACTCAGGGTACATTCGTGCACAAACCAGGTAAGACATCCCTCACAAAGCTTCAGATTTGGTGAAGACAAATAACACAAACCCTAATAACAGACATTCAGTTATGTTTCCTTGGTGGAAATAACAGAGGTTCTGGTTTGTTTTTCACTTCCTTCCTGGCCAGTCAAGGTTGTAGGAGCTTACAGCTCTTTTACACGATGAATCTACAGATTCAGCCTCTGAGTCCTGGAAGTTGCTGATTCCTCCACCACATGGAGGCCTCCTGCCTCTGTGAAGCCCGGGATTCTAAAACTGAGGCTGTTCCTAGGTTCTGACTTGTGTTCCTGATTTTTCACTCACCACTCTTTTGTTCCCTGTTTGGTTAGCTTCCCTTCCTCTCTGTTTCTGGAATTTGCTTATGCTATGTGGGACACAAATGCGGAATTACTCATCTTTTCTCTCATGCATATGTAATTATACCCAGCAGTGGAGCATACAAAGTGCTGGTCACAAGAGTGGAATCTGAGACAGCTTGGCGGGGTTCACAGGATTAGCCAGTATGAAGCTACAGGCTAATCACTGATTTTGTTTGTGCTACAGTTGCATCCTCTAAAAAAATGTCAAGGGGATAACCAATTGTTATTTCTAGACTATTCAGGGATTTAAAGAGTCAATGCTTCATACACTCACAACTGCTGCTGTTTATTATTCACTTAGGTAGGATCTACTCCTCTTTCACCAATGGAAATCTACATGAGTAACTCTTCTCATATGCCAAGCCCTATACTTTTTTTTTTCTACTGCTCTTCACAGAGTCCTCATACACACTTTGTTTTTGTTTTTGTTTTTGTGTTTGTGTTTGTACAGGGAATCGAACTCATGACCTTGCACTTACCAGGCAGGCACTGTGCCACTGAGCTATATCCCCAGCCCTCAGACTCCTCATATAAAAGCTTAAATCAGCAAAACAAACTCTGCTATGAATCTTCTGGGAGATAAAATGCGATCAGTTTTTTGTACACACCCCTGAACTACACTCAGTAATCATCTGTCAACATCTGCATATTTATACCTTTCTCCAGGGGGACTCATATTTATACCTTTCTCCAGTTACTGACTCCTTTCTCCTCAATGTTGCTGAGCAATTCTGCTCAAAAACAAGCCCTACCCATGCACAGTGTAGCAAAATTCTTCTAGGTCCTCACCAAAACCATATCAAAAGGCACAAGAGTGGTCAACTTTAGTTATCTGAGCACCCATTAGGAATTCTTTGTGACATACCCAGAGCAATCCTCCAAAAGAATGATGATGAAGGAAAGCTCCTTCATGTCAGTATGTGTTCTAATCCCTTTTACTGTATTTTCACTGAGCCCAAATATTCAGTCCTGTTAAATCCCACATTCACTCATCCAGCAAGTATGAATACATAGCCTACAGCTATGACAAAGCTAGACATCAGGAGTAGACACAGAGCTTTAGTCCTCAATGGCTAACACATTAGGACATTTCTCATTCACTTGACCCAGCCACCCTCACACCTGCCCTAGCAGGAACTCACATTTCACTCATGGCCCTAAAATAAGGCACTCTTTCTCCTGCTTAATAATACTCTGAGTCATGGGAGTGACATGATCACCTCTGTCTTTCTAGATTCTGGTACCTGAGAGAAATTTTCTGGCCAGGACAGTGTAGTGCTTGGGTCCTGAGCCCAGGCTTTTTGAGTGGAGACACTGGGTACACAGAATGTTCCCCTATCAATAAGGGATCTGTGCTGCACTGGAGAGACTCCAGGCTTCACAGTAAGCAAGAAATGAGTTTGTATCCAAGTCGCAAGACCCACCAGCTTTGAATAAGTTACATAGTGCACACACACACACACACACACACACACACACACACACGCTACATGCATGACACTAATTGTCACATAGCAGGGTGGTCTGAGATTCAGGGGTCCTGCAGCAGGGGCTTACATCTTGTGTGTCTTCCAGGTTCACCAGTGGAGGGCTTTTGAGCATGGTTCCAAACACAACAACTTTGGGGACAGAAGTCACAACAATGAAAGGAAAAAATGGAAGCCTTCCTGGAACTTTCAATGAAAAGGACCTGGTCCCAAACGTGGTGATCATCATCTCTGCACTGGCTGGACTCACAGGAAATTCAGTCGTGCTCTGGCTCCTGGGTTTCCGCATGCACAGGAAGGCCTTCTCCATCTACATCCTCAACCTGGCTGCAGCCGACATCCTCTTCCTCTGCTGCCATATTATAGACTCCTTGCTGGTACTCGTCAAATTTTCCCATCCAGAGGTTTTCTTCCTGCCCTTCTATAAGACCGTGATGATGTTTCCCTACATCACAGGCCTGAGCATGCTGAGTGCCATCAGCACTGAGCGCTGCCTGTCTGTCCTGTGTCCCATCTGGTACCGTTACCGCCGCCATAAACACACATCAGTCACTGTGTGTGCCCTGCTCTGGGCCATGTCCCTGCTGATATGCATTCTGAACAAGGTTTATTGTGGTATTACAGATGTCCGTTTTAAGGATGCCAAGTGTCTGAAAGCTAATTTTTCCACTGCTGCGTGCCTGGCTGTTTTAGTTTTGATTCTCTCAGGGTCCAGCCTGGCCCTGCTGGTCAGATTCTTGTGTGGCCCCCGGCAGATGCAGCTGACCAGATTGTATGTGACCATCCTGCTCACGGTGCTGGTCTTCCTCCTCTGTGGCCTGCCCTTGGGCATCTACTGGTTCGTGTTAATCTGGACTCATGATAATTTTAGTGAGAATTTGCATTATGGTCTTTACCTGGCCTCAGTTGTCCTGTCCTCTGTGAACAGCTGCGCCAACCCCATCATTTACTTCTTTGTTGGTGCCTTCAGGAGGCAGCTGAAGAAGCAGACCCTGAAGCTGCTTCTGCAGAGGGCTCTGCAGGACACCCCTGAGGAGGATGAAAATGGAGGCCGTGTTCCTCAGGGAACCCTGGAGATGTCCCTAAGCAGAGAAGAGTGGTGATGAAGAGCCCTTGCCCTGGCTGGATGGGGCTCTGCAAGTACCCCCCTGCCGCTCTTGACAGTTGTCTCTGCTTCTCCCAGCCTCTGGTCTCTGAGATGCCTTGATGATTCCTCAGTGTCTTTAAAAAGACATTTTCTGGTTTTTGTGACCAAAAAGGCATTACCTTGAAAGTAGACCATGTTCATCTTTTTTAATATTAGCAATAAACTTCTCATGTGAACTTTCTCTGAGTCAGATGGTATCTCTCTGCAGTTGTTCTTGCAGTGGAAAGAATCCCTGTCCAAAATCATAACTGTCTTGTTTGTGATTCTTTCCTACCCGGAAATACAGAAAAAGAAAGCATTGGATGGTTTCCCATGAAACATCTTCATGGGATGCCATCCTCAGCAAATATTTTACATTCGTGGAATCATAAGGCTCATTATGCTCCATCTTGTAGCAGTCCACAGCTTATACTCTGACATTAAACAGATATACAATTCATAAAAATATTTTCCAAGGAGAGCCCCTGCAAGGACTAAGCCTGTGCTGTGCCGCTAGCCTGTGGGCCCACAGAGACATCCCTTGCCTCCAGCCACCTTATCTCAGCAACCAGAAATCTTGAGATAACTAGGGATGCAGTAAGTGCTGGGTTGGAAAGAACGTTTGACCTGGAGTCAAGCAACCTGTATTCTCAAGCAGACTCCCTGACTACCTTGATCACTCTCCCTCTCCAGGGCAATGAGGTTATGGAATCGCATCAGTCTGACTTATCCATATGAAGTGTAGAATCTGTTTTCAGGATGAGGCTGCAGAATTTGACTTTACCATAAACATGAACTGAATGTAGCTATCATACTGATTAAGAACACTCAAAAGTTCGTGTGTCTGCATTGTAACTATCATCACCGTGAATAATCTTTGTGCTTATTTGGCAGCCACCTTGAATTTGGAAAGGGTGATGCAGTGCTCTTTCTACATGTTGGTAGGGTAGACATTGGGTACCAATGTTGTCAATATACCATTGCTGGCTATAAAAACAGAGAAGATTTGGTTTCTGTGCCTCAGGAACTTATAGCAGCAATGGAAGAAGTGATGTCCTTATATACACCTTGCACACTGGTCCAGTTGGCTTTGCCTTCTTCTCTTCTTCACAACACAAAGAGGTGGAGAAGAAAGAGGGAGAAGACTTCATTAGTAAGTGTATATCTGGAGATTAAATAAGTCAAGGAGGACTTACTGAAATGCTTGAAATTTAAACCAATGACACTACAATTTTATTGACCATACCTATTTTTTGTGGTATGCATCCAAAGATAAACAGAATTCAGAGTGTCATTGTTAATAAAAAGTTAAGGTTCTTTAGGTACTGGTTATAAGGAGACCAAAATGTTTCATTCTGTGTACCTCACCTATTTGGTCATGGTAATAAGGTCCCTCTGACACTGGAGTGCTGTGAGTAAAAAGCAATATCCCTCATTACCTTGAAGTGGGTAGCGATTAGCTTAAGGTTTGCAAAATTAGTTGAAGTCAACCCCAAAATACTGTCACATCAGAAAGAACCAGCAAGATCAGCCCATAACAAGCCAAAAGGGCAACATGCTGCTATGTTGACCCTCTTTCCAAGGTTATGTCCAACTCTACTGAGCCAGAAGCTGCAAATGAAACTAACAGAGAATTTTAAAAGGAGAAGTTGGGGAGGTAATGGGGAGAGAGAGAAGCAATGAAATACACTCACTTCTCAGATGCAGATATTTGTTGAGTTTTGTTTTGTTTTTTTATTTTATTTTAAAGAGTAAAAAAAGGATAACATAATAATAGGGGGTGCTTACCAAATTACAGCCAAAGTGGTAGGAAATTATCAATGGTTATTGTTTTACACATTGTTATCTACAAGATAGTTTCTCAGGAAAACAAATAGACAAATAATAGTGAATTACAGACAAAAGAGGTGGGAGATTATCAATAGTTGTTGTACTATACTTTGGTATCTTCAAAGTGGCTTCTAAAGAAAATAAATAGAGCTATACATTAGTGACCTATTGAATAATCATTAACTTTTCTCAATGGTTGTTGTGGGAAACACATAATGATAGACATGCATCCATTTACAAAATAGGATAGGAACAACACAAACATTGCAGAGTTATGGATAGATTAGTAGGAAAATATCAATGTCTGCTGTAATACATGGTGGTATCTTCAAAGTGGTTTCTCAGGAAGACAGAGACATACAAGAAGGATCTAACAAGTAGTTACAGCCTAAGGGTTGTCAAAAATCAAGTGAGCTGTCTGGGGTGAAAGCCATTCTTTGTAGCGTTTTCTCTCCAGCCTCCCATCGCATTGGGACCCCACAACCAGTTAGTGTCCTCTCCCCAACTGTCAGCACAGGCAGAAGGAATCCTGCTGCAGACTTCTCCAGAGCTCCACCACAGCCTGTACTGTCAGGGGAAGAATGGCTTCCAGGGAGTCTCTGCAGGTATTGTGCAAGGTCCTCCTGGTTTACAGCCTCCGCGTGGCTCTCATGACCCCAGTCCACAGGACCTCTGACTCCTCAGGCTTAGTCTGCATTCTCATGTTCTCTGAGTCCTTGTTCAGCAGCTGCTCCTTCACTGACTCTGGACCTTTCTGGTTCTCAATGGCAGGAGCAAGAGTGGCCCATTGTATGGCATGTATTCCCAGGGGTTTCTCCATGTTTGAATGATTCACACACATCTGTGGGTGGGCATCTGCAGTCGGTGCATGGTGGGCCAATTGTGTCATTGTTTGTCCGTGTCATGGTAGTTCTCAATTAAGTGGCCGCGGCAAGCCTGAGGGCCTGTGAGTGCGCCTATGAGGCAGGGAGCTAGCTGATCGGAAGACCTGTGCTCCCCACCATGGCTCCCTGTGCACCTGGGCCCCTCCTTCCGGGCGCCTACGAAGCAGGGAGCGAGCCAGTCGGAAGATCAGCACTCCCCACCCGTGGCTCCCCGTGCACCGGGGGCCCTCCTTCCGGGCACCTAGAGTTTTGGTTTTGGCTTGGTTTGATTTGGTTTGGTTTGGTTTGGTTTGGGGATTTGGCATGCTTTTGGAGGGTGGAGTTTGTTGTTTGTTTGTTTGTTGTTTGTTTTCCCTGTAAAAGACCCAAGTAGAGAGCAGAGGAAATAGCTCATCTTCAAAGTAAACTCAGTATTTTTTTTTAAAAAGCAGCACTTCTTGAAAGGAACAGTTAATGATTGTTTGATCAGTGTTACATGTCTATATTTGTTTTCCTGAGTAACCACTTTGGAGATATCAATATGTAATACAACAACCGTTGTTAATTTCCTATCACTGTGTCTGAAATTCAGTATTGCTTGTATTGTTCTTGTGTTTTTTGTAAATGTATGTGTGTTTGTTAATATGTTTTTGTTCTTTTATTTTTAAAATAAAAAAATTAAAAACAGCTCATGGCCCTCTTAACGCAGTGGGCAGCGTGTCAGTCTCACTAAAAAAAAAAAAAAAAAAAGCTGTGTACTTTCTTATAGCCTTGACATGAATGATGGCTTAAGATATGGTAAAGAGTTGTCAGAAACCTCATATTTGCACTCTGCTTGTCATGTCACCTGAACTTGTACGTGGTATCTGAACAGTGCCAAGGCTTACACACACTTGACCCTGAGATATGCCTTTAGCCCTATAGTGTCTTGAGGTTAGACTTGACTTTTGTTAAATGTTTGACAGAATAATGCATCTCAACTTTAGACATTCTAATGAATGCAACTGGAGAAGGGATACAGGTTTGAGCCTTTAGTTCTATTCATAAATTTTTATTTATTCATTCTCCAAGGCCTATTGGAAGAAAATACAGCCAAATTTCAAGAATTACTTAATTATAGTGGAGGGTATGAATGAATGCTTATATTTTCTTCTAGCCTATGTTCCTGGGTTATAAAATTCTCTCTAGCATACACAGTTTCCTCATTCATGATGAATTCAATATCTATGTCCTTCCAACAAACAAACTGACCTTTTTCTAGTTGTTTTGAATATTTTATTCCAAAGTAACTGAGGATTTAAATTGCAAAACTAGTATACAAAGTTTCTCTATACTCACTACCCAAACTATACCAGTAATGATACATTACACAAATACGATATATTATCAAAACCAGGAAGTTGATCTTGGTAGAGCTAAATTACCTATGCTACAAATCTTATTTGAATTTTATTGTTCTTTACATGACTTCATTTTTAAGAGTGAGGTTATCCATTTGAGTGTAAGTCTATGACATTTTATCACATATGCATATGCATATAAGTACCAGTGTATTCGTGATATGGACATAGTTTTTCACCACAAACAACTTGGAGTGCTGGAGGAGCCAGTGAAGCTGGCTTTGGCTTGTGTGCCCCCCTGAGGAGCCAGAGTTTAGGCTGCAATTGTCACCCCATCTGCTCCTGGTGTCTGGCCTCTCAGCTGCATGGCATAGTGGCCGTACCCCTCTGCTTGCCCACACTCCAGTGAGCAATGCCTCCCAACCCTGGGGCAAATTTTTTCAGAACATAAACCAAGAATCTAGTTGTTATCAGAGCTGGAGACATTTAGAAGTTGTTCTCAATCAGAGCGAAGCTTGTACTTCAGAAAGCCAGCCTCACTCCTCAGCATTCATTCTGAGGAGGCACCTAGATCTCCAGGTTCCTCCTTGATGAAAAAAGATCAGCTCAGCTTTACCTTTCAACAAGCTGGAATGAATGAGAGGCTCTTAAAAGACTATGAAGATAAAACTTGAAAAGAGTCTGAGCAAATTCTTTATACCAAATTAGTATGAATCGTTTGTGAAATTCACACATGACCAAATTATGTGGTGATATAGGACGAGGCCAACTTGCTACATATCCTAAAGATTTCTTGCATGTCTGGCTACCAGATTTGATCTCAAGAGATGGCTGCTCTGTGTTTTTTGCAACTGGTTTAGTAATCACATTTCAGTTCCAAACTTTGCATCTGAGAACACTTAAATGTTTTTGAAGGTCCATTTTATACAACTTGGAAGACCTTAAAATGTTCCCATTGTTACAAGCATATCTTTCTTTTCTGCTCATCAAAAAAACAGCTCTGCCCTACCATGATAGATTTTCCAAACAAAAATACCTAAAACAGCAATTTAACAAAATATGCCTTCAATGACACTCAACAGATGGAGTTTCCCCAAGCACAGTTCTGTAAGAAGTGTGTGTGAGAGTGCAGGAACGTATGTATGCCCATTTTAAGTTATTGTTTGTATTGTGCAAGTTTTTTGAACTTGGGGATTCTGGCTGTGAATTGATGTGCAAAAATTATGGTTAAAAACATTTGCTTAATCTACAGCAGATCATTAATGTTTTGTGGCCACATATGTTATAAAAGTGGATGTTATGGTTTGTATCTAGATGTCCCCCCCAAAGCCTCATGCAGTCATGGGGAGGGCTTCTAGAGTTTATGACTGATTCATGGTCCAATGAATTGGACCATGGGATTATGGGGTTGAGTGCTTCACTCCTCCTGGGGCAGGTAGCTTGCATACAATATAAAGGGAGGGAAAGAGGCTTGCTCTCTGCTGCTCCTCCTTTTTTGTTCTTGCTGCATTTGTTGTTTTCCACCACCATGAATTGTTGCTCTCTGCCATGTGCCACTCTGCTTTGGAGCCAGTTGAGTATGGACTGAAACCTCCACAAACTGTGAGCTAAATAAACCTTTCCTTTCTTAATTCTGGATGTCCAGCACTTAATTTGGGTATTTTGTCTCAGCAACAAGAAAAAAGTAATTAAGACAAACAGATTGTTTTATGTATAGATATGATTGTTAAATGCAAGGATCGTTTCCAGGCACTGAATACAAATCATAAGTTAAGATGGACATTAAGTGTGGATATGATTATATAAGGGTCTGTGGTCCTAGATCTATAAATGTGTAGTAAAAAATTACAAAAACTGGATATGGGCCATTGACACATGGATTCTGCCTCACCTGTTAGAAAAATACTTTGACTCCAAGCCCTAAAATATCCCATGAGGTCAGTGCTCACCTCATTTACAATCAGAGAGCACCCTGAAAACTGAGCCTCTAAAGGAAAATGATGTTGAGCAGGACCATACAGGTTAAGCTCTGGAGCATAACATAGGTGAGCACAGGACGGGGCCAGGCCCTCGCAGCACTGCTGCTTGGGAGGAGCCACTTCACCTTTGTATCAGTTATTAAAAATAGGATTCAGATCCTTTGGTTAGGTTCCCAAAAAAATTTTCTGGGGGGACCATTTCAATTGCTTGAGCTTTGTTTCAGGAATCCCTTTGCCCAAAGTTGCTTTCAGGCTGTTCTTCACCTTCTTCCAAGGTTGGGGACCAGGAAGTAGCCTCTGTTTTGAGAAGGTGTAAGTTAAGTATACATTTACATTTTACTGTGACTTGTTCAAGACCACATTTTACAAAATGCCTTGTTTCCTTTATCATTGTTTCTGGAAAGGAAAGTTCTATTAAAATTGTTTCAGTTTGGCTATAGAATAGTTTTGTAATTACAACTTATTTTGAAAGACTCTAAGTTTAATTCAAAAAATGTCAACACCTTTCAAAGCAAGGTAATATTCAGAGACAGATGTTCTGATCAGATGGCTTAGAGAAATTTCTGGAATATTCACATTCGAAGATTCTTTATTAATGAATGCCTTTGACTTAAATCTAACCAAAAACAGTAGCATTATTCTTTGTAAATTTTCATTATACAGTGTTAACAAGCTTCGTTGCAAGCAAATAAAATATTAGGGCTAAAAAAAAGAAAAAATCGCTATTGGGCTTCCCCATTATAGTCACATCCACTTCATGCCATGTCCCAAAACCCTGGCAACCACTGGCCTATTCTTTGTTTCTGTATTTCATAATCTCAAAAGTAGTATATTAATGGAATCATACATTGTATAACTTTGGAGTTTGTATTTTTCTCCCAAGCATTATGCTCTTAAGATCCATCAAACTTGCAGCATGTATCAATAGTTTGTTGTTGTTCTTTATTAATTGCAGAGCTAGATTCCATTATTAAGCTTTCTTTCACAAATCACTGGTGAAAAGACATTTGATTTGTTTCCAGTTTGGCTCTTATAAGTAAAGATGATATAAACATTTGTGCACAGATTTTTTAAGTGAATATTGTCTTCCATTCACGGGCATGTATGCCAGAGGTGGAATAAGAAGTATGCACTTAATTTTTTTCAGAAAATGCAAAAAAAGAAAATTTCCACAGTGCTACATTATGTTACTTTTTTGCTGGCAATGTAAAGATCCAGTTTCTCCAAAATCTTTCCAGCCTCTGAGACTATTAGTTTTCTTCACCTTAGCCTTTATAAAAGGGTATTGTGGTCTTCATATGGTCTTCCCTTTATGTCTGCGTCTACATCTCTTCTTATAAGAATACCATTAATACTCAATAAGACACACACCCGTGTCCTCATCTTAATTAGCTCGTTAAGAGCTCCAACTCCAAATACACTCATAGACTGAGATAATGGGGATGAGGATTTCCAGTTATAAGTATTGGAGGGGCACAATTTAGTCCATAAGAAGGACCTTATTAAAAATTTCTCTGAATTAATCATTTGAAGAATATTTCTGAAAGTATTTAAGTAGCTTCTTTATTAGTCAAATTTTGTTACTAGAATAAGACAATTGACATGGGCTATGTATGAAATTAAAAGGCTCTTGGGCTGACAGTTTTGGAGCCTAAAAGTCATTTGGTCACAGCCCAGGCTCTGGGTGGGTTCTAGACAGCGGTAGCTCCGGTGGAGGAAGGATCACATGTCTGGTCAGGAATCATAGAGAGGGAGGGGGACAGGCTTGCTCTTTTCAAACCTTTCCTATTCTAAGTTGTGGATGTCGGGGGTTTTATATCAGCAATGAAAAGGTGACTACACCGTGCATAATATAAATAAATCACAAATTACATGAAGTAGAGAGGGAAAGGAAGAACAACTTATGCATGTTGAATTCTACATTTCAAAAGGGAAGACCATTGACACACTTGCTCATACTGACAAATTCAAAACAGAAATGAGCTTGCTATTAAAAGCTAAAGAGGCCTCAGTCACTGAGCCCCACCTAGGACTCAGCTGCGGCCCCCCTGAGCCCTCTGCTTCCCAGAGATCCATGCCCCACCCCGTGTCCCACCGCCTGCCTCCTCCCACAGCAGCCTTTCGCAGGCCATTTCCACCTTATGTCCACTCTCCAGAACCTCCAGTCTTTCGACCCCTTTGCTGATGCCAGTAAGGATGATGACCTGCTTCCTGCCAGCATGGAGGATTATATCCATATACGAATCTAACAGAGAAATGGCAGGAAGACCCTTGCCACTGTCCAAGGGATCGCTGAAGATTACGATAAAAAGAAGCTAGTGAAGGCGTGGAAGAAGAAATTTGCCCGCAGTGGTACTGTCATTGAACATCCAGAATACGGAGAAGTAATCCAGCTCCAGGGTGACCAGCATGAGAACATATGCCAGTTCCTGGTAGAGATCAGACTGGCTAAGGATGATTGGCTGAAGGTTCATGGCTTTTAAATGCCTGTGGCTCACTGAAGCTTAAGCGAGGATTTCCTTGCCATGAGTAGAACGCCCCTTCAGTCCCTTGTCACAAGTTTAAAAACCTCACATTTGTATAAGGTAACCACTGAGGTCCGCTATCACTTGGACTAGTGTAACTCCTCCATGCAATAAACTGAGAAGAGCCACACTGTCTAGTCAGAAAGTCCCGCATTTGAACAGAGCTCACGCAGTGAGCAGCGGACAGTGTGTTGCTGGAACAGCAGTACGTGATGTTTTGGCAGAGCCCCTAGACCAGAGGGAGCTATGTCTGGCCAGGAGCTCCCTCTGCACAGTCCCCACCCCTAGAAGGTCCTCATCCGAGCAGCCCCGGTGACCCAGGAGAGCGCCGGGGGAGACCGCAGTGTGGCTGTGACACTAGTGGAAACCCTCTGGCAGCCAAAAGCCCCAGAGTCCAACCTGACCAGGGGACAAAACTGGGGTCACCCTCCCTCCTGCGAGGTGGTAACACACCCAGCTGGCCACCAAGATCTTTTGACCCGGACATCCTAGCTAAGGGACATCACAGCCCAGCACAAAAGAGGCCAGCCCGGTGCAGTTAAACTTCTGACAAGGGAACACACCGACCTAATGTGACCCGTGTTGCGGGCTACAGAGCTTGCAACCTGCTTCCAGCAGCTGCCCGACAACATGTGAAGTAGCAAACTGGGTTTGGTTTTATTTTTCCCTTCCAGTCTGGATGTTATGTAATGTATTTAAGCCCTAATTTAAATAAAACTTGTTTTCAGGGTGGAAAAAATAGCTAACAATAATAAAAGAAAGAAGAATGAGTAAGGGTAGAAAGAGGTGACCTCTGGAGCATGTGATTCAGGGAGAATATCATCTCGTACACATTACTCTGTCATTTGGAATAAAAGTTTACACACAACTGCATTACTGCTATGATAATGAAAATACTTTTTTTAAAAATGCAGTCAGCCCCTGATGAGCCTTGATGACACAGCTCCTTACTCTTTAGTTATAAAGCCCCACAGGGAGAGATAACATTGCTTTTTATGGCTACCTAGGACTGAGGTTGGCAATTAATGGACAGAATAGCAAGTACTTAGAGGGAAGTGGACCACTTGCAATGGGATGGGAAAAACCAATATGTGAGTAGAAACATAGCAGACACCAAGAAATATCTTAGGAGTGGATCAGGTTTCAAACAACTCTGGTTTCTAATTTGCTTCCAGGACCTGTATAGGAAATCACACAAACGTTCCAGAATCTTGATAAGCCTCATTTGGTCACAAGCTTTTACTCCAATTCTTGTAGACATCGTGGAATTAGGGACAAAGAAGCATATTCCTGTGTCACTCGATCTGAGAAAGGTTCTTCCACCTCAGCACTCGTCAGCTCTCCACCTCTGGACAAGAGAATGGAAGAAAGGTAAAGCTCTTTCCTCTTGCAGTGTTTGCTCTGAGTTCACATCCCTGTGTTTCTGCAACAGGGTTCCACATGCAGGGGGTCATGTTACTTCCTTCAGAAAAAGGCAAGAGACAGAAGCTTTTTTCTGAAAACTGGGTAACGGTGTAGCCAAAACTCGGAGTTTCAAATGGGTTTAACGAGACCTTTCTCCCCCTTGATTGAAGTCCTTAGATTCTCCCTTTTATTCCAAACATTCAAATCTGCAGACAGGAAGAGATTGCAAGGTTATACGCAGGTATTGCTTACCACTGCTGACATGCTATGGAGAGGTTTCATTTTACTTTAGTTGCTTTTCAAAAATCTTCTCCTTTGTGTATCTCTCAAGGTTCCAGGAACAAACAGATGGTTCAAACTGGGATAATTAAGAAGTACTTTAGGGGAGACCACAAAGATGGGCTGGGTTAAGGGAAAATGGCAGTGCATCGAAAGTGCCTTAAGATAAGTAACAATAAAGCATTATTTCTGGCCATAAGCTGTAATGGACAAAGGAGGGAGCAGTTTCCAGACAGAAACAGCCATAGCTACAACTGCAGTAGTAAACAAAGATTATCATCAAGGGGAGAAACACCGCCCTTTGCCAACACACAGCCTCCTATAAGACAGTGGGAGATGAAAATCTCAAACCCCTCTCCTCCTGTCCTTTATTGTGGGGGTGTCACTCAGTAGCTCAGTTCAACCAGAAATAAGGAGGAATAGAATTCCACTGATGAGGTTCGTAGAAGCCACCCTCCTGGGATGCCAATCAGGGCAGAGAATCGTGGAAAGAAGATTCTCATGGTACCTGAGACTAACCCTTATATCTTATGTCTTCCTACTCCCTGAGATTTTCCTCTATTTAATGTCATTTAATAATTTCTCATCCCCTCTTCATCAAAGTTATTTTTTTCTTGTTTTTACTTTTATGAAGCAATCATGCATATTGATAAAAAATGCATTGAAAATGGAATTTAATTTAAATGGGGAACACATTCCTTACTGAGTACATAATAATTGAAGTTACTAAAATACAGAACCATTATAATGATGACCTCAACAAGAGCTTTATTAGGATTTTGTTGGAAGCTTCAAAGCATCGGATCTAAGGACTTCTAGAAAATTGCTACTCCCAACCCTAAAGAAGAACCATAATTATTTTGTTCTTTAGTTATATCTACTAAACCTGGCAGGAAAAGATAGAGGGGAATTGGAGGTTATACTTATGCTACATACCTATTTATTCAGTGACCCAGAAGTTGGTTACTCCACCATATTCACCTCCCAACTGGTCACTGCCCAGTAACATTTTGCCATCAGCATTAAGAGGGGATGGGAAGGGCCAGGGATATAGCTCAGTGGCACAAGTACCTGCCTGGCAAGCGCAAGGTCCTGAGTTCAGTTCCCGGTACCAAAAACAAACAACAACAAAAAAGGATAGGAAATGGAGTCCTTTTCCAGACTTAAAATTCAGAGAACCACTCTATTAGAGAAGAATGGTGACTGGGAGACTCTAGCAGAACCTACAGTCCCTGATGTTCTTTCAGGTTCTGTGTTCATATGAAGATTTTTGTGGAGTATAAAAAAAAAAATGGGGCCAAGAGCAGTGGAGAAGCCTCAGACAGGACTCAAGGAGGCCATGGGCTACTGGGCCTATTCTTGGTGATGTGATCCCTGGAAAGTCTCTTTATCTGTTTCTCAGTTTCTTCCAGTATGAACTGAGGATATCACAGTAAATGACTTTTAAGGACACATGCTAAATTTTTTGGTACAGTAGTTAGTAAATAAAATAGATACGACTCAGTCCTTACAGACCTTTGTGTTTGATGAAACGAACAAATACATCACACCCTAAAAATAGATGTTCAAACTCTAGAGTAGCTTGAGTAGGGACAACAGAACTTCTGCTTTTCTTCCTTCTCTGGCTCAAGCCAACCAAAGCTGTGGGAATTTGTTTTGCTAAGAGAGTTCATGATGAATACACTTACTTATGGATGCCTCTCTGCATCCTCAGGAGGATGAGGCCTCTTTCTATCTTAGGGCCTCCTACCCCAGTGCATCCTCTGGATTCTAAAGCTATGGCTGCATTGCTTGGTGGTAGCTGCTATCACAAGGTTCCTAATTGACTTACACCCACATCTTTGTTCCCTATGTGACTGGTTTCTTTTCCTCTATGTTTCTCTAAGCTGCTTATGTTTGATTTTATTCCATCTATAATTTTGACTGCCATCTTGGATATGGCTCGGGAATTACTCATTTGCTTTTCCCTCATCCATCTGTAATGAACACAGAGGGGTGAGGGAGCCAAGGGGCAGATGAAAAGGTTGAACCCAATGAGTTTAAACTCACACTGGGTGAGATCAGGGGCTAGTCACTCATCCTGTTGGTGCTGAAATTCCATTCTCTGTACAATGGGGACAGTCTTAATTCTTACCTTGGAAAATACCTGGCAAACTCTGTCAGTTCCTGCTCATCACTAAGATGTGAGCTGGTCCTTTCTCTATAGCTGAAATCTGCATGAGCAGCTCTCTTTACACCGCCAGTCCAGCACACTTTCTATTTCCTCTCATACACTCTTCCCACACAAAACTTTCATCAACAAAGAATACTCTGCTAAAGATCTCCTGGGAGAGAGGATGGGGTAGTTTTGTATTATACACTCCACAGTGTACCACTAAGTAGTCCTCCATTGGACCCATACTTGAATTATCTCATATCAGCGCCACTCAGACATCACTCTCAGTACTTCCTCTTCTATACTCCTGAGCACTTCAGCTCAAACACAAACCCTATTGCCACATTGTGTACCTACATGTGACTAGGTGCTCAACAAAGCTATGTTGGATCCTCACTTCAAAGGCCCTTTAGTGGCTAACATCAGTTTCTGAGCATACACGGGTAGTCTAAATACACACAGAGCTATCCACAAGGGTTGTGATGAATGAAATTTTCTTCATCTCATATGAGTGTGCTCTAATGCCTTTTTTTCCATTTAAACCCAATAATCTAATGCTTCCCATTCATATACTTATTCATTCAGTGAATAAATATTGAGAACCCATGGACAGAAGCTGAGCTAGGAGATACTTTAGAATTTTTTTTGTTTTGTTTTGTTTTGTTTTCAGTATTTCCATTGCCTTCACCCTGAGCTACACCCCTAGCCTTAAGTCACTACATCACCCAGGCTAGGTTTGAATCCCTGCTGAATTGCAGGCATGTGCCACCACAACCGACTGGCTCTTGTTTTCAATGCCTGACACACTAAGCCACTTCTTGACCCAGCTGTCTTCATACCTGACCTAGCAAGAGCTCACATTACCCTCCTGACCCTAAAGAGCATTCCTTGGGTTGAAACATCTTAGTCAAGGGGATGTCATAATGACCTCTCTGTCTGTCTTAGTTTCTGCAACAGGGAGAAAAATTCTTAACAAAGTAGGGCAGAATAGTACTAGGTCCATCACTTTAGCACACTGAGAGGGAGTGTCTCTACCCTTCTATATTTTCATATTGTTTAGAGGGACTGAGGCGCAGGACAGAGGGTTCAGGATATTCAGACAATGAGTACTGAATTTGAATGCATACTCCAGGAATCCCCTGCTCTTCATAGGTTGCCTAATGGCTCCAATCTGGTTTTCCTCCTCTTCAAAATGGAGAAAGTAATCCCTACATAGCAGGGTGTCCCTGAGAATCAGGGGTCCTGCACCAGGTGCTCATATCTTGTCTGTCTTCCAGGCTCACCAGTGGAGGGCTTCTGAGCATGGATCCAAACACATCAGTTGGGGAGACAATGAAAGGAAAAGGTGGAGGCATTCCTGGAACTTTCAGTGAAAAAGATCTGGTCCCAAACGTGGTGATCATCATCTCTGCACTGGCTGGACTCACAGGAAATTCAGTTGTGCTCTGGCTCCTGGGTTTCCGCATGCACAAGAATACCTTCTCCATCTACATCCTCAACCTGGCTGCAGCCGACATCCTCTTCCTCTGCTGCCATATTATAGATTCCCTGCTGGTAATCATCAAATTTTTCCATCCCGAGGTTGTCTTCCTGCCCTGCTATAAGACCGTGATGATGTTTCCCTACATCACAGGCCTGAGCACGCTGAGTGCCATCAGCACTGAGCGCTGCCTGTCTGTCCTGTATCCCCTCTGGTATCGCTTCCGCCGCCCTGAACACATGTCGGTTGCTGTGTGTGCCCTGCTCTGGGCCATGTCCCTGATGGTATGCATTCTGAACAAGATTTATTGTGGTGTGATGGATATCCACATTAACAGTGCCGAGTGTCTGGCAGCTAACTTTTTTACTGCCGCATGCCTGGCTGTTTTAGTTTTGATTCTCTCAGGGTCCAGCCTGGTCCTGCTGGTCAGATTCTTGTGTGGCTCCCAGCAGATGCAGCTGACCAGACTCTATGTGACCGTCCTGTTCACGGTGCTGGCGTTCCTCCTCTGTGGCCTGCCCTTGGGCATCTACTGGTTCGTGTTCATCTGGACTCATGATAATTTTAGTGAGAATTTACATTATGGTCTGTACTTGGCCTCGGTTGTCCTGTCCTCTGTGAACAGCTGCGCCAACCCCATCATTTACTTCTTTGTTGGCGCCTTCAGGAGGCAGCTGAAGAAGCAGACCTTGAAGCTGCTTCTAGAGAGGGCTCTGCAGGACACCCCTGTGGAAGATGAAAGTGGAGGCCGTGTTCCTCAGGGAAGTTTGGAGAAGTCTGAAAGCAGAGAAGGTGAAGAGCCCCTGCCTGGTCAGTCATAAGTGTCTCTGATTACTGATGACCTAGCCAAAATCCCCAACTGCCAGTATGAGGGTTACTGTGAAAAGATGAAATAAGAAACAGAGACAAATTTAGTAATGCATGAAGGATGGCTTGAGGACAGAGACAGACAGAGACAGAGACACTCTAAACCAACCATAATTCCTTAGGTACATACAGTGATAAGAGGGGACAGCAGAAGATTCAAGGTTGGTGGAAATGTCAATGAGTCCTTGATTGATTAATATTGCATGTCTCTATCTGTTTTCATGAGAAACCACTTTGAAGATATCAATATGTAGTACAAGAAGCATTGTTAATTTCCTACCACTTTGTTTGTAACTCTGTATTGTCTGTACTGTTCTTTTGCTATTTTGTAAAAGGTTGTCTGTTAAAAAAAAAAAAAAAGACTCAAATGTCTATGACGGAGTGGGCAATGCATAATCCTGGGATAATTCAGGAGAGGGGAGATCATCCCATGTTAAGAAAGATCATACCCTGTAGTGTTTTTAATCTTAGTGGTCTTAGTTTAGTCTTAGTGGGTGGGAGAGGATGGCCTATCCCTAAAGATTTAATGGAAAATCTCAAAAGGGTAATAATCACAAGCCTCCATCCCAAGCCTTCCCCCTTAGGAAAGTACACAAAATTAGCCATTGTGAATTTGTAGTCCCCAACATATCCCCCTTTTTGTTTTTGTAATTGCAGCAGTTGAAACAGCATACAGGATATGATAGCCATCACAGCAACAAACATTCTCAGGAGTTTGTGGGAGATCCTGTCACATCACCAGGATGTGAGCCTCCTGTGTTATCTTTTTTAGTTGTCCCCTTGTCATGGGTTTTGTAGCTGTGTGGATCTCAGTACAAGGGATGTCAGGCTTATTTCAAGGGTCATCCTTGAGAATGCTAGCACTGGAGGGCCAGACAGGAACAGGATTCAGTGTGAGGCTGGGATGTTCCTTTCTCCATGGTCACACATTCCAGGAGGGCAGCCATAATGGTGTTCCATTGTTTGTTGACACAAGCATACCCTCAACCCATGTTGTTCACTGCACTAGACCATCCCACTTTCCTGTTTGGATTTTCTTCTATAGGGCTTGAGCCCTAGGCATGCTCATCAGATTTATCCTTTTGCCAATGATGTTCTGATGGTGGGCATTTAATTTCTGCAACTAGGCTTTTAAAATTTAAGGTAAAGATAGCAAAATCTAATCATGCATGGTGAGGTAATCATATTCTCTCTTTTTGTTTTCATACTTGCACCACCCTCCACAGTTGTCTTCTGCACTGACCTTTCCAAGGCCCAGCCTTGTCTAACTGCCTGCAATATTTCTAAATAACTTAGATCTCTATAATATTTTCCCTCTGAAGAAGTATCCCTAATTGCAAGTAGGGGAGAATGGTCACTGTCCTCACCTAGCTGGCTCGAGCTGAGAAGGGTCAGTGTAGGAGCAACTACAGTCAGGGGCCTTCTCCAGAGAGCTAACGTAATGGGCCTCAGATAAATGTCATGTTGTAGTTTAGCAGTTATCAACTGTCTTTGTAAGGCTGACCTGGTGGGTCCCAGTAAAAGAGTCTAGCACATTTGTCATTGGTTCTATCTGCATGATCACCTCTAGGCAGGAATAAACATATTTTCTGGGAAATTAGAGCATGTATAATCAATGTATATTTTACTGTAGTTTTTCTTAATGGCCCATAACAGTGCTCAGGTACTGGTGTAGCTGTAAACTGCTACAAGGGGTCAACAACTGGTGCCCCTTTTTATATCTAGTTTATTACTATGGCATTGTTTTTGTACATCTTTTGCTTGTACTTTTCTGCTGGGTATTTAAGACCAAGTTAAAGTGAGACGTGTGTTCATTAAAATTAGCCTCACTATCTATCAAAGGCAGTTTCTCCTCAGGATTTAACTTGAAACCATGCACAAAGCCTCTCAGCTCCTCTGTCAGTGTCAGCCATCAGTATGAGTCATGGTCTTTGCTTGACCAATTGCTCTGTATGAAAGCATAGGAGACTTTTCTCCTTTGGCACACTGTTCACTGTATTCCCTTCCCCTGGGGCCTAGGAATCTCCTTGGTCAGGAGGTTGTGTGACTCAACAGAGTTGTAGGCCATCACAGAAAAGATTCCCTCATGTCCTGGGTTCTCATTCACCTTGGAGGGCCAGAGCCAAAACATTGGCTATCCCCTTTGCCCAATTACCTTTCTAGGTTTGGTCTCTAAACCTCAGTTGTTGAACACCTAGAGAAGATCAGTGACACTAACATTGTGATGGAAATAGTGAACATAATTATTATAATTTTATCTGAATGCCAAGCTTTTTGAAACATAAAGGATAGCCAGAAATCTGTTATTTCTTAGCAACCATTGATGTTGTAGATGAATCCGGACAGTGTCAGCAAACAACAGTTATATGGTTTTGCAGAAAAAAATTGAGATCAAAAGCCACACATAGTATTTTAGCATGACAGTCATGCTATTATCTCTGAAGCACATTTAAATATCCATCTGCAACCTGGGCTACAAAGTG
>NW_004955414.1:33449912-33458774 GCF_000276665.1 Chinchilla lanigera | reverse complement strand
GGCACAAAGAAACTCTCACCTAAATTTTTATCCTTCGATAGGATGCTGTTGAAGAATTTCTGACATTGTTTGGACTGCTTAATGTCTAAGTACCTCTAGGTATAGTGGCACATATGTAGCATACACATCACATGTCTGCACTTCTCTAAGCTGCATGACCCCTGAGATATTCAGTAACTGCAGTCTTCAAACACTTTACAAAAACAAATACTTTATTCTAACTGGGATCTTTTTGTTTTTCTTAGAGAAAACAGTCTGAAATAAGAACATCTCCATCCTTTTGACATCAATAAATTTCTTCTCTTTTACTGAATCTTTCTTATCAATGCTTTTCTTCGCAATTTTCATAACAATGGAAAGAACCCCTGTTCAAACCATAAACTTCTTATTTATGACTATTCTCTATGTGAAGTTATAGTAAAAGATGATGTATTATTTTTCTCTTATTTTATGTTCCAAAAGAATTTTGTTGATTCTACTATTGGCACATTCCTGCAGGTAGAAAGCTTGGTTCTTTATGAATTCTGTTACTCTTGAAACGCGTTTAATTTTCTGGGATTGGGGATATAGCTCAGTGGCACAAGTACCTGCCTGGCAAGAGCAAGATCCTGAGTTCAATTCCTGGTACAAAAAATTTTTTTCTGGCTTTGGGGGAAATAATGTGCATAAGATGCAGACTCTCTACCATGAAAAAATAGCCAAAGAAAATTGGTTTGTAGAAAGTCTGCCGGTAGCATTTGTCCATCACATTGTGAGAAGTTGGCCTTGGGTCCTAGGAGTTAAAACTGACAGGTGATTATTTAGCTCTCATCCCAAACAATATACAGTCTGAAGTACGTTCTATGAGTTTGAAATCATGAGATACATAGATGCACAGAACCTGGGAGTAGTAATTAGAAAAAGTACTGGACATGGAGTTAGAGCGTCTGGATTCCCTGCTGACTCAATAGAAAAACTGAGTCACATGCTTACATCCAGAAACCTGAGCAGGTCATTTATTAGAATGTTAAATCTTAATTCTATAACATTTGTGATCCAGAATCTATTTACAGAATAAAACAGTGTGATTTGTCTTTACCGTGAGCATGGACTGAAAGCAACCACACTGAAAGACTCAGAAGCTCATGTCTCTGCACTACACCTATAATCACAGAGATCATATATGCTTCCCTTCCACGGGACCTGCACTGAAGAGATGCTGTGGAGTGTGTTCAGTACCAATACTGTCAATATACCAATGCTGGATATAAAAACCCATGAGCTTTTGTTGCTGTTCTCTAGGAGATTACAGTAGCATTTGGGAAAAGAGTTATCTTTACATATGCTGATCATAAATGTGTAACTAGCCTAAGTCCCTCCAGCATGAAAATACAGAGACAGGGATCCCTGTGCAAGAAGAGCTCATTAATAAGTGTGTATGTGCTGGCCAGTAGATCAGGGAGGACTTCTTGAGATACTTAGAATTTGAACCAGTAACTACACATTTACCAAGCATGTACCTCTGCCACTTTCATCAACCACATAAAATTTTCAGCTTATCACGAAAAGACAAATAGGATTGGAGGAAATGGAAGAAGTGGTAATTCACAATGACATTTTTGATACAAGCATAAGAGGAGCTCAAGGAAGGGTAATCAGTATGTAAATAAATTTCATTCCTGTGCCACCCCAATTATTTAGTAAGGGCTACAGAATCTCTCCTAAGAAGGATTATAAAGCCAGAATGTTAAAACCAATGAGCAATGTCTGCCATTGCCCTAAACTAATAGATGTTAACATGAGTTTTGCAAAATCAGTTGGAATCAACTCCACAATTCTGTGGAGTCCAGAGATAGACAGCCAAGTCACCCTAGCAGGACAAGCCAAAAAGTATGTCCTACTTTCCAAACCCTATCCTAGGGACATATATCAATCCCAAAGGGTCAGAAGCCAAAAATACAAACAGAGAAATAGCACAAGGAGTATAATGAATAAAACAGCAGAGAGAAATCATACCCACTTCCCTGATGCAGATGTTGCCTACAACTGGCCCAAATTTGGAGCAGTGAGGTAGCAGATCTTTCAGTTAGCTCAACATTTTATTCCTCACATAAAAATCAATTGAAAACATTGTTACAGTCTTTAAATAGAGACTATAAATGATAATGGCTTGAGAGTTGGTGGTCAGTTATCAGAAACCTCATATTAAACATCTTCATGTGCCACTGAACCTCTTTTGAAATGCAGTATATATGGCATCTTGTTATTTAAAATCTTGTTTTAACACGCTGTTACACATGTGATATAATAATGCATACCAGTTTCAGACATTCCAAAGAGGTGACAATTGCAGTAATACATGTAAAGGGCTTAGAATATAACACATGCTTGATAAATGTTTACTGTTCTTCAAAAAATTAAGAAAAAATTCCAAAGAATAAAGTTAGAGGTGAGTTGTAAGTTTCAGCTTTTAGGTATATCTATAAAATTTTCTTTATTCTTTCTAAAAGAACAATTAGAAACAAATGTGACAAAATTTTAATATATGTTTTCTTTAGTGGTGGGTTTGTGAACACTTGATACACAGGCATGCATCACGTAATGATAGGGACACGTTATGAGAAATAGGTGATTTTTTTCACTGTGCAATCATAGGTATACCTGCATGAACCCAGATGGTATAGCCTACTACACACCTGGGCCACATAGCAGAGCCCATTAGTCCTAGGGCTGTGGCAATCAAAGTAACATGACATTATGTTCAGCACAATTGCAACTGATGTAATTAAGAGACTCGGTAAGCATGAAATGTGGCCATTGTCAGCAAAACATGGCACGGAGTATCACAGAAAATTTTTTTCTTAAGGAGGAGTACACTCTCAACAACAATAAAAATATAGTGTAGTAAATACATAAACCAACTGCCTAGTTATTATTATCATAATTATTCTGTGCTGTACAGAATTGTGTGTTCTCTGTTGATGTTGCTAGTAGTGCAAGTTTATTTTCACTACATCACAACACACATGTGACTAATGCATGGCGCTATAGGATGCCGACGCCCAGGCCACTAGGTGACAGGAAATTCTCAGCTCCATTATATTCTTGAGGGCCCACTGCCACATATGCCATCCCTCACTGATGGAAACTTCATTATGTGTGCCTGACTGTATAATCTTCTTGCTTGTGTGTCTGCTTCACAAAGTTTTCTCCAGCATACCCTGTCCTCATTCTTGTTAACTTCAACAGCCATGGAGGTAGTCTGTTCAATGCGTTGACCTTTCAGTAGTTTTCTTAACTTTTCATTCTGAATTAACTAAAGACTAAATCAAGGCACTAAAACATCATAGGGAGTTCCTGTGTATTCATCACCTAGTGTAAACCAATAGTGACACATTACATCAAAACCAGGAAACTAACACGTGTTCAATATAAATAATTATGTCACAGGTGCCATTTGGTCGTCACCGTTTTTATATGTACTTGTTTTTCTTTTGGGGAATGGGTTGCCTTTGTGTATAGCACACTTTGTCACCTACATAAACACACACAACCTCCACCATTCAAGACACGGAACCACTGCTTCACCACACAAGAACTCCTTTGGGCTTTTCCCTCATGGCCACGCCCACCCTTGTCCCACTTCCCAAATCCCCAGCAATCACTAACCTGGTCTCCCTCTCTATAGGTTTTTCATTTCAAAAATGCTGTTTACATGGTATCATCCAGTATGTAACCTTTCTGTGCTTGGGCTTTTTCATTTAGAAAACTGTCCCCAAGATACATCCATGAAACTGCACATGGCAAGTGTGCTGCTGCTGCTGTTGTCATTTTACTTACTGGGTCCTATTCCATTGTATGGAGGGACCATAGTTTGTTCCACTGTTCACAAGTGGAAGAACATTTGGTTTCGGTTTGGCTTTTATAAAGCTCCACAAACAGTTGTGTGCAGATTTTTAAAAGAATATGGCTTTTCATTCTAGGGTTAATACTTAGGGTATGTTTCTGGGTGATATAGTGATGGATATTTAATTTTTTCAGAAAATGTAGAAGTGTGCCACTTTACTTTTTTATAGCAATATATAAATGATCCACTTTCTCCAAATCCTTCTCAACATTTGCAACTGTAAATATCTTTTAATTTAGCCACTTAACAGTTGTTTCCTGATATCTTGTATGGGTTTTTCTGAGGTCTTTCTCTTGCCACTGTAGATGGAGTCCTCTTCTCTTTGTGTCTCATATGGTCTTGGGTATGTGTGTGTGTGTGTGTGTGTGTGTGTGTGTGTGTGTGTACCTTGGACTGTTTGTCTCAACACATCACTCACATTGGAATGTGGCTCACCATAATGTCTTTATTTTAACATAGCTCTTTAAACACTTCATCTCCAAAAATAGTCATGTTCTGAGGTGCTGGGAGATAGTACTTTAGCAAATCAATAACGGAAGGACAAAATTCGGCTCATAACGAAGTCTTCAATAAATATTTGCTAGCTTGGCATGGTGGCACACACCTGTAATCCCAGCACTCAGGAGGCTGAGGCAGGAGGATTGCTGCAAATTCAAGGCCCACCTGGACTGTGTAGTGAGTTCAAGTCCTGCTGGAGCTACGTAGTGAGACCCTATCTCAAAAAAAAAAAAAAAAAAAAAAGTAAGAAAGAAAGAAAATAGATAAATAAATAATTAGTGAATGAATCCAGTAAGGAATTTTTCTTATGCTTTAAATAAATTTTTATTCAAATGGTATTACTAAAGAATGATGAGTAACTTCTTCCTGTAGCATAAGGCAAAAAAAGAAAGTTACAGGAGACAAGAATTAATATTTTGCATATCTGCACTACATAAGGCAGATGCCCAGAAACACCTGAGGATGGTGTCTCTGATGGCTCTGGTCTCTGATTGTCCCCAGTTCCCTTACAGAGAGTCACAGGGGCCATCCAGGACCTTGATGATCCCACTGGTCACCGGCTTTTACTCCACCTCACGTAGATATCTCCCAATTTAGAGGACAAAGGAGTGTACTTTGGTTTCCCTAACCTGAAAGAAAAGCTCTTCTCTCTTCACCCGAGTCAGATCTTCCCCGCCGCACAGAAGAATGGAAGAGCGGTGAGGGCACATCTCAATCCTGTCTTACTTCTAAGGTCTATGAAGATCTTTAGTTTAACTTCCCATCCCTGCATTGTACTAACTGCGGGGAGCTTCCTTGCACAAAAGGAAGGAGACACGACTCTGTCTTCTGAAAAATGGGTGTTCGATGCCCCTCCTGAGCGAGGTTCAAAGGTGTCAGACAGACATGTCTCCTTCTGATCCATCTCACCATATTATCTCCTTTAGTCCAACCAAAAACCTCCCTTCACCGAGAACACAGGGTCTCTTGCATTCACTTCAGGAGCAAGGAACCACGCATGCGCTGCTACCCGGAGCTGAGTGGCTGCAAATCTAGGTTTCACAGTTGCACATATTTTTTTTATTAGTACGTGTTTGCTTCATGTAATGATTACAGTGATCATGGGGTGTTGGTACCTATGCATAATACATCTTAATTCTTTTTTTTTTTTTTGTCTCCTACCACTTCCCTCCCTCCCTGCTCCTTCCAACTCTTGGTCCCCTTCCTATTTGCAAAAGCTCTGCTTTTGTCACTTTCTAAGCCTTCAACTCTGTTTCTTCCTTCTCTTTCCCTCTCCCTCCCCTCTCTATCACTTGTTCCCCCCTCTACTTGAAAAAAAAATCTTATTTCCTATTATCTCTCTTCTCTTTTGCTCTTTTTTTATCTTAAAAAGAATAGTAAAAAAAAATGATAGCAAAACACAAACAAAACAAAGCAAAAACATTTAAAATGATACAAGGTTTAAAACCAAATGATAGGAATTAACAGTGGCTGTTATATTACATATTGTTATCTTCAATGAAGTTACTCAGATTACCAGATGTAAAAATGCAAGATTGGGGGCAGGGGATATAGCCCAGTGGCATAAGTGCCTGCCTGGCAAATGCAAGGTCCTGAGTTTGATTCCCGGTACCCAAAAAGAAAAAAAGAAAGAAAAAGAAAAAATAGAAAAATGCAAGATTGATTAAATCATGAAAAAGAATAAGAAAATAATATTTTTTTTAAAAATACAGAGTTTCACTAGACAAGATGGTAGGAATTCACCAATGGTTGTTCTATTGTATATTGTTGTCTTCACATCAGTTTCTCAGATTACCAGATATAAGCATGCAAAATTGGTCAAAATATTTTTAAAAATTTAAGCATTAACTGTTCCTTTCAATAAGCCACCAGACATCAGTAGTACAGTTATCCCAGATATCCTACTATATACATTATATATATAAAACCTTAGTTCCTTCTTTCTTTTTCTTCTTTCCCTCATCCCAGTTGTTCCTTCCTTTGAGCAATTTCTTTGCCTTTAATATAATCCATTGTACATTTGGGGTTTTATTTATTCTTTTAGGTTCTCACACTAGAGAGGAAATATGATGTTTACACATGTGGGTCCAATTTATTTCAGTTATGAGTATGGTCTCCAGTTGCATCCATTTACCTATAAAAGCCTCGAGTTTATCTTTTTTATAGTTTAGTAATTCTCCATTGTATAAAAATGCCACATCTTTTTTATCCATTCCTCAGTTGATGGGCATTTGGGTTGTTTCCAAGATTTAGCTATGACAAATTGCAGTGCTATAAAATGGGTGCACTTATATCGCTGTGGTATGATGTTGTTAATTCTTTTGCAAAAATACCCAGAAGGGGAATAGCTGGGTTAAGTGGGACTTCTAATCCTAGTTTTGTGAAGAATCTCCAAACTGATTTCCACAGTGGTTTCACCAATCCACACTCCCACCAGCAGTGAAGAAGTATTCCTTTTTCCCCACAGCCTCTCCAGCATTTGCCATTGGTGGATTTCTTACTGATAGCCATTCTTTGTGGGGTGAGATGGAATCTCAGCGTTGTTTTAATTTGCATTTCTCAAATGACATATGATGTTGAACATTTTTTGGTATATTTATTCACCATTAGTATTTCTTCATCTGAGAAGCGTGTATTCATCTCAGATGCCCATTTTTGGATTGGGTCTTTGAATTTTGAGGGCCTGATTTTTTAGTTCTTTATATGTTCTAGATAGAAGTGTTCTGTCTGAGACATTCCACATTGTAATGGATCCTAGCCTCTCCTTTCAACATTACAGACAAACATTTGCTTTGGTCACGATCATCTGGACTGAAAGAGATGTGTTTATCTGTGTGGTCTTCAACCCAGATCATAGAAATTTCTCCATATCTGATAAATACCCTTCTCAAACATTTATTAGTATTTTACTTTCAATGAAATGGATTCTTTAACAGTTTCCATCACTTTTTGTTCCTGTTCTTCAAGATCACAGCTCTGGTAGAATGGGACTTAATTGACTTGGTTTCTTCATTTGCCAGTCCCACAAATCAACACTGAACTCCAGGAGAGTGGCAAAGAGTGGTACTATCCCTACAGATTCGAATGAGTAAAAGGGAATCCATTTTTGGCATTTCTTCTCTCCCCATTCATTTTATGTGTTTATAAATTTATTCTACTGTGAAATCACTGATTCCTATGATTCAATGAGTTATAATCTGGCATTATCATTCTTATTATTTTGTTGCTGAAATTGTCCATAACGTTTCCTTCACATTGTCTTGATGGTGTGCCAATTTATTTCCACGGTGTGACTCTAGTAAAAAGTAAATGGACATGGCAGCTGGTGACAGACAACTGACATCTACTAGACAAACACATCAAAAGTAGTTGCTGAGACAGATTTGGCATCATAACTAGAACACAGCAACATGGCCTCTGCTATCTGGTGTTGCTTGTGACTTGACAAGTGCATATTTTTTAATATCCATCAGGAGGATCGCTTTCCTTTGGGTGGGATGCACAAGAGTATACACCACTTGTGATCTCACTTAGAATACATTGTAAAAAGGTGTGGACCATCTGGACATTCCAAAATCTACTAAGTTGATCCACTACATTGAGGCATCATATTACTTCAAACTAATAGTCCATAAGCATCAGTGTTCTATGTACCTAGGAGATAAACATTGTAAGCATTCAAGGTTTTGTACCATCTGTGAAATTTTTAAGGGGTTAGTAGTTTTAAGCAAGCTGGACTTCCCTCTTCAAAGTAAAAGACAAGATATTGAACTCTGCATATTCAGTCACCGAGAAAGGAGCTTACAAATCACCCAATAAGCCTCTTTGGGTTCTGGAGGCCACATATTTCACAATGGGGGATACTGCTCTGATCCATTTACTGACTGATAAGGAAGGATGTCAGTGTCAAGGGGAACACAGACCAAGTAGCACTGTGCAGCAGGTTTGGTCTGCAATATCAACAAACTATCACTTGGGTCCTACGACCCACTGTAGTGGATTGATAACTGGTGGTCAACTTATAACCCCCAGCTGAACTGAGTAAGTGTGGTGCTGGGTGTGGGAGGCCCACCTGAGGACTGTTGCCAACCTGGAGAAGAAGCAGCAGGGTGTTGGGAGCTGAGAAAGGCTGTGGGGAGCTGGCTTTCCTGATGAACTTGGCTGTTTTCATCCTCTGAAGAGCTCAGGACCTCGCTGGCACTGAGAATGGCTTCAGTTCACTTTGGGGAGCTCTGGTCCTCACTTTGAGCATCACTTCTTGGTTTCGGAGGGGAAGATGGTGCCCTGCCAGTCTCCAGGAAAAGCTTGTTGTGGTGGCTTCCCTGATGGGAACTCGGCCATCCTGATCATCAGAGGGGCTTGGGACCTCACTGTTGCCGAGGATGGCTGTGGTACCTTTTGGGGGAGCTGTGGTTCTTCTGAGCATCACTTCCTGGCTGCAGTGCAGATCCCTCAGCCTGCTAGCACAGGTCCTTCAT
>NW_004955414.1:33437323-33449777 GCF_000276665.1 Chinchilla lanigera | reverse complement strand
TCATGGGAGGCATTGTTATGAGCTCTGGATATTCAGCTTGACTCGTGTAGGACACTGTTGTGGGATCCAGGCCCTCAGCTGGATTCCTTGGTCTTAGTGTGTGGGCAGATTTCCTGCACTCTTTTGTATACTGTTCTTTGGGTGACCATTATAAATAATCATATAAAGTATGTGTCCCATATCATATTGTTCCCCTTGCAAAATGAGCCCCAAACCAACATACCCACAGATCTCATGGGACTCAGGATATAGAGGGTAGAAAAAGTGGACATGTGGAAGAGTCATAAACTTCTGGTAGGAATGAAAAATGCTGTGACTACTATGGAAAAGTTTAGCAATTCCTCAAGATGTAACACATAGAGTTACATCTATGTGTAACATGCGCCCCAGAAACTCCACTACTAGCCATATACCCAGGAGAAAGGAAAATGTATGTCCACATAAAAACTTGTGCCTAAATGTTCCGGACAGGATTGTTTGTGACAGCCAAAAGGTAGAAACAACCTAAATATACATCAGCTAATGAACAGATAAACAAAATATGCTATAGTCATCAAATGGACTATCATCTGTCAATAAAAAAATAATGAAGTATTAATACGTGCTACAACATAGATAAAACTTAAAAACATTTTGCTCCTTTCAGGCATCTGAAAGAATCCAGGTATGAAAAAACATCACATATTTCCATTTATGTAAAATACCCAGAATGGATGCATCAAATGGAGACAGAAAGTCTCAGGGGTTTAGGAAGCAGGAGCCTTCTTAGGGCTGAGGAACAAGAATGAAAGATGACTACTTCTTTGGGGGCTTCTTTAGGGGTGATGAAAATGTTCTAAAACTCTATTGTCATGAGGTTTTACAACTCTGTTCTTTCTTTTTTTTCCAGTACCAGGAATCAAACTCGCAACTTTGTGCTTGCCAGGCAGGCTCTGTGCCACTGAGCTAAATCCCCAGCCCCTACAACTCTGAATATACTAAAGACCACTGCACTATGCATTTGTATCACATATTACTGCCCACTAGATGGCATCCACTACAAAGAGGCCTGTTATAAACCAAGTAGCTAGGACACAGCAGAAGGCTGCCAGTCTGTGTCTTCAGCCACCTGAATGCTAATACAGTGGGATGGTGGATAGAATAGGTCTGGTGGCACTGATGAAGTTTAGGGCCAAGCTGTCCAATGCACTCTCAGTCACCAAGGTTAATATGGCTGCTCTACTGCTGGCGAGCATGCGCTGTGATTTGAATATGAACAGTACTCCCAAGGTACATATGATAAAGGGCTTGGTCCCCCGAAAGTGTGATTGGGATATGGCAGGACCCGTAAGAGGTGAGACCTAGTTCTCTTCTTCCTTCAAAATGTGAGGCTTTTGCTGCTTCTTGTGTTCACCAGAGGCCAAACTGATAGGGTCAACACATCTTGCACTTGAACCTCCAATATTGTGAGCTAAATAAAACCTTTCTCTTTATAAAGTTATTAGCCTTGGGTATTTCATTGTGGTGATGTGCATCTGGCTAATACAATGTATACAGTGTGATCAAAAGATACAGTAAATGTTTAAATTTTAAAATAATTACAATAGAAGACATATTACCCCTAATCCCTCTCAAAATATGACCTCTCACTTCAAACACACTTATCCCATCGTTCCTGCCATTTTCTGAGGCAGTTCTGAAAGTCCTCTTTTCTTTCTTTTTTTTTTTTTTTTGGGAGGCACAGGATTTTGCTATGCAGTTCAGGCTGGCCTTGAACTTACTTTGTAGCCCAGGCTGTCATCAAACTTTCAATAATCCTCTGGTCTCAGCCTCCCGAGTGCTGGGATTATAGGCAATGCCTATAGAAGTTAAATTATCATTATGTGTGGATGACATGATGCTCTAACATAGAAAACCCCAAAAACACCACCAAAAGACTCCAAGATTTGATAACAAAATTCAGTAGCATATGAATATAAAGTCAACACTCAAAACTCAATAGCATTCCTGCAAACAAATAATAAACTCACTGAGAGAAGAGTTAGGGAAGCAACACCTTTTCCAACAGCATCAAGAAAAATGAAATACTTAGGAATTACTCTAACAAAGGAAATAAAAGACTTTTACATTGAAAACTACAGTACTCTGAAAAGGAAATCAAAGAGGATATCAGAAAATGGAAAGATACCCCTTGTTCTTGGGTAGGGAGAATCAATACAGTGAAAATGACCATATTCTCAAAACTGTAATGCAGATTCCATGATTCCCAATCAAAATACAAATTGCATATCTCACAGAACTAGAAAAAAATCCTAAAATTCATTTGGAATAAGAAGAGCAAAAACAATTCTTGGCAAGAAAGGCAAAGCATAAATTATACTACAAAATTACCATGATAAAACAGTATAGTACTGGCAAAAAAAAAAAAAAGGTCAATGGAACAGACTAAAAGATGCAGAAACAACTCCAAACACTCAGCCATCTTTGACAAAGGAGCCAAACACTGTCACTGGAAGAAAAATAGCCTCTTTAATAAATGGTACTGGAAAAACTGGCTTTCCACATGCCCAAGATGAAACCTGGACCCATATATATGTTATGGTTTAAAGAGGACACTCTTGTATTGAAGGTTCGATCCTCAATGCACCTTCAGGGGTGGGGCTTAGAGGGGTGATTAGAGCATGGTGCCATGAACCACACAGAGAACTAACCCACTGATGAGTTCGTAGATGAATGGGCTGTCAGGAGGTGGGACCTATTCCGAGGAAGTGGCCCTGGGGGTTTGGCTTTGAAAGACATATCCTGTCCGCTGGCCTTTCCTCTCCCTGTGGCTCTCACTGCTTCCTGACTGCTGTGAGGTGAGCAGCTTTCCTCTGCCCTGCTTTTTCTCCTTTGGAACCAGCTGACCACGGGTTGAAACCTCTGAAACCGTGAGCCCAAATTAACCTCTTACTGCATTCTTTAAATCGTGTGTGTTAGAAACTGACAGCAACGTAAAGCTAATTTCACTCCATCTTTATACGAGGACAATACTCTGGTTTCTCTTCGGATCACAGAAATCTTTCATCTTTTAGTAAAATAAGAACATTAGAAGAGACTGTCTCCAATCTGCTGATTTCTGGCTATAGACAACTCTGATATCTGTACATATTCTTCTCCTTCCTTTCCTCTCTGCTATAGGCTGCTTGGAGAATTAAATCCTTGAACCAGCCGCCTTCAGCGTCTGCTTTCAGGACCCAGAACAGCTCCTATCTGGCTAGGAACTGTCCAGAGGCCTCAACTGCTTTCACCGTGATGCGCAAATATCATGAACTTCTGGACAAGATACTTGTTACAAATTCTTGTAAACCAGAAATATACTACTTGGGATTTATGGATCTTAAAATCTCTGCTTAGAAAAGAACAGTGGAGGTTGTTTCCCAGTAAAATGCAAGCTCCTAAGACAAGGATTTGTTTTGCCCATGACCGCCCACCCTACTTCTAAGGGCAGTTTCTGGAACATAATAGACATTCGGCGAACAGTTGTCATTTGAATAAATGGGTGTAATCTTACTCCTCTGTTCTCTAGAATTCTCAAGAAAAACGTACACAATGTTTGGTGCTAGGTCTCTAGCACCAGAGAGCTGATTACTTCCTGAAGCAACCCAACCCACTGTGTAACAGAAAAGAATACCTGGAGGAAAGTTCCCCATTAGTAAACTATATTTTATTTTAAAGAACATTTATGCCCACTTTTATCCTGCCTTCTGATCGAGTACTGTATAGATTTGTTAAAGGCAGAGACTTTCTGCAATTTTACTATGACCGCAAGGGGGCGTTGTGTCACTTAAATCTTCACATCCCAGCAGTTGGGGACCTGCTGTATCCAAGGCTGATACTGAACTTGAATATATAATCAGATACTTTAAGGTTCCATTGCACAGCCTTTTTATAATAAAGGAAGTTGCTAAAATAAAAATTAGCAAGCAAGGCAGATACTTGAGGCAAATCGCATGTACAGAGAAGGGTGGACAGAAATCCTTCCTTTTATGTATTGCCTTGCTGATCTGGACTCAGACGTACCGAAGTTGCCTGTCAGTGCCACCTTATTCTCTAAATCTCTGGCAGTCCCCTTGTAAAATGTTAGGACTAGAAAGAATTGCAAGAGAAAGGGCCAGAGCAAATAAATGTCTCCAAGGTCAAATGCTTATGTAGTTTCCAAGCCTGGATTACAACCCAGGAGGTTATTTCACTGAGTGTCTAATTGGCTGGTGGGAGGCAGTCTTTAAAAATAACCCTTTGAGTTGAGGACGATCTAAACGGTACTGGTGACTAAGCTGGTCTTTGCAGGAGGGGTTATTGATTCTTATATCTATCACTGCTCAGAAAGGAAGAAGGAAAAGCCGGGAGTGGTGGTGCACACCTGTAATCCCAGCACTTGGGAGGCTGAGGCAGGAGGATTGTTGTGGGTTTGAGACCAGCCTGGGTACAAAGTGAGCTCAAGGCTAGCCTGAACTGCATAGTGAAACCCTGTCTCAAAAAAAAAAGACCAGAAAAAGGAGGAGGAGAGAGAGGAAGAGAGGAAGAAGGAAGGGAGTAGGGGAAGAGAAAATAAGTTTTCTGATGGACTGGTCTCCAGGCAGGCTTTGCCGCTGCTGTCTTCCTAGAAACTGCAACAATGCTGCACTGTGTGAAGTATTCATTTGTTTAAAATTGAAGGTGAAGGATAAACCCCCAAAACAAAAGGCATTTTCCTCCCAGGGCTTAGATAAATCATAATTCAAGGACAAAGGAGTCAAGGGTGAGCAATCCCTCAAAACCAACTGTAGAACAATTAAGCACTGTCAATAGCACAGCTCATTCCTGAAGCACAGACACAGACAGCTGCGGAGCCAGAACTAGAAAGGCCCTTGGAAGCATCTCATTCACACACTTCACTTTGCCAGCAACTGAAGGGAAGGGATAGAAGCACAACTCAAATGCTTACCACAGCCATGGAGATGAAGCGAGCTGGAGGCAGGGAAGACACGTGTTAGCCATGCTACAGGAAATAGTGACCTTCCGCTTTATGAAAGGCAAGCAAGTAAACATGTTAATGAATGACAGGTAATGACACAGGCCTCAGTACTGAGGGTAAGAGTGAGCAATGTGGCAAGCTGAACATGCCCCGTCCCAAAGGGCCAACTGCTACCCAGCTCTATTTGGTCACTGCTGTGTAAGAATGTGAGCCTGGCTGGGTGTAGTGGCGCATGACTGTAATCCCAGCACTCGGGAGGCTGAAGCAGGAGGATCACCATGACTTCAAGGCCAGCCTAGGCTACATAAGTGAGTTCAAGGCCAACCTGCACTACATAATGAGACCCTCCTTCCAAAAAAATAAAAAAATTTTAAAAATAAAAAAGAATGTGAGCCTGAAGTTGTGGGAGTTTCTGCTGTTCTTCTTTTCACTATGGATTTTATTTGAAATGTCCAAGATTTTTTTAAAGATAGTAACTAATTTGAGTTAGTTGCAGGTCAAACAAAATCCCTCTGGAGTCTAGATCCAGTCTCCAGTCTCTGATCTGCACCCTCTGACCCAGAATATTATGGGAGGGGAAGGAAGGAAGGCTTCCTCTGGGAAGTCCTGTGCTTCGGTTTTAACTCAGCTGTCCACCTGCTTTGTGAGCTCTCAGAAACCTCTTCATGCGGCAGTTTCTCACTTGGAAGGTGAGGAGGACCACATAGGAAATCTCTGAGGTCTGAGAGGACAGACTCTGGGCCTCTGACAGTGTTTACGGATGGAGAATCTCAATCAGCAAGGCATTGTGGGAATATCATGGAAGCTAGAAGCAAAAGATCCAGCAAACACTGTATCTCTCCCCCTCTCTAACCCACTGGAACTTCAGACTTGTCCAGAACTGAGCTCCCCATCTGCCCAAATGGCTCCCTGCTAGTCATGCCCCAAGGGGATGCTCTATCATCCCTCACCCAACTGCCTAACTCAAAAACTTGGCCTCCATCCTTAACTCCTCCTTCAACCTGCACCCTCATCCATCACAAACCCTGCCAGTTCTACTTCTTCTCTACCTGTCCATTCACTTCTTCTTGTCTTAGACCCGTCCTCTTAGTCCAGGCACTGTGAATTCCACCTAAGCGGCTGCACCAGCCCCCACCCCACTCCTGGTCTTTATTCTTAGCACCCTCCAGTCCATTCTACGTATTTTAGTCGGAGGCAGCCTCATAAAACACAAGGTCTCAGTTTAAAATCCCTCTGGGGCTGCCCTCAAATAAGACCCAAACTCACTTCCACAGGACTCTTGCTCAAGCTCTATCCCCTCCTCTTGCCACCACCCCCTCATGCTCTGCCTCAGAAAGAGGAAAATGTAGCTTGTTCACCAGGGAGTTCCCAGAATCTTGCACACAGATGTGCTGTTTAGTCAATGAACAAATGAATAAATATAAAAATCCAAGGACTCTGCCACTCACTGTGTGTCTCTAAACCGTGCTTGCTCTCACTTCCTCCACCTGTAAATGCCTGTCCGCACAGGTTATTGTGAGAGGGCAAACTAGGCAGGTGATATAAATGAGCTTTAGAACCTATAAAAGCAGAATCTAAACATCAGTGACTATGTACCGTCTCTGTGCTTCAGTCTCCCAGCAGAGTACCTACCCTACAGCTTTAAAGCATCAGCTAAGTGAGGTAATATACATAATACCTGTAACATGGCCCATGGCACACTGTGTTTATTAAATAAATGTACAATGACAACAATGACTGATCTTCACAACCATCTGAGGTGCCAGGCATAGTGGATACCCACTCATTCGGTGATGCTCTTTGGTTAAGAGCCTCTTTTGAATGAGGTCTTGGGAGAAGTCTTCAGAGGACCATCAGTAAGTGTGTGCCAGCCCTCCCCAAGCCAACAGAGTAAGCCCACCAGCAGAACTCAGCCAACTGGACTCCCACCCTCCTGGAATTCAGTCTTTAGAGGCAGAAAGAAGGTAAAAGTTCAATGTTCACGCATCCTTGCAGGGAGGCCTGAATGTGACTGTGGAAAGACTGCCCACCCTGCACACTTCTGGAGCTTTTCAGCTGGCACTTTTCCAAGCCCTTCCCCTCCCCCTTCCCCCTCCCTCCTTGAGCTTCCCCGTGGCCTCCAGTGAACGCCCCTTTGCCTAGGTGAACCAGTAATCCTTCCTCTGGCTGATTGCCAGACCATGCACTGCTGGTCAGGCAGTAACCCACAGTGGAAACTCACGGGGAATTTCCCTTCCCTGCACCTCAGCCTCCTCCAAAAAAGAAAAGTCTTGACTAGACGGCTTGTCCCCAAACTTGGCCAGTCAGCAGAAGCACTGAGGGAACTTTTTTAAATCCCTGAACCAGAAGGGGCATAGTGGCACATGCCTGTGATCCCAGCACTTGGAAGGCTGAGGCAGGAGGATTGCCACCCGTTTGAGCCCAGCCTGGACTACAAAGTAAGCTCAAGGCCAGCCTGAACTGCATAGTGAGACCCTGTCTCAAGAAGACAACAACAGCAACAAAATTTTTAGTTGGAAAAAAAATCACTGAACCTGTTTAATGCCACCAGGTTAGATTTTCCAGGGGTAGAAGCCTCAGATCCACATTCTTCAAGAGCCCCCTCCCCAGGGTGATTGTGAGACAGTCTTGTAAAGCTCTGGGCTGGACGACCTCCCCTCCAAGGCCCTTCCAGCACACGAGGGCAGGGTTCTCAGTGCTTCTGCGACACTCTGCTCTCTAGATGCACACAGCCCACGTCCAGTTCTCATCATCTCCCCACCCAGAAACTTCCAGTAGCCCTGCAGCACCTTAGAATAAAGTCCACATTCCTCCAGGTCACCGCCCCTCTCACTCGCATCCCTAGAAGCTTGCCCAGGAAGCTCTGCCCTGTGCTGAGCGGCTGGCTCCTTCTCATAGCTGAAATCTGCGCAAATGCTATCTCCCCAGGGAGACCCTCGCTGGGCACCCAGTTGAAAGCGGCTGCTGTCCACCTCCGATCCCAGTCCACCTGCCCTCTCTCCTTTTCCTTCGCTGCACTTACCTTTATCTGACCTGATCTTGTTCCTCCTTATTTTAACCCGGCTCACTGTCTGTGTGTCAGGGATGTGTGTGTGTGTGTGTGTGTGTGTGTGTGTGTGTGTGTGTGTGTGTGTGTCCTGAGATCAGGGACGTTGTTTGTTCACTAATGTGTACCCCACTTCTGCAGCGGAAGTGAACTCAGGGGAGGCTCTCATAATATACTCATTCAGTGCTTGAGCACTGAACAGACGGAGCTTTGATTCTCACTCCTCCTGAGACAAGTGTGTCCCACATTACTTCAAGAGATCAGCAGCCAGACAACCTCGACCTTCACCTCGAGCTGCCAGGCTGGGGTCGGCCACTCCCCGAGGCTCTGCCCAGTCTGTAGCCAGCCCTTCCGAGAAGCTCACAGCACACCAGATGCACACGTGTGTGCGCGCACACACACACACACACACACACCCCGCCCGGCACACACCCAAGCAATTGGTCTCGGCTCAGATTCTCCTCTGAGAAAGCTTACCAATGCCCTTGGTCAGTTTTCACCCTTCAGGATCGCAGCCAGGAAATACAACTCCAGAGGTGAGATCCTAGAACACCCTGATGGCCTCCCCCTTCAAATCAATTATTTCCTCCAAAAGTGCTGCTTTTATTTTCCCATCTCCATCCTCATAGCGTCAGACCTAAATCCCAAGTCCTTAATATATGGAACTTGGGCACTATTCCTAGACTCCTAAAAGATATAGGGAGAATTCCTGGCTTTCATTTAGAGATCCCCTCAAAATAAGGTTCCTAAATCCCCTTGGCAATGTGGATCCTGTGGGCCTTCCATCAGAAAACTCTCCTGAAGACTGGTTCTTAGAGCTGAGTGCTAGAACTATTCCAAGTTCCTCAGGGGAATGAGTAGTGGAAAAGGGGGAAATACAGGGAGAGAGAAGGGAGAGTTTGACCTAACAAAAACAGTAACCCACTGCGGCACTTTAGGTATATAGGTCTATTTTTTCACCTCCAAAATAATCGTTCTAGCATTCAACAAAAATTGAGTGAATAATTACTTTATACCAGGCATTATCCTGGACACCTAGAATAGATCAATGGTGGAAAAGATAAAAGATTTGTGCCTATGTGGACCTTGTCTTCTAGTGGGAGAAGACAGACATTTAAACAGTGCATATATGAAGTAGGGGAAAGAGCTAACATAATTCATAAATAAATTTATTAATGTAGAATATAGCACAGAACATATGCAACATGCAATAGGGAAGAGGTGATTGAAAAATAGAGTGAATATTTAGATTTCAAAAACTTACTACAATAAAAATAAAAGACACATTGCCAAGAACAATAGGATAAGTGTGCTCAAAGTGCGGGGGAGCATTTGGAGTAGTCTGAGGGGGGTTAATGGCAATGTGTCTTTTACTGTAATAAATTTGTAATTACCCCCTCATTGGAAGTATATGATATTATAACATTCTGTACATTAAAAGGCAAAATATGCCATCATAAAAGCAAAGATCAAGGCAGGGTGTGGACTTTTTTTTTTTTTTTTTTTTGGTTTTTTTCTCCAATACCGGGAACCGAACTCACGACCTTGTGCTTGCCAGGCAGGCGCTTTTGCCGCTGAGCTAAATCCCCAGCCCCTATGGGTGTGGACTTTTTGTCCCTTGGTAAGGCAAGATGCTACAGCAGCTAAGGGCATGAGCTCAAATATCAAACTGGCATCAAGGACTGGCTCTACCACTTCTAGCCACAAGACTTCGCACATCAAATTTCATTTCTCAGCTCCCCGTCCTTTGAAATGAGGATAAGAATAGTATCCACCTCACGGGGCTCCTTCCAGGATGAAGTGAAATAATTAGGCAAATTCTTTTGCACACAGGAAGAACTCAATAAAAATTGTCTGCAAGTACTGAGCTCGGCTCTTATTTCTCCAAGTTTATTTACATTTTCCTTGGTCCTGGTTCTTCATCCTTACTGATATTTTAACGCTGTTTTATACTTTCTGTTTCTTTGGTAAGCTACCCCAAATCCTTTGTGGATTGAGGTGGGCTATAAATAAGTAAGAAAATAAATAAGTCTGGACAGAAGAACATTTTCACCGAAGGAAAACATTTCATTACCAACACGGTGGATTGAAGTGAGGCCCAAAGCAAGAAATATCGACTGCGGTTCTTGAGAGTCCATCAAAAACCACCAACAAGACAGGCTCTGGCTCCTCAGACCATCTTTCTCTTTCCTTCCTCCTCTTTCCCAAAACCCTCTTCCTCCCACCAACAACAGAGGGTAGATGAGTCACACGAAATGACTCAAAAAGCCTCCTAAATCCTCCTGACCTCATGACTACATCACTGCCACAGGCCTTCTGCTCCCCAGCTGGAGAGGGGAAAAGAAATCCCTGGGGCCACTTTCCATGGTGAAGGGGTGCGGAAGGCCTGCTGGCCCAGCGTTCCGTCACACGAAGGCTAGGATCTCATCACTGCCATGCGCAAGTGAGCTTTGTGCCCACAGCAAATCCCTGGACCTCTACTGAGGCTCAGCTGCCCGCTGGTGATAACAGTACCTCCCTCCTCAGGTGCTTGTAAAGATGACAGGAGAGAACCTCCTGAAGCAACAGGCACGGCTTATTTGTAAAGCCTTCCATGATAAATATTCCCCTCTTCCTTCTTAACTGCACCCCAGGGTGACATTCAGTGAGCTGTGGGAATCTGAAACTCTTCAGTAAGAAGGCGGACAGGGCAGAAACAGGGTGAGAAGACTAGTGGAACGATAGCTTTCCTTAATAGAAACTCACTACAAAACGGAAAAAGAACAATTTGGGGATGGGGTAATAGAGACAGAACCCAGAGCTTTTGAAAAGGGGGTACATCCTCCAAGCTTTTTTGTTTGTTCTTTTGAGACAAGGTCAAGGTCTTGCTAAGTCTAACTTGCCAGAGCTGGACTCCAACTTGCTGAGTTCTTCCTGCCTCAGCCTTCCCAGGTGCTAAGGATCATAGGCCAGCAACACCACGCTGGACAGAGAAAGATCATTTCTGAACCCTTACCATTTTCTAGGCATACTTTCACTTTTAACCCTTTGAGACGGGCGGCGTGACGCACACTGACAGCCCTGCACATAGCTGTGAAAGTTCGAGAGGCAGCTCTGGCTTTTCAAGGTCATTTTTGGGCCCTACAAGGACAACCAGCCCCCTTTCCCAGGAGAAAGTGAATCTAGGTGAGAAGTGCAGCTCGAGAAAGGACAAGAAAATTCCATCGCAGCATACACAAAGCGCTGAGGACTGTGAGCGCGACACATCAGGGAGGTTCCCTGGAGAAGCGAGTGGGACTCGAGCTGGACCTTGGAAATTAGGCAAAGCATGGGGTGAGGCCCTCCAGGCCGAAAGCGCCGTATGCGGTGATCCTAAGGCCGTGGGGTGGCTGTCGCGTGGGCGCTGCGGTAGACAGGCCAGTTCTGCGGGCGCGGGGGAGCCAGGAGGGAACAGCAGGAGGTGGGCTTAGAGAACGCGAAGGGCCCATACGAGGGGGCTCTAGCTTTCACTCGCATTTCCAGTAAATTCAAGGATGGATTTCCAGTAAAGAAACAAGGTTATCTGGCTCACATTCTAAAAGGATTGCTCTGCTCTGCTGTAGCGTAGAGGATCAGCTGCAGAGAGCCAGGAGTGGAGCCTGGGAGCTGAATTTTAAAAGACTACTGCGCAAATCCTGGCAAAAAAGCCGTGTGGCGTTCCCCTCGGCTCCTCGCGCAAAAACAGGGAGTAGGACCCACGCTCCGAGTGCAGCCCAGTACCTCAGAAAGCCCCCATCGGGACGCGATATCTGGAACCTCGCAGTAGCGGGGTGCCGGCCTGGGAAATGTAGGGTTGGGGGGCACGGACAGCTCTTTGAACGTCTGGGGCCCTGCTGCCCACGAGAAAGGCAAAACAGGTGCGCGCCCCGCGACGCCTGTCAGGAGGGCTCCACTGGGAGGAAGAAGTGTCCACTCGCTCTGGCTCCCCAGAGACTGGACGGGGGCCGGGGGGGCGGAAAACGGACGCCTCTCCCGGGTGTGGAACGGTGCTGGGCACCCCGCTCCGTGCGCCCGGGAGCGCCCCGCGTGCGCGCGAGTCCGCATCTGAGGTCAGCGCCACACCTTGCAGGCGTCAGCACCCTTCCGTACCCGCCCCAGCTCGGACCCCTTTGTCTCGCATGCCTCTACCCGCGTCTGTCTGCCTGTCTACCCTGACCCAGCCTCGGCGCCACCGGCCCTGCTGAAGTCCCTCTGGCGGTCTCCGTAGCCGCGCAGCCCAGACCCAGGGCTCCCTGAAGGAGAAAATCATGAATGAACGCATGCGGTGCTCCGACTCCCCCGCCCTCCCGGTCCAGGCCACCTCGGCGTGGGGCGGGGCCTGCGGGGACTCCTCGCGGGGTGGCTGCGGGTCGGGGGCGCCCGCGAGGGGAGCCGAGGCCAGAGGTCTGCGATCCGCCCCCTCGGGCCCTGGGCGC
>NW_004955414.1:33412066-33437118 GCF_000276665.1 Chinchilla lanigera | reverse complement strand
GAGGGCGCGCGCACGGAGCGCGGTCCTGAGCGCCGGGCGGACCGACCGACGGACGGACGCCCCCGCACACGCAGACGCACAGAGCTCGGCGCGGCCCCCGTCGCACACACGCGCGCGCAGACACACACAGGGACACACGCAGACACACGCACCCTCGCGCGCGCACAGCCTCCCGCCACCCTGCCCGCCCGCTCGCCGGCGCCCGGAGCCCGCTCTGGCCGGTAAGTGCGGCGCCCCCGTCCGCGCCTTTGTGTGTCGAGCCGGAAGGCAGAGGGTGCGGGGTCCCTCCTGGGGCGTCCGCGAAACGGAGACCTCCTCCAGCCCTCGGGACCCAGGAGCAGGCGCCCGCCCCCGCCACGCCCCCCGTGGGGCTCCCGGCGCCCCCCGACTGGGGGAGGGGTTCCCCGCGGGGGGGAGGGGGCTTGGCGCGGGGAGGGAGCGGCAGCCACTCCCCACGAAGCTCCTGCGCGGTTCGGAGAGGTATGAGGACAGCGGTCCAGGTCCGAGCCTCTGCGAACGAGGCTGGTGCGCGGCTCCTGGCTGCATCTTCTCTCCAGAGTCTGAACCCTTGGAGGGAGGCCGGGATCGCCACCGGCCTGCTGGCTTCTAAACCGCAGCAGCTCTCCCACCGCTTCGCCTTCCGCGACCCGTTAGCCCCGGCCACCCGCGTCCCACCCACTCCCAAAATAAAAGCCCAGCGTGTTCCCCTCCCCCAGCGTGTTGCGTTTTCCTGGATGAGGCCCAGGCTCCCGCAAAACCCAGAGATTGCCAGTCAGAGCCTGGGGGCTGGCGGGGGAGGGGGCTTCCCTTACAAGAATCAGTATCTCAAAGGGTCAGGACCAGAGGAACCACGGGAAGGCATTTAACCTTTCATTTTATAGATGGGGAAACTGAGGCCCGGTGAGGCGCCTCGGCCAAGGTCACCTGAGTTAGTGGGAAAATCTACGTTAGAATTCGGCGTGCCTGATTTGCATATTCATTTGTCTCCCTCCACAAGTAGGCCCTGTCCCCATTGATGCCCCAGAACCCCAAAATTCTCTGAGTGTAGCGTGGATCTTTCCAGCCTTGCCCCCACTTGGAGCGGCAGGTGCCGTTCTTTGCTGTCACGCTTCCTGTGTGGAAAAGAAGACTGACCTTCCACTTGCCTCGTCCAACCACAGAGGAGAACTCTGTTTTGCAAGCGCTCCATGTTTGGGGATCAGTTTGGGAGAATGAGACAGCCCAAGGCCAGAGATCAGGTGCCAGGGTGTCAGTCCAAGCCGTTCTAGGAGTCAGCGAGCCTGAGTGTCCTCAGCTGGACGGGGTGATGTGGTGTTCAAGGCTCACCCTCTGACCCCACTTTGACCTGGCTGCGTGGCCTCCTACGCACTCTCCCCTCCTGCCTAAGGACCCAGCCAGGACCCTTCTACTGCACCCTGCCGCCTTTCATCATTCCTTCTTGGAGGTCCCCGAGGCCCTCAGCTCAGGCTGCCTCCTCTTCCTCCTTGGTGTGTGCCAGTGTGGCCCCGTGTATCGCAGACAAAGCTGTAAGGAAGTTTGAGCTGCAGCCAGCCGAGGCTTGGTGATGTCTCACCACCAGGCTCCCTCAAGGGCAGCCAATGTCCCCAGAGCTGAGCCTGATGCCTAGTGCAGAGAGGGCGCCCCCAGAGGTGGGTTGAGGGATTACAAACCCAGCTGAAGGGCGAATGGATGTAGTGGGACACCTTCCAGACCATAGATGGGACAGTTGGCAAGGACAGTGCTCCATCTCTAGGACCCTGAGGCTCCGTCTCAGGAGCTTCCTTCTTGAGTAGGTTGAGCAGCCCAGCATCGACCACAGCCAGGGTGGCCAAGTGGCATCAGTGCAGGGGCTGCTGCTGACTTTGTAGCCCAGGTGGATGGCATTGTCCCCCGGAAAGTGTCATTTACACACCCTTTGTAATGGATGGTGGTCCTGGGATTTGCCCGTCCGGGTCTTCCACCAGGCCCAGGCTCCTCCTCACTGGCTGTAGGGTTTCAGTAAATGCTCATAACTTCTCTGTAATCTCAGTTTCTCCATCAGAACAATCAGGTTATGAAGTTGGAGATTTTCCGGTTGGAACTATTTATGGGGGAAAAGCATATATTTATATAACTACGGTGGGCCTGGTTTCTTCTCCTATTGCGTGTGAGAACAATTACACACTTACAGAGGTAACACATATAGGGTACTGAGCACAGTGCCTAGGGCTTAGAAAAAGCTAGGAATTGGTGGCTATCAATACCATTAGGCCCCCAGGTGATGGATCCACCCTCCACTTCCTCTCTTGCTCAGATCGTGCAAGGATGTGGGATTTTCGCTCTTCTCTCAAAACAATTCCCTACTGACGTATTTCTGGATTTAGTGCTCAGTCAGTGTAAGACATCCAGGAAGCCTTCTGATAAACTTTGTTTACCAGAAATTTGTAGCTTAATGTGAGTGAGTTTAAAACTCTGAACATGGTGTCAGCACTCAAGAAGCAGAAGTGGCGTGAGCAAAGGGCAGATAGGAGTGAGGACTTCTAAGATGTGTACATAGCTGGAAAGGAGTTAGTTGCAACTGGAACCAAAAGGATAGAAGAGGAAAGGCATGTGGATAGGAGGGTGGAGGCAGTTGTCAGGGGCACTGAGTGCAAAGCTGAGGTGGTGGTCTTTAGTTTTTGAGTAGGGGAAAGGGAAACTCACTGCAGCTTCCCAGATGGACCACAGGCTAGAGGAGGAGAGCCTGCTGGCAGGGAGCCGAAGGAGGAAGCTGGTGGTGGTCTAGGGGAGAGGTAAGGGGGCTCTGCACTGGGGGTGGTTGTAAGGATGGGTAGAAAGAAAAAGGTTGATGCAAGAAGCCTCATTGTCACCAAAACCAGCAACTGATTGGATGTGGGCAGCAGAGGGAGGGAGGAATCGATGAAGACAAGGCTGTGAGGTTGAATGGCTGAGGTTGCCATTCACAGAAAGAGCCCAGCAGGAGGGAGAGGGGGCAGGGACCCAGCACTCCGTACTGTCAGGCGTCAGTCCATTCATTCATCCATTCATTCATTCTCCGCTTCCATATAAATATCTGCTCTGGGCCAGGTTGTTGCAGACTCTAGGGATGCATTGCTGGGAAAGATTAACTTCCTGCCTGAGCTCTACCAGGAGAGACAGCAAACAAATCCTAAGCAAAGATAAAATATTTCAGGTGATGAGTAGGGCTCTGGAGGAGAATAAAGCAGGATGAGGGGTGACGGAGAGCAGGGGTGGAGAAAAATTTCCCTTTAAACAGAATTGGCTTTCAGGAAGTGATATCAGAATGGAGACCTGGATGGAGGGAGGAGGCCCGAGGGAATGGCTTTCTAAAAAGAAGCACCCACAAATGCAAAGGCCCTGGGGTAAGAATAGCCCTGGAGGCTTTCAAGGAACCTCAGGTGTGTCTGTAAGAGATGGACCACGGGGATGGGAGGCTGGAGAAAGGTGGGAGAGGGGGCAGGGCCAATCCGGTCGGCTTGTGCACCTGAGCATGAGGCACCCCATGGTGTTAGAGTCCAGGGAGCCTGAGCCTCATTCTCCTGGGTGCTCAGGGCCCAGCAAAACAGCCCTGACTCGGGACAGTGGTCACTGAATAATTGTCAAGTGAATTTCCTAGACCAATATGAACCCATAAATAAAAACCTGACGGCATAGTGAAGGTAGAGGAGGCGGAAGCACAGTTGCAATGATAAAGTTTAGAGGGCTCGAATGTCTGTGTTGTCGTCTGAATCAGATCTGCATATTTTATACAGTCCGGCTTGGTATTATAAACACTGCTGCTGGCTAAGACTAAACAATAAAACACACCTGAAATGACTGTCGACAATTAAAAGGGTAACATTTCGGGTCTTCCTTCGTCCTCCTTCCAGCACAGAGGCGCATCCTTCTGGCTTCTTTTCACATTTTTCCTTAATTCTTATGCTCTCGACCAATTTATGGGCATTTTAAAGAAACTCATTTCTAGCACTCCAGAAAGTAGCTGATCGTGTAAAGCATTTATGTGCATGAAATTGGACACGGGATGTGTGGATATTTCAAGTTCGATGGCACCCCATGTCAAGCATGTAACCAGTTCACCAGGAAATACGCATGAGCCGGCATTCCTGGCGGTGTGGAATGGCATAGCTGTGTAGAAGTATCCACATTCTGTCTTAAACTCGTGATTAAGTGTCCTGAGGTAAGGTTCTTGCCATCCCTCAAACTCCGTTCCCCTGTCTCAGAGGTGGGGCGTGGGTCTCTAAGGCCACTGAATGCCTGCGCTTGTCTGGCCTGTGCCATCTGTGGACCCACGTTATTGTCTTTAAACAAGAGAGTGAGGCTGTGGCCCACTGTGGCACTCAGATGATTTGGTGGATAGGAGGTCAGCAGGTGGTCCTGCTGCAGAGGTGGGGTGCTCCAGCCAACAGAAGCAACCAGCATTACGTGAGACTTCATAGGGCCAAGTTGACATGTGATCTCAGTCTTAGAATCCTAGGAGCTCTGCAGGTCCATCACCTGTGGAGACTGGGAACTGACATCACGGGGAAGGAAAAACTAAAAGTTTTTCATTTTTAAATGATGCTGTTACCCAAAAACGTCTTCCTTGTCTTAAACTAGAATATTATGGGAAATAAGATTTCTCCCATTCTTCAGCATCTCTTCCGTCTTGTGGGACTAGGGACCTTGGCCACCAGTGTCTGCAAAACCCAAAAATCCCCAAACTCTTGAACTGAAAAACTTTTCTCTGAGCTTATACCACCTGGCACAAAAGTCACTCACTTCCTGTCCCCCCTCCCTTGAGGAAACCGTGTCTGAGTTTTCCATGCTTGGGCTGAGAGGGAATCTCCCTGAGTTCGATCCAGAGGTCCCACGGTTTGCAGATGTGTCAGAGCAAGCATTGTGGCGGGCATCCCTAACTTTAGGCGAATGTAGAGGATCAGCCGTTCGTAGTCCATCTTCCTAGTACTGTGATGGCAAATAAAGACCCCAAATTGTCCTCCCTCTTTGTGGTGGGGTAGTTGGTCACCACTGGAAAAACCAAGTCTCAACATGTCTTTTTGAAGAGTCAGCATAAATGCCCTCCAGCCCTGTCCATCTTACAGTCCTAGGAGCTCCAGCCCTGTCCATCTCTCTGGAAGCACTCTGCAGGAACTCAGCAGTAGTAGCAGGTAGCGTGCGGGCTGCTAGAGTCAACTTCAGATTTTATAAGACCGAGTGTATATATTTCATCATCTACCAAGAGTGCTATCCAGCCTTAGAAAAAACAAATACAGTTGTGAAAATAACAACCACACTCCACGCTAGAGAATAAATGGGAAATTAACCATTATCTTCTCTGTCCCATTTTGAGTTTTTCTAAAGATCTGTGTTTTGTAATCATTGAAATCAGCCCAAATGTAGTATTAGTGCCTATAATTTTCACTTAACTTTTTATCAAAACTTCTACATTCATGATGGTCATTGTTTTATTCCTGATGGATGGTTCTGTCTCAGGTTAACTATTTCTTTATTGTTGGAAATGGTCAGCGCTGAGCATCTCCAAGAACATAGCTTTTCCACCTCCTTTTTAAGGCATCTATTTTGAGCATCCTCAAAAGAATACAGCGAGAACAAGAGTAGGTAAAGAGGATAGGAGGAAGAGACATTGTGAGCAGGTACACATTGATTTCATGGGAAGATGGTGTGGGCCCAGGCCCTGGGACAGGAAGAAAATGAGGAGCACTGTTCCTGGAGCCTGGACAAAGTGGAGATGGAGGTGGGACATGACAAGGAGGCCAGGTCACGGGGCATGTCTCAGGTGTCTGTTTAAACCCCTAGTGTTTATTCTTTTTGGTAGTTACACCTAGCAGTGGAATTGCTGGATCATACAGTAATTCTGTGCTTAACTTTTTTGTTGTTGTTATTTTTTGTGTATTTTTTGTTGTTATTATTTTTGTTGTTATTTTTTGTTGTTTTTTGTTTGTTTTTTTGTTTTTGTTTTTTTCCGGTACCGGGAATCAAACTCACGACCTCGCGCTTGCCAGGCAGGCGCTGTGCCGCCGTGCTAAATCCCCAGCCCTGTGTTTAATTTTTTTGAGAAACTGTGGGGTCTTTTTTTTTTTTTTTTTTGAAAGGATTTTTGTTGACCCCGCATTAAAAAGACTTCCAAATAAGAGTGAAGGGTCCAAGAGGAAGCTGTTACTATAAAAATAAATAAATTCTATGCGAAGAGCTCTGCACAGCCTTGGAGGCATTAGGAGGAAAGACAGAACAGAATACAAATGAGTCCAACCTCCATTTCTGAAAAATTATTGTGATCTAGAGGCATTGTGGGTGGAAAATGAAAGCTCTCAGGAGAGATCTTAGTGGGTGGAATTCATTCATGCATGCAGGTATTTACTTCACCTCGAATTGTGGCAGACGCAGGGACATCAGCAGTCTGCATAACCAGGGGAACCCTGCCCTCGAGGAGCTTACAAATGTCCAGAAGGGGTACCACAAAAGCAACCTGGCAGCAGTGATCTGTGTTGATGTGTGCTCTGGTAAGGACAGGCACTCACATCTACTGCGTACTTACAGCCTCATCTCAGCGTAATCCTCTCAGCGTAACCACTGAGTATATTTTTTGTTATCTCAGTTGGCAGGTGGGGAAATGGGCTCGGCTTAAGGAACACACAGCAAGCCAGTGGGCCCAGCCAGAAATCAGAGCACTGGGGTAGGGGAGCATAAAAGAGGCACCTACCCAGCGGGGAAGTCAGAGAAGGCTCCCTGAGGGAAAAGGTCATGTGAGTTCTGTAGCCCAGGATTTCAGAAAATGATTTTCTATTGCAGCCAGCCCTGCTTCCTGTGACTCCAAGCTCCCAGGAAGCCCGACCTGCCGGACACTATCTCAGAGGGGATAGTCACCTTTATGCTGGGTGTGTCTGAGGGAGGCCAAGATGGAGTGTTTCCTTTTCTTGCTGATATCTCCTTCTCCTGCTTCCCTAATGGTCTCCTTACAACCCCTGTGGTGCCAGGTTAGCTGAGAGGGACCTTCTGGGGTCTCTCCCAGGCCTGTACAGATTCAAGCCAGTGACTGCAGTTGGCTAAATACAGGCCTAGAAGTGGCAGTGAAAATCTTGATTCTGTACCTTCTGTGCTATGTCACTAACTGACCAAAGCTCCAGCTTCCCTAAACACAGATGTATCCAGTTTGTCTTTGCTCCTTAATTTCCTTTAAGGCTCTGCAGGGCATGCAGCAGCAATTCTCAGCAGGGACCCTAAACAGCCTTCCTGTAGGAGAGTCCTCTGCTCTGAAAGCATCCTTTGTCCACCCTGCACATGATCGCCAGTGGACCCTTCCATCACTGTGATAACCCAAGATGCACACACATAATCATAAGGTCTGTTTCACAAGTCTTTAAGTGTGCAGATCTGAGCGGTCCCTTCAGTGAGTTTTGACAACAACAAGAACTTGCGTAACTATCGCCAAGATCAAGACTCAGAGCTCTTCTGTCACCCTTAAAGTTCAGAGGTAAACAGTTATTCCCAGTTCTGTTCTTATAGGTGATTTTGTCTGTTCTTAACCTTCATACGGTCATGTAGTGTGTGTTCTTCAGTGTCATACGGTAGTTTTCAAGACCCATGCACATGGAGATACACACACACATACACCCTGCAAAGACATACACAGATGTCAAAACTGGGGATGCCTTCCTTCTTCTCCCTGAGAAAAAAAATGGCCTGTGAGTTCAAATCAGTGTTTCAGCCTAAGTACAGAGTCCTAGACTGAGCCACGCAAGTAGAATCGCTCTGCTGCCCCGCTAAGGTGCACACCTTGCCCTTTCACCTCTCTGGGCTTTGGCCCTGCGGTGTGCCCTGCCAGGACAGCCCCCCCTCCCACTGTCTGGGGACCCCTGTTTGTACCTCAGGCTTCCTCCATGCGGCCCCCAGACAGTCCCATACCCCCCAGGCACTCTCCCAAGGCAGCCTCCATTTACATTTAACTCGGTTCTCACCCTATCTACTGGACCAGAGCGGGCAGCGGGCAGCGGTCTCAGCTAGGCCCAGCACAGAGCCTGGTAGTAAAGACATGGACGTAAGGTTATAGCAGGTTTTGCCTCAGGATTATCTCAAAGACAGAGTTCAGGACAGCTATGCAAAATGTATCCACTCTGAAGCTGGTAAACAAAAGGTAGTCAAACAAATCTTATCTCTGAGTACAGCTGATAGAAGTAGCCTGAAATTTCCTGCCAGTGAGGCAGAGCCCACCGAACTTTCCCCCCGAGGACCTGGCATCAGTGAGTGCAGAGTACTGGAGGAGGAGGAGGAGGTCAGAGTCAGTCAGGGAAGGTTGCCTGGGAGAAGTGAGTTCCAAGGGTTTTCAAAGAAAAGCCTTGACGTTGAGCCCAGGAGTTACGTAACTGGGGGACAATCCATAGAGAGGCTTAAAACCTGCACTGTCATTTTGTGACCCTCGTACTGGAGCTCACACGGCCGCCCTTCCCTCCTGTTCGACCCTTGTCTTCCTCCTTTCCCTCCTACTTTGTCACACCTTCCTGTCTCCCGTGCACATCGGGGTGTACAGGAAAGAGCTGAAAGCACATTTCCCTGCCTGTCATCTGTGCCTGCACTGGGTGCCGTCCTGGGGATCTAGGAGGAAGCCCCTGCCTTCCTGTTTTCAGCCTGGGCAGAAGCCAGTAATGGACCAGACCACCAGGGAGCAGCCCAGGATGGGTGCAGTCTGTCCCCAGGTCCCATGCCACCGAAGCACCGCACCAGGGGAAGGATTCAGCCATGGGCGAGGTCAGCGTGCAGTCAGCTCACTGAGGGGACGTCTGGGGGAGACCTGAGCAGAGGTGGCCATGGAGGGACAGGAGGCCACCGCTCAGCAGGGAGGAGCAGAAAGAGCAGAAGGGAAAGCAGGAGAAGTAGGACTGAGCGTGACTAGGGGTGGGCGATTCCATGGTGGGGGAGGATCTGCGAAATTGGGTTCTTTATGCGCCCTTTCTGAGGGCTGTGGGTCTGACTCCAGGGGACCTGGGAACAGCCCGAACGAAGCTCTCTGAGGGGGTGTCCGTAGTGCTGGGGAGGCCTTTCCCATCCTCCAGCTACTCCTCCTGCATTGTCCTCGTTGGCTCCCATGGCTCTGGGGACACCTGGCAGAGCCTGAGGAAATCGGAAGCAGACCTTTGTTGCTGATGGCATTGCCTGGTACAAAGTGAAGGAGTGTCTCATGCCAGGTTGACCCGGAGGAAAACCGGAAATGAAGCTTTCAACCAGGTCAGCAGGAAGAGCAAGAAGGATGTCTGCCTCAGGGTAGCCTGGCACACAGCACTCATGTCCCCATCTTCACATGATCCTGCAGCTTTCATGGCTTCCATGTTACAGGGGAGGAAACTGAGGCTCAGAGAGGTTAAGACCCTGGCCTGGGCCCCCCAGAGAAGCAGGGGGCAGGATGCAGCTCTATCTGCCTCTGAGTCCATCCTTTTTCCAGAGCACTGCAGTTGCCTTAAGATGCACAACCTCAGAATGGTGAACCTGTTGTGTTTGATTGAACACAAAATTGAGGACTTCTGTGGACAGCTAACCTGGGTCCTGAGTTCCCAGCTGTCCCCAACACAAGACAATGAGAGAACCCGCCATCATGGGCCCAGGACCGAGCTCTTTCCTGTCTTCTCCACTGGCCACTTGAGGAGGACCAGAGTGGCCACTAACCCGCTCTCATGTCGGACCCTAATCCTTCTCAGAGCCTTTCAGCTCCTGCCTAGTGTGATAATGATGTCTTCATGAGCCATAGCAAGAATGTAAGGACATAGGGTATTGGAAACCATGTGGCACATGATAGGCATTCAGCTCCTACCTAGCAGATTGGAATTCAGCTTCCTTCTCAGGAATCTCCTTGATTCCTAATCCCACCTGGATTTTTTTTCCTAGTTCACGCTGTTATCTCTCCGGGTAAAAGATTCTCAGATCCAGCCTCTGCCTGGTCTCTCCCAAGCCCTGCCTCAGACTCAGTTTGTCTGTCTCCTTCACCAAACCCTGTATTTCCATGTTCCGTCCAGCTGGATGGATGGGAACTAGAGCCCACAACGGGTATGATGGGAGCTAGAGCTCCTTCGCTGCAGGTGGGAGCAGACCTAGCTCTGGATGCCAGCTGGTCCCTCTGTAGCAGATTCAAGCCCTGGGAGAAGATGCTCTGTAAGCAGTGAGGCGCAGAGCAGGTGCCAGAAGGGACGATCCAGTGTGAGGCACACACAGCACTGGCTGTGCAGGCCAAAGGACAGCAGCAGAGGAGCAGTAAAACCAGAGAGAGGTGGAGACCAAAGCAGAACATAATGTTTGATCAGGTTGTAACAAACACAGGCAAGGGCTAAATTCACTTGTGGAGGAGAGGGGAAATCTGAAAGAGCAGGCAAGGCCTCAGTCCTAGAAGACAGGGACTCTGTCTGCCAGGTCACAGGACAGAAGGCCAGGTACTGCGGTTGGGCCAGTGTCAGAGGCACACAAGCAACACAGAGACTGAGTTAAAGCTCTTGGCTAACACTCACCTAATTCACTGTGTGCTGTTGGCTATCACTTACCTAGCACACTGCGTGCTATTGGCTAACACCTAGTACACTGTGTGCTATTGGCCAACACTTACCAGCACTCTGTATGCTATTGGCTAACACCTAGTGCACTGTGTGTTATTGGCTAACACCTAGCATACTGTATTCTGTGTGTGTTCTTCTAAGAGTTTTAGGCTTATTCTTCACAGAAAAAATGATGAATTAGGTATTAGTCCAGCCGCTTTCCAGGCACAACAAGATTGGGCAAAACTCTTGGCCTCCTCTAAGACTGGCAGCACAACTCCTCATGTTCATAGCTTGAAATCAGCCATGTCGGAGCATTTACACCGTGGAAATTGGCAAGTGCCACAAATCAGGGTTTTGGTGGGTTTTTTAGAACTATATTCTAAAGCACAACAAAAGACCCATCCCAGAGTCTCCACGAACCTCATCAGTGGGAGAGAAAGAGTTGTCATAACTGGGGAACAGGCAAAGCCTGGCACAAGCTGATGGCAACTGATGTTTTAGCTTTCTGGGGCCCTGTTCTGAGCATTTTACATGCATCTCATGTGAAACTGTGTGAACCAGGCATGGTAGCCTGCACCCCAGCATTCAGGAGGCTGAAGCAAGAGGATTACCATGAGACTGAGACCACCTTGGGCTACATAGTGAGTTTTAGGCCAGCCTGGACTACATAGCAAGGCCCTACCCCAAAAAACAAAACCAAAACACCTTCCTGTGAGAAACAAAATTCATTTAATCCTCATACTGCATATGCAGTATTATCCCCATTTCCCAGATGAAGAAACGGAGGCAGAGGAAAGTGTGTGGCCCTGAGAAGGTCACTTCCCTTCTTGGGACCTCCATTTTCTCCTCTAGAAAGTCCAGGTAACGGTATTGCCACCCTGCCCAAGATCAGGATGCCCAGAGGAGCATTTCATTCATACTTGGACAGTGGCCTCATACTTACTTGTGGTATTTTATTTTGTTTTGGTTTTTTTGGTACTGCTGCTGGAACGCATGGCCTTCACACTGAGCTACATTCTTTTGAAAAATTTATATTAGTACATGTTTATAGCACATAATGTTTACATTCCTTGTGTGGAGTTGTATATAACACATCTTAATTTCTTTGTTCATCCCCTTCTCCCTTCTGTCCATCTCTTCATCCCCTTCCTGTTTGAGAAAGATCTGTCTCCCTACTTCCTATCATGTATCTTTTATTTTGCTCTTTATTTATAATTGAGTCTCGCTGAGTCTTTAAGGCTCAGCTCAAACTTGTGATGCTCCTGCCTCAGCCTCCCAGAGTGCTGGGATTACAGGTGTGTACCACCACACCCATCTTGTTGTATTTTTAATGAACCATTAGTAAAGTGCTCAAACTGTAGTCCACTTTTTTTTTGAGAAATGGTTGTTGAACATGTGCCTGATGCCAGGCTGTAGAGAGTAGGCATGGGAAACAGGAAGGTGCAGGTCAGGGGCTCTATACCTACCGTTTAGATAGAGCCTGGGCTCAGGGTTGAGACAAGCTGAATTGAAAGTCTGGTTCTTCCATTTACCAAGTGTGTGACCTTGAACAAATGACTCGGTCTCCCGCAGTTCTCAGCTCCAGACATGTAGAAGGAGGACGGTGACTGTGTTTCCTGAACCAGGTTGTGGTGAGAGATGAGTGATGCAGTGCATGGGCCGTGCCTGGCGCAGGCCCCAGCACCCCCAAGGGACGCCCTCCCGTCACAGACCACAGGCTGTGCCCAGGGGGTCGGGTGAGATGGGACTCAGGCGTCGGTAGATGATTCCCTACAGAGAAATGAGAATGGGAAAAAGCACCCAGCCTTGCCTGAGCAAGCGAGGGAGGGCTCCATGGAGCGGGAGACCTTTCCACGGGGTCTTCCAGGGTGAGCGGAAGTTTCCAGGTAGATCAGGCAAAGGAGAGATTTTCCAGAGGACAGGAAAGTACATGGCAAGCCATTATAGACAGGAGCGAATAACCGAAAGGAAATAACAGAACACCCCCTCGAGAGGTGTGATCGCGCCTTCATGTTTATGATCGCTTGTTTTCTCCGTGTAAATTAAACTGTGTACCTGGTTGGGGTGGGAAGCATAAAGAGAGGAGAGTGGGATGTTTCCAAAGTCTTGAAGAACAAACTTAGACCAGATGAACTTTGAACCTCAATGTCCTTCAGTTGACCTTTGGGGTCCTGCCTGCCCCATAGTTTATAATCCGATAGGTCCACCTGCAGCATCAGGTTATCACGCGTGAACACGGCCCCCATCAGTAACTGGGTCGGGGTCAATCCACTGTCCACCCTGACTGAGGTCAGGAACCTTAAGCGCCAGGAAGCAAGACCTGGTTTCCCTGAAACCGTGAGCGCCCTCTGCTGGGCTTACTGCCACTCCACCACCTGCTTCCTTCACCTTGACAGCCCCAGAATTGAAAGCCGACCTATGAGGAAAGGCCCATAAAGGTCTTTCTTTGAAGTGCCTGAGTTTTCATTCAGTGCTGCTGAGATTCAGATGAGAAAAAATGACTGGCCCAGGGTCACACGGTAGCCTGTGACCAGAGCCCAGAGTTGGTGGGCCTTCGGCCAGTGAGTGCATTTGTCCCTCAGTGGATGGAGCCAGCTGCAACCATCACACACTCCCCACCCAAGCAGCCGCCCAAGTCTGGCTCTGTAGGTTTCTGCTTGAAGGGAGAGACCTTGGGTCACGTCCTGGATAGGATGCTAGTCACCTGCTCAGGGGGAGGCCAGAGCAGGGAGCTCCTTCAGGGCGCTGATCAGGGGAACAAGCACAGGAATCTCCCTCTTGCTCGCCTGCTGCGTGAATCTAGCAGAGTTGCTTCACCTCAGAGCCTCAGTTTTTTCATCTGTCAAGTGGGGCCCATGCCGTGTGCCACCTTGTCCTCTTATGGTGAGGGTTTTGTAAAAGAACACACAATGGCCATTGTTGTGTATACTTTCTCCCTGCTTGCAGAGTGTGCTTTTCACCAAAGGCTAGAAAGTTGGAGAGAAGAGAAGTGAGGAATGCGGGTGGTGGGGGCGAGTCTGTAATTACTGCGCGGCCCTGGGAAGGTCGCTTCACTTCTTGCAATCTCCATTTTCTCCTCTAGAAGGTGCAGGTAATGGTAGTACACTTCCCCTAAGGCTCTTCCTGTCTCATGCGTGTAAGGCCCCTAGGGGTTCATGGAGCAGAGGTGGACACTCTCTGTTGTTAACGCCGTTGTCATCGTCATCCTCTTCCTCAGGCAAGGTGCTGTGGAAGGTGTCCTGCTCTTTCCAGCTTCCCTCCAGCCTCTTAAGTGCTGCTTGCTGTCTTTCTCTTTCCTCATCCTCCTGCCAGGAGAGAAAGAGGACATGGACTTTGAAAGTAGGAGTAGCCCCAAGAAGAGGCTGGGAGGGCCCGAGAGCCTGAGCTGGAACACGATGCCAGGACATGGTGCTATGCTGCAGCCATGAGCCCCTGGCCCCGCTCACCCCTCTCCGTGCTGTCCCTGCTGCTCAGGCCCAGCCTGGTTTGGGGCCTCGGCCAGCGGGGAGCCTGTGTGTGGCTCTGTTGTTCCACCATATGTAGCTTTGGCGGGACACGGCTCCTCCTGCCTCCCTGCAGCCCCAGCCCGGAGCTCCGGGAGCAGGGAATTCAGTTCACGCTGGGCCTTTGAGCCAATGCGCCAGCGCATGCAGGTTGACAGTGCCTTCCCGTTGTCCCCAAGGAGTCTGTGATCCTCTGGACACCTAGAGGCCTGTGCTCTCTAAGGACAGTAGGTTCGTGCTCTTTCCTGGGAATCTGCTCATCTTCCACACCCACCATCCCCCACCCTCGTCTGCTCCCTGGTGTGCCTCTGTCGGTCATCTGCACAGCTCCCGAGCACCGGCTGTTTACCAGCCCCACCATAGTCACTGACGTTCCTCTCCCTCGCTGGTAATCCTCACCTCAACCCTGCGTGGAAGGTATCATCTTCCACATTTGACAGACGAGAAGCATTTCAGGCCCAGAGTGATAAAGACATTCTCCTAAGGCCACACGGCTTGACTAAAGCAGGGTGAAATTCCCCCCGCCTGGTCCCCTGAAGGATCGAGGATTAAGCTGCAGCTTAGGGAGAGGCGGCCTGAGTGAAGGTTGGAGGACGGGCTATGCTTCGTGGCGCGATGGAGAAGCAATTACGGTCGGAAAGGCAGAGTGGCTGGAGAGGTGACCCAGCAAGGGCCCTCATCGCTTGTCTGAGTTGCCACGCCCACCTTCAGCTGGTCTGCCAGCTCCCAAGTCAAGAGTCCGTGCTTGGTACCAGGAGATCTCATAATCCTCAGTATCAGCTGTGGAATAAATGCCTCGTGTGTTTTTTAAATGAAGCTAAGCTGGGCTCAGAGCTTAGTCTCACTGTCATCCTTGGCTGGTGGGCGATTCCCCCTCCATCACTATGGGTACCTCTGTGTCTCAGCTGGAACCTGTGTCTCTCTGCTGGAACTGCCATACCAGGGATGCTTCAGGGAAACCACACCGGGGAGAGCTCGGATACCCCAGCCTGAGGGCGCCTCCGAGGCTTGTGTCCTGGGGAGGGGTGTGCCTGTGTGGGGCGCAGAAACCCCAGAGGCCCTCTCCATGCACCTCAGAGCCATTCCCATGTGGCCCTGCCGTGGTCCTCACACAGCAGACGCCAGTCACAGAACCACTGGCTCTGTCACCTGCCTGGGCCGGAAGACTGACTGCCCTTCTCTCCCTCACGCTGTGTCTTCCCAGCCAGGACGCTCTGCCTCCCGGGGCTCCAGCTTCCTCAGGGCTCAGAACCAAGAGATGGCTCCTAGGGCACATGCCCTTGGTGTAGCCAAGCTGCTCCCAGGAAGCCAGGGCGTGCCTGCCTTACCTCTCTGAACAGGAGGGAGAAGGAAAACATTGCAGATGAGCACTGCTCCCATGCCAAATTTGTCAGGCTGAAGTGAGTGCCATCCCCTGAGGGTGCTCTGCTTTCTCTCACATCCGGGTCCGTGTATGTGCCCGTCTTCTTGCCCCAACACCCTCCTCCCAGAGCCACGGCTACTCACTCCTGCTCCTCTTGCAGTCCTGTGACTCTTCTGCCTCTGTAGGGACCTGGGCAGTGCTCCCAGGCACTCTGCAATCTCCCACCAGATGTGCCACCTGCAGACTTACCTGCATCCCCGTGAGATGTTTATAGTTGACTGTGCTACCAGGACATCACCATGGTCTCCGCGCAGTAGACATTTAAAACATGAGTCGCATAAATGAATGGTCCGTTCCTTGAATCAGATTCACCTGAAAGATGGTAGGCTGTGTAGCCCTTAGCAGGCTGGGCCTGTCCACCACCATTCAGTCTTCCCTGGGTCTTAGCCAGGGATGGAAGGAAAATCATTCATTTAGGCACATCCCAACCAGAGAACACTCAGACCCTGTGTTTAAGATCCGGAACACTCCAGGTTTACAGTCTGCTCAGACGTGGGGACAGATGGCTGGACAGTGGACAGCTGGGCCAGGAGGTAGGCAGCCTGGCAGGACGAAAATAGCAGTGAACTAGGCGTTGAGAGTCCTAGGCTCCGAGCCTATCTGTTCCCATACTTTGCTGCACACACGCATCATTCTGGGTTCTCTGGCTGCCAGCAACAGAAACTGACTCTCAGTAACCCAGGCCGAAAAGATATTTATTAGAAGGCTCGGAGGAATAACACAGAAAGGGCAGGTAGCTGAGCTCTAGCTTGGGGGGTCCTCCCTTTGGCAAGGAGTAGGCACACTAGGTGAGGAGAGAGGTTCTCTCAACACAAAATCAGGATTTGGGGAACTACCTGAAAGTAGTTGGTGCACTGTGTGACCTGAAGCAAATCACTGAACTTCCCTGGGCCCATTGTATCTGTGAGAAGCTGGCTGAGAAAACTTCCTTCCTGTGCCTCAGATGGCAGCTTTCCCCATCTGGACACTTTGCGATGGAAGTCTGAAGAAGGTGGGTGAGTGAGTGCATCTGTGGCTCCCCGCGGCCCATCCACAGAGGAGACCCCAGGTTCTCCACCTGCATGCGTGTGACACCCTGACTCGTTTGCACAGGTGCTCAGCCTGATCGATTACTCTCCATGGAAGCAGCATGTCCTCTGCCCTCTGCTGAGCACGCTGATGAAAATCTGGTGGTTGGGGCTGGGGGTTTAGCTGAGCGGCACAGGGCATGCCTGGCAAGCGCGAGGTCATGAGTTCGATTCCCGGTACCGGAAAAAAAAAAAAAAGAAAAAGAAAATCTGGTGGCACTGTGGGTCTCTTCTGGCCATGGCCTGGCCATCTTCTCCAGATTGGGAAGCTGGAGTCTGCTGCCCAGAGACCGCAATGCTACCAGTGCTGGGACCCTGCCACCGCCCTACTTTTGACCTTTGATATGTCCATCAGCAGGGCGGGCCCCCTGCTGAACACCTGGGGTGCAGGTGGAGGGGATGAGGATGTGGGCGAGGCAGGTGCATAAGCAGCCAACTACAGCAGCAGGACAAAGTGAGAGACGAGAGACATGATCCAGGCGACGGGAGGGAGACCAAAAGGTGGCAAAACTTGATTTCCTGGGAGATCAGAGAGCACGTGTGAGGGAGGTGGCACCTGAGAGCCTTGGAGAGAAGAAATTGGGCAGAGGTTGAAAAGGGTACTGCGGGGTAAGGAACAGCACGAACAAAGGCTTGGCAATAGGAATGGGCAGGTTTGATTTGGCAAACAGAGACGTCCGGTGGGGTCAGAGCTTTGGGAGAGTAGTAAGAGCTCCATGGTGACGTGGGTGTTTAGGGTTCCTCGGTGTGGAGTCCAAGGTACAGGGCGTGTCTGCCTGGGGTGGGCTCAGCTGCACTCCCAGAATCCTGGCTTCAGTATTGTATCGCCTCCTCACCCCTTGTCCAGCTTGGAAGCAGCCTCAGGCCACTGTAGCCACCACCTGAAACCTGTCACCTCTTTCTCTCCATGAGCACCAAGCAGAGCTGGCAGGCAAGAAGCCTCATAATATCACCCGCCACCCCCCAGGCAGAGAGATGGTGCCCCAGCCCTTCCCAGACAGGCCTCTACTAGCTGTTCCATCCAGCCCACAGTAGCCTCGCTGTCTCCGCCACCAGGCTTGAGCTCCAGGAAGTTGGGGTGAGTGGTGTGTTCTGGATCTCCAGCTCCCAGCACTGGTGGAGCGGCTACAGAGTAACGTTAGTGCCATAGACACAAACCAGTGAAGGGGGTGACGTTCAAGTGACAAAGGGCTTAGAGTCTGGCCACCTTATTTTATAGGTGAGGACTCAGGTCCAAAGGAAGGAAAGGCTCTCCCAAGAACATAAGCTTGTTGGGAGTGTGATGTGAAGGAGTGGCCCATAACCACACTACTCACAGTAGCCAAAAGGCCAGAACAACCCAGATGCCCATCGGCCGATGAATGGGCGAAAGCAATGTCCTCTCCATACTGCGGGAAATGATTCAGCCATTAGAAAAAGAAGCAAGTACGGTACTGATACATGGTATCTGCTTGGGTGAAGTTAGAGAACATTATGCTAACTGAAAAAATCCAAATATAAAAGGCTACATGTTGCCTGATTCCATTTATCTGAAATGTCCCCAGTAGGAAAGTCCATAGAGACAGGAAATACATCAGTGTTTGCCAGGGGCTGGGAGGGAGAGGAAAATGGGAGCAGCTCCTTAGTTGGTGTGGGGAGCAGCTGAGGTGGAGATTGGCCACACATTGAGGGTTGGGGCCAGGCCAGCCCCAAGAACACAGAGCTCCAGAGGCGAGCCGTGTGAACAAGTTGTTGGGACTAGAGCAAACCAGTCCAGCAGGTGTCCGGCCTTGGTGTTCCTCCCTGTTAATTACGGCACAGATGGCGCTGAGAATGTTTCACTTTCAGTGTTCTCAGCAAAACACTGACACCTTGCACTTGTGGCCTGTCATGCGCATCCCCCCTTTTTACTGTGTGTATATAAAGATGTAGACCATGCTGGGCTGTCACTGCCTCTCCAGAGAGGTCAGCTCCCACCCAGTCCCAGCTTTCCTTTCAGCCTGTGTCTGGTTTATTCTTAATCTCTCATCGCCCCCTCTCAAGACCCCGCTGGCGGCATGGGCTGTAGCAGTTGGGTGGATGGGCTTTCCTTTTAGGGTGATAAAATATTCTAGAACTGGATAATAGTGGTGGTTGCACAACATTATGATGTGTTAAATGCTACCAAATTGTATGGCTTAAATTGGTAACTCTTATGCTATGTAAATTTTGTCACAATTAAAAAATGAAAGTAGTTTGGGACTACATCAGATACCACCAGCTGAGTGTAATGGCCTCTTCCTGTTACCAACCTGCTCCACCCCAGGCGAAGTGTTCTTGATACAAGGAAGCTACATTCGAGTGAAAGAGGGCTCCCCACCCAGGAGGCAGGATTCCTGCCTAGGCTGGTGCTTGCTCTCAGGCCTGGGTGCCCCATCTGCTTCCCAGCCCACTGACCAGCCTACTTCCAGTTAGTGCCACATGTGGACGCATCTCAGGCCTCCGAGCCTTGCCCTGACCGTTTGTACTGCTGAAGAAGTATTATCTTGCAACCCGTCGTCCACCTGGAAACATCCCTTTGAGAACCAGCTCCTGTGTCCCCCTGCAGGAGACTCCTTCCCCCGTCCCTCACCACAAACCAGGTGGAGCCCTCTGCATGCGTAGTCAGTGAAGGAAGCATTGGGGTGCAATCTGTCTCCTCAGCAAGACTGGAGCCTGTGAGAGGGACCTGGCTCGTCCACACTGTATTCCCGGGGTGGCTGTGGGCCTTGCTTACTTCAAGACCTCAGCAGCGCCTGCTGAATGAGCCCCTTTATCTGTGGGGCTCTCTGGTTCTGAGAGCAACAGTCGGGGGCCAGCCCTGTGAGCTGCTGCCTGTGACACAGGCCATTTTCTGCTCCTGTTGCCTGGCTGATAGAAGTAGAGGAGGAGGAGGAGGACAGAGAAGGAGCCTACAGCAATCCATTACAAGCAGCTATTTCTGCTCCTGGTGGGCAGGGAGGAGCTCAGTGCCCAAGACTGGGCTTCTCCATCCAGCTCCAACGGGCCTCTCTTCCCTCTGGAAATCTAGTTAAACCCTTCCCTGAACAGCCTAGATGCGCAGCTTTCTCCCGGGGGCGCCTGGAATTGCTCGCTCACAGGGCAGAGCGGCAGGCTCTCGCTCCATTTTCCTCTGCAGCCGAGAGGTACCACTCTTTCTGCTTTTCTGCTTATGAAATTAGTCATTTTCTAGGAAGCTTATTTATAGAGTCCACAGCACGCACATAGCACTGAGCTATTCTCAACGCGGCTGGGGGCCTGGAGGCTTAAGATGTGACAGCAGGTATGAGTCACATGTGAGTCCCCTCCAGAGGTACCTGGATACTTTAGTTACCTGTGTGCCCCCTACCGTTATGGGCTGCCCTCCGGAGGTAAAGAAAGCAAGCTCAGGATTGGGAGGCTGTGGGGAGGGGGTAGAAGTTCTCAGGCCCAGCCCCTGTGGCCACCAAAGTCAGACTCACTTTCTCTGCCTCAGTTTCCCCTCTGTGAAATGAGAGGCCTTACGGATCTGTGATTCTCTAATCTAAGCAGCGGCTGTGGGGGGATTTTCCAAGTGGCTTTGCAAAGACCTGTGCACAGATGGCTCAAACGAGGGCCGTGTTTGAGGTCCGTTATGTTTCTCCAGAATGTGGAGGCAACGTGCATTTACTGCACAGCTGTTTGTCTATTTATTGAACTCCCCAGCATGAGCCAGGGACTGTGCTCCGCTTTGAAAATACAATGGTAAATAAACCAGAGGTGGTGCCCCTTGTAGCCCACATGTAACCTGTAGTCTAATGGCTGAGACTGGTATCAGTCAAGCAATGGCATAAATTAAAATAGAATTCCCAGCCACATCAAGAATTATGAGTAAAACGTGTTTGGAAGCTGAGCTAGAGGAGCCCTGCAGGGAGAGAGGGGAGAGAGTACAAACACTGTGAAGGCAAGAGACTGTCTGGAGCCACTGGAATGCAGAGGTGAAGAGAGAGATTAACATGAAATTGAAGGATAGATGGGACCAGTCAATGCAAGAGCTAGTGAACTATGCCCAACAGTTTTTCTCTATTCTAAGTAAATTAGGTTGCCATGGAAATATGGTTCCAGTGAGTTTTACATGATAAATTTTAGTCAGAAAGAATTGACTCTATCTCAAGCTGGCCCCATCCAGTTGTGCAGGATGCGAATCGTATGGCCTGTGTAAGCCATGTGCATTGGAGCCAGGTAGAGAATGTTTCAGTGTCCAGCCTACGTGGGTGCCAGAGACCATGAAGCAGAGAGAGCCCTCAGAGTTAGGCACTTGCCTTAGACTTAGCATCCCTCTCTCTCTAGGAAGGCTGGGCTCTGGAATTTGGGGTTCAGAGACCCTGCCAAGTGGAGTGAGGAAAGAAATAAAATAATTCCATCGAGAGCAGAAGATGTCAGAGAAAGAAGAATCACCCTTAACCTGGCCTTTCTGCCTTTAATTATTTAAAATCTGTGATTGGGGCTGAACTAGGCTCTGGGACCAGTAAGAGGGGAAGAACTGTAAGGCAGGTAGCAGAGAGGCCACGGCCGTGGGCATCTTCAGAGTGTTGCACCAGGGCAGCCCCGGGAAGGATGCTTGAGGTTGCCAGTTTCACAACACAGATCCCACCAGCTTCACTAAAATGTGGGGATTTGTTGGAAGGGTCCTGGGGCATCTCTTGGGCTCCATGGACATCGAGGCTCAGAGTGGAAGGAACGAGGCAGCTCTGAGGCCCCAGGCACAGGTCCTTGCAGCCTTCCCCATAGGGCATCATATGACCATGACTCGGCACCAGCAGCCCAAAAGCCAGACCCTGAGGAATGCAAGCACATCTTGGGCACTTGGATACAGGACTGTGTCCTGCCCAGACCCCTTTTGTGGCTCATCCATGATTCAAAACCCCAGTAACTAGAAGACAGAATGGCACAGCAATCAGAGCCTGAGTGTGGAGCACCAAATTATAATTTCAAACCCAGCTCTAATGAGCTGTGTGACCTTAGACAAGTTGCTTAACCTCTCTGAGTTTCTTTAATCCCTGGTTCCTGGTTCCAGTTCCTGGTTCCTGGTTCATGATGAGGACTCAGTATGCTACGCAGTGGGGTAAAGTTTGTGAAGTGCTTTGCACGTACTAAACCCTCCTTCCATGGTAGAGAGGTTGGTGGTGAAGATGATGGTGATTTTACAGGGAAGATACCTGCAATTCTCCACTCCTGCCTTTGCAGTGTGACCCATGACAGGTTAATATTTTCTTCGGGTGCCCCTATGAGGTGGGGTTACTCAGAGGGCCCCCGAGTGCAGGAGAAGAAGGCCTCACCTGTTTGCTCGGGGTTTTGTCTTGATCCAGGCTCAACAGCCTCCTCTCGCATTTTCCCTCCTGCTGCAGGAGAGAGAGAGAGCCGTGCCGCTGATGACTCCACAGGAGGTGCCCTGGACATGTGCTGCAGCGAGAGGCTGCCGGGTGAGTCTCCCCGGCACCTGGGTGCCCCGAGCTCCCAAGGACAAGGACTCCGGGGCTGGGGAAAAGCCTAGTGGCTGCGAACTTGCTGGAGGAGCAATGCCGCTGGTCCAAGGTCTTCCCTTCTGTGGGGATTTGTTTTTCTAACCCTGATGTCTTTCCGTCCGCTTATCATTGGGAGCCGCTCACGTGGAAGAAGAGCAGGCAGCCCAGAGCATGCTGGGAAGTGGAGGGAAGTGGGAAGGTTGGGCTCAGGGCCGATGGGGACAAGGCCACTGGCTGGCAATGCGGGGGGCAGACCTCAAGAGACAAGAGCAGGAGACACAAACCGCATGAATGTGACCTAAACCAGGAGGGAAGGGGCAGCAGCACAGAGCCACCTGCCACCCCTGCCGAGAGCCCAGCTCAGTTTGAACCTGCTGCTGGAGACTCCTCGTGTCCATGCGGGATCCTGGCCATCTGAACCCCTGGCCATGGCGGTCACCATGGAGACATGACCAAGGCACCTACCCACAGGATGGCAGCACATCCTGTTGGTTGGAGACCACATCCCCAGGCCATGAAGAATATCCTGGGAAGTGCCAAAGAGAGAGAAACTAAGACAGGATTTTAATTTTTTCCCTTTTATACATGTTTTTATCCTCTTTTTTTGGTGTTTTGTCTGGGTTTTGGTTTAAAACAAGGTCTCTCTATTTAGTTCAAGCTGGCCCTGAATTCACTATGTAGCCCAGGCTGGCCTTGAACTCACAGCTATCCTCCTGCCTCAGCCTCCCGAGTGCTGGGATTACAGGCATGCGCCACCACACCTGGCTGTTTTTATCTTTTTTTCATAACAAATGCCCATTGTAGCAACATTAGAAAATAAAGATGAGTGAGGAAAAAAAAAGAAAAATCACTATAATCCTATAGCACAGCATACGTTTTTAAATCTCTTCTCCCAAATAGTTGGTTAAACAATAGCCTTTTGGCCCAAACCTATCGCTTGTCAGATCTTCGTGATTGGTAAACCATATGATAGTCCACAATGGTCTCCAACCATTCTTTTAGATAGACGTTGGAAACAAGCTCTAAGTGGGTGACACTTCACAATAAGAAGTTATTTATTCACACTAGTGTCAGCGTACCTTTCTGATAAAACACCTCAGACAGCAGGAGTGGATCCCTTGGTGCAGTTCCCTCATCTCCCAGTAGGGGCACCACAGCTGACTTGGACAGCCTGTCCAGCTGTAGGAGGAACACGTCCACCAGAGTCATTATCATAGAGACCGGAAACAGCTGGCTGGAAGAGAAGAATTCTCAGAGGGCTGTGAGAGCTGTCTGGACATCTGAAAGGCTGCTGTGTGAGGGGGGCAGATCTACTGTTCGTATCTTAGGCAGATGACGAGCTCAGGACCTAGACATGAAAGAGGCCCGTTAGCCCACAGGATGTGCAACTTTCTGACCGTAAAAGCAGTCCAGTCATAGAACTTAATGATTCCAGAGGAAGAAAATGAGTGTTTCATCGCTGGAGGCATTCAAGAATTGGGAAGATAGGTACTGGAGAGGAAATTTCCACAGTGGGTGGGAGGTCTAGATGACATCAAAAGTCCCTTTCAACTCTGAAACAGTTCTGTGATTCAGAGATGAGTCATAGAATTCGGAGATGATTCCACAAGCAGGGATGGCCCCACTGGCAAGGAGAAAAATCCATGGAAAGTAGGACATGATGTATAGGAGTCCAGGGAGTAGCGTGTGTGGAGGAAGGAACATGGGGCTTGGCGTCTGAGTGGCTGTTCTGCTTACAGGCTGCGTGTTTCACTTAACTTGCTGAAGCTCCAGTCCTTCATCTGTAAATGAAAACAACGGCAACACAAATACTTGTCCTTACAAAGGTCCTGGAGGCATAAAAATGTAATCACTCAGTCATTCATCAAATACTTATCAAGCACCTGCTATGTCTCGGGTACTGTGGTAGGAGCTAGGGACTGGGCCCCTCTGCTAAGAAAGGTTCATGGACAAATTCTGCTTTGAGCTATTTCTGAAAAATGGGATGAAGCCATAGCAGAGAGAACAATAAGAAGCACAGTATGTTTAATTCTCTCTCTCCCATTCCTCCCCCAAAGGCAGCAGACAGTGTAGAATGGAAGCAGAGCATTAGTCATCTCCATTGAAGCTGGCACCTCGCCTTCCTTACGCAGTACCCCTAGGAAGTTGGAATCATTGCTACCCCCACCTTACAGATGCAACCACCAAGGCCCAGGGAGGCCGGGCTTCCTGTGCAAGGTTACTTAACTGGTGTTTGGTAGAGGGGAGATCAGTCCAGGCAGTCTACCTCCAGAGCCTGAGTGTGCCTGTTCTGCCTTGGTTGTCCCCGTGGAGCTACTGTCATCTTCCGGCACCCTGTGGACTGAGACAGAAAGAATTAAGGTATGTTTGTCCCCTGGGAGGAGTTTGGAGGACATAGACAGTGTCACTGTGCCTGTCCCTTTCTGTGACCCTCCTTTGAGAAGCCTTCTGCAGAGGCCAGGCAAGATGTGTTTCCTCTAGATTCCCATGATGCTGTTCCACAGTGGTATTGCAGTCGTTATCTATCCCCATGGGACTGTGAGCCCTTGGAAGGCAAGTAGCTCTTGATTTTATCATATCCTCCATGCCCAGTATTTACTTGCCTGTTTCTTCATTCATTCACTATTAATTGAGCACCTCCATGTGCTGGGCACTACCATAAGCCCTGGAGACTCAATGTTAACCAAACTGAGAAATGCTCCCCCACATCACAGGACAGTATTTTATGTGCTGCATAAGAGCCAGGGCCCCAAACCCAGGCTTTGTTCTACCAGGTTTGCCAGACAGCAAGCAATCCGGGGGAGTTATCCCGGGCTCCGCCCTCCCATCTACAAGACGGCAAGAATAATAATCACTGCTGTGCAGGATTGCTGGAGGATTTGGTGAATTCATAAAGAGCTTCTAACGGGGCTTGACCTGTAGCAAGTGCTATATAGGCATTTGCTATTAAAGGAAGCATAGGCAATAAATGAAATAAAGTAGTCTAGGGGCTGGGATTTAGCTCAGAGGCAAAGCGCCTGCCTGGCAAGCGCAAGGTCGTGAGTTCGGTTCCCGGTACCGGAGAA
>NW_004955414.1:33351574-33411966 GCF_000276665.1 Chinchilla lanigera | reverse complement strand
AAAAAAAAAAAAAAAAAGAAATAAAGTAGTCTAGCAGATAGTGCTAAGTGTTACAGAAAAAATTAAGAAGAGGATGGGAAAGTCTGGGAGGTAGTTTGGCATTGTAAATGTGTGGACCTGAGCCTGATGTGGGGTAGGATGCCACGAATGTTTGTCAGACAAAGCCCCTGGCCTACACTGCCGCCTGGACATAGAAGGAACAGAGCTGGTTAGGCCAGGAGAGTTGGGGCTCTTTGGACAGAGCCATGGAGCTGCAAGCAGTTGCATAAGGATGGTGTAAAAATACAGCCCTGTGTCCTCTCTTCCCCTCCCTGCTGCCTTCCCTGCTGGGAAGATGCAGGCAGAGCGAGGGCCAGACGTGCCTGGGTGACTCATTCATTCCCACACACACCTCTGGGCAGGACGACACGGCCAGAACTCCAGCCATGGTCACCCTAACCTGAGCTAGCGTCAGTCGGGTCATACAGTCCTCTCGGGTTGAGCTTTCCGGAATGAAAACATCCTCAGCCACCGCAGCACCCCCAGGCAGCCTGCAGCCTCCCGGCGCAGGCGCACTGGCTCACACACCCCCACTCCCACGTGTGCGCGCACACTCGTGTTTGTTCTCACTTGACACAGCCGCGTGCTCATGCACACACAGTCACCGGGCACGTGGCCTACCTCTGTCGCACAGGGCCCTGTGGGGGCGGACACACACCTCCGAGGGACACGCACCTGCATGTCGCCTTCCTCCTGCGTGCTCAGCTCTCTCGGCTCCACCACTCCATCCCGCTCCCACCATGCCTGCTTCCTGGACATGGCCAGACCCGCGGCGCTCCCCTTCACTCTTCAGGCCTCTCTCTGCCCTGTTACCGCACCCCTGCCTCTCACGCATGCGCAGAAGCTGGGCTTGTCTGCAGTCTCTGTCTTCATCCCAGGCCTTTGGTCACGCGCGTTCCCGGGTCCTATTGCAGGCACCTGTGCACTGTCTTCTCCACACCATGCACACACACAGATCTCTTCCTTGTGTACACACTCGTTTTCACATGGTCACTGTCCTCTCCTCCTCTTTCACCCTGCCTTGCTTGTCACTTCCCTTGCACACAGTCACCCAAACACATTGGTACATTCAACCCCCTGCCCTGCTGTGTAAGTGTTCACATCTGCAAGAAGGCAAGCTCATGCTGAGCCCTCTGCTCCTTCCCGCAACCAACATCAGCATGAGTGTAGCCTGCGATACAGGGAGGAACTAGATAGCAACAGGTGTCGCTGATGCCCAGGACGTGAGACCCAGCAATGTCACAAAGTCTTGCTTTCAGTGTCTGCAGCAGGCAGAGTCAGGGGCAGCCCAGCACCCACCATTTTCAGGGACCCAGGCCTGATCACGACTGAAGGCCCTGTGGTACACTACCCCGCCTTGGTCCTGCCTTGCAGAACTGCAGAGGCCCCTGCACGCATGCGTGTGTGTTCAGGTGTGGTCCACAACCCGAGCTAGTGGCTGCCCTTTGGGCACCTCTCAAACCTAAGGTACCAAAGCAGGAGATAGTATACCCTCACTCAGAAGGGTTTTCCTGAGGAAAGACCCCTGCAGCCATCAGGCTATTTGGCTGGGGAGCTCTGTAGTCCTGGTAGCCAGAACATGGCCTGGAAAGGGCATGAGCACCAAGCAGTCGTCAAGTCCAGATGGGAACATCTCCTGGGCTTTGTGGACATCTCACCCCATAGGGAGTGGCATGGCCCGAGAAGGGGGAGTTGAGGGCTCAGGTCAAAGGACAACACTGATCTGGAAGGCAGAGTAGCTCCAGAGTCCCCTTACAGCTGGCAACTGGCCGCTGGCTACAGTCATGACAGTTCCCGCTACCGTGAGTTTTAAGTGTGTCGCAATCATTGGACTTATTCAAGGTTTTTCATATACAGGACGTTGCCCTTTTGGTAGGACCAGGTGACTCCTTGGGCTGGAGGCTCTGGGCCCCACTGTGCACCTGAAGTCCTGGTGCCTTGAAGGAGGCCCCCTCCCAAGCCCAAGGCCAGGAGTTCTCTTTGTATCATCATGACACAGGTCACCTGATGGGCCCTCCTCTGAGGCCAGGAATAAGATCTAGGTCTCAGCAGAGGCCGCTGCCCAACCTGGGTGCCACTTTATAAATTAAATGGGATTGAGGCCTATATTGAGGAAGGTCTTATTGTCCTAATCATGCAGCCACTCTCTCTGTCTGTCAAGAAGGATCAGGTCATGGCTTTCACAGCTGTTCCTCCACGCCACTGATGAGGTCTTGCAGCAGAGCCAATAGGGGCGGTTGAAAGGGCAGCCTCAGACCCTTTTATCGACTCAGATCTACTGAGCAATCACTGCGTGCCCAATGCTTGCCGGGCACTGGTAACAGTGAAGAGCATGACAGACATGCTGCCTGCTCTCAGAGACCACAGGACACCATGGAAAGGTGCAGGGATAATGCGGACCTCGCTTAATGGGACCCCGGAAAGAATCCGGAAGCAAGTGGCCAAGGATAAGTGAGTGCCGGTTCGGGCCTGTAAGAACCTGCTGCCAAGCATTTAAGGAGCTGGTAACCCACCACCGCCACCATAACGGCCCTTGTCTCCCATCTCCTAACCCCTGATCTCACAGACACCCCTCCACTGGTGTCTGGTACCGGTTCCAGCTGGCTTGGGAGCCCAGGAGGAGCAAAGGTAGGGAAAACAGACCTGCGTCTAGTAGAACTGTTGTGCTGTCACTTGTACTATTGACATTCAACAGTCTCCATACTGATCCTTTTTCTTCTCTGTTACAGTGATGCTTCTGTTTTTGTTGAAGACTTTTCATGCATTTAGGGTTTGTTGGTGTGGCCAGTGGTGCAGTGACTTGTCTTTAACCTGAGTCTTCAGAGTGGATAAAGAGAAAACATGATTGGGTGTGTGAAGACCCTAAGGGGTAGCATTCCGTGGGGCCATTGTCTGGGGCATTTCCCCGCCAGGCACCCACTGGTCAGCAGAGGTAGAGGTTAACTGTTCTCAGATACCAGCACAGATACGGTGAAGGCAGGAGCCCATCCATGGGTGCTGTGGGGAGACATACAGGCCTGGATGCGTATCCCAGCTCTGCCACCACCCGGGAACCTGCTCTCTGGTAAATTATCCAGCTGCTTTGAGCTCCAGATTCTCCACGAAACTAAGGATGGTGACATGATAAGATCTTCACAGAGATTTTGTGAGGATTAATGAGTTGATAGTGTGAAGTGCTTTTTGCACAGTGCTAGGTAAATAGTAGCTAATAATGATAGTAATGATCATTCCGAACTACGGAGAGTGAACAGGAAAATCTCTGCATCTTTGCTTTCTTTTTTCCCAGGGCCCAGGCATCAAGTCCAGGCCAGTCAAGGCCGTGTGGTTCATGGCTCTTCCATGACTTTGTACCCCAGGTCTAAGACCTCACAGGACCAGCACATCTCAGGCTGGAGGAGGGTTGTCTGCTCGCAGACTGGAGCAGCAAGGGGGACAGTTTTGGTAGGGAGGGCAGTCATTTGTCCATTTTCCTTCACCAAGACAGAAACAGCTCTCATATTATGGGGAGCTACCTGGAGGTGTGAGGGTGCTAAAAGAATCTTTGCAACTGGAAGAAACAGCCTATCCTGTCCAAGCCCCTTGCCTTCACAAAGATGGCTGCCAAGGCCCTTTCAGACACCAGGATACAGGTGAACGTCCACCACGTTTCTCAGACATGCAGTGAGAAATATGATCTCTTTTCACTTCGGCCTTGCCAAGGGACAAACTACCCCAGCTCTCAGGAAGGTTCTTTACATCTTTCTTTAAAAAAATATTTTTAAACATCCTTTCATTTCACTTGTTCTTTTCAAATGTTAGCATCTGTCTTGGTAATTAGTGGCTGCTTAGAAAATTTAAAGTGTAATGGCTTCAGACAGCAGCCATGTATTTTCCCATGACCTCCAGGGTTATGGGGGGCTCAGCTGGGTGGTTCGCGTGTTCTGTCTGGCATGAGCTAAAGCTGTCCACCGACTATATTCGCCTAGTGCCAGCTGAAACAGTGTCCAAGGAAGCTTTTCTTATATGTCTGGCAGTCATTACCCTTCCACTTGACCTTTCTGTATGCCTAGTTTGGGCTTCTTTGCAGCATGATGGTCTAAAGGTTATGGGACTTCTTACATTGCCAGCTGATTTCCAAGGAGGAGGATTCCAAAGGGGGTAAAAATAGAAGCTTCAGGTCTGTTAAGGTCTAGGTCTAACAGCCAGTCACAGGGCTTGCCCAGATTTAAGAGGTAGGAAATAAATGCACTTCTTTCTTTCCTTATTTTTTGGTACCGGGAATTGAACTCGGGACCTTGTGCTTGCCAGGCAGGTGCTTGTGCCACTGAGCTATATCCCCGGCCCTAATGCCACTTCCTGATAGAAGGAGTCTAAGAGTCTGCAACCATCCTGAGTCCCCCCAGAGCATCCTGTTGGTAAGCTTTCACATTCCTTCTAATAGTAATTTCTTCCTCTCCTGAGTTTTCTTTCCTTCACCCTCCTTCCCAAGTCCCATTTTTTCCCCCGCCTTCTATTATTTAAGCTGCTTCCTCGTTACTGCTTAAATCTTTGGCCCTTTGAATCTTTTTCGTTTGTCTCTTTCCCCTGCCCCTGAAAAGAGCACGCGTGGATTCATGCCCACCCTTAACAATGGTAGGGCCCATAGATGTTATGTCTAAAGCATTTAAAGTTAGAAATCAAGCTAATGAACTTGAAAACAACATGTATTCTGTCCTTCTATCTTAACCAGTATAAGTAGTTTAGAAGCCAGGTTACAGCTGTCACTTCTCCAAAACAAGAGACCTGGGGAAAGCCAATCCAACTTTGTCTGGACCAAGGACTGTTGGAGCTTTAAAAAGATGATCTTCCCATATTCCTGCCAGGCATTGCCTAGCTTCACAGCATTTCTCCATTACAGACAAGAGCATTTGGAATTGTGCTTCGTCCTTCACCAAGCCCAAACCTAGTGCCACTCTCTGCCAGTCTGAGCAACCTGCTCGTTGGCGCTAGCATCCTGCAGCAGAACCAACCCCAGCCTCTTAGACTTGCCTCTCTGCAGCCCGTTCTAAAAGTCTGTGCTGCCTAAGGAACAGAGAAAACTGCTCATGTTAGTTTTATTTTGCCGCACAACAAGTTGCCCTAAAGCATTTACTATGTCACACAGTTGGTAAGTGAGGAACCCAGGAAAGGCTTTGCCGTGTGGTTCTGGCACGTGTCTCACAACCTGATGAGGCATTAACCATTGCTACAGTAACCTCAAGACTCCACAGGGGCTAAAATTTGAAGGCCATTCACTGGTCACTGGCACACTCCCAATTCCTGGCAGCCATTTGGCCAGAGGTCTCAGTCCCTCTGCAAGCAGTAGGCCCCTTCCCGGGCTGCCTGAGTGGGCCCCCAACAAGGCAGCTGGTTTCCCGAGAGTGAGTGATTAAAAAGAACAGGGGAAGGGAGCAAAAGAGAGCCCAGAATGGAAGTCACAGTCTCTTCTAATCTAATTTTAGAAGTGACACGCCATCCCTCTGCTGCATGTCGTTGGCCATGCAGGCTAACCCTGGTACAATGTGGGAAAAGCTGCGCAAGGATGTGAACACCAGGAGGTGGGGATCATTGAGGTCCACGTTGGAGGCTACCTGTCATCGTGCCTAAAAGTTGAATCCTTGTAATCCAAAGAGACATATTCTTAGAATATGTCCATATACAGAGACAACCAGCAAAGCATGGAATCCCCTCTCCCAGTAGAAAGAAAACAAAATGACTCAGAAGTCATAGGGGAAAAAAATCCACCCACTAAGAGAGAAAAATACCAGAAAATACATCAAAAGGAAACCGGTGCCTTTCTCAGTGTGGCAAGATTACAGATGATTTGGTATTTCTTTATATTCAGGGGCCATTTCTATATTTTTTTAAAAAGTCATTCGTTTAACAAGATATGCCGCTTCAAAATACTAATTAATTCTTGCCAAGCAAAAGTGGAGAGGAGAGGAGACCCTCTGGATAAGGTACCTCCCTCGGGGCTGCTTAGCTGGGAGGCGCACAATCTGGGATTGACCCACCCGAGAGATTTCAGTGGGGGCTGTTTTACGGGAGGGGGTGCATAGAGGCAGCCACCAAGGCATGGAATCCCCTCTTCCAGTAGAAAGCAAATACAATGACTTGGGAGTCATGTAGGTGAACCAGGCCAGGGAAGAGGAGATCCAGGGTCTCCTGGGTAGTTGGCTGTGCTGCAGCTAAACTCGTGAGTCTTTCCCCTTTGGGGGCCGGGAGTGCCGTTACCAAGAGGTTGGACCTTTTTCCAGCTCATCCAGCTCCAGGATGCAGATGGGACGAAAGGCCATCAGCTTCTCTTCATTCTCTTCCTCTGGTACACTGGTCCAACTTCAACCTCAGTGGTTCTGTTTCTGGTTCCCTTAGGGGAGAGTCGGGGGTTACTGAGAGTTTTCAGAGCATCGTCAGTCACACGTCTCGGTTCACGGCCCGTGGTGTGTTTTCAGTGGTTCCTACAAGCCAGAAAGTCTGGCTCCCTTCTCTTGTTTATCTCCTTTCATCTCCCACTGCTGTGCCCCTCCCTCTGTTGTGTGTCTCATGTGCATTTTGCCCTTGCAGAACGGGTGGCAGTGTTTCCTGCCCTGTGTACAGGTGCTCACTGGCTTGCAGTGGTTGGACTTACATTTTTTTTTAACTTTAAAATGATGTGAAAGCAGTGCACACTCAGTAGAAACTGAGCTTCAGACTTTAAATTCCGATCTTTTCCCCGCGCTGGCAGCATGCAGGAGGATGCTCAGCATGGGCAGGGCAGCAGCAGCGAGCCATGCCTCCCAGGCAGCCAGGACTGTAGCCAGATAAACCGCTAGGACTGCAGCTCACTGTGTTGCTGAGCTTGATGTTCCGTGTATAAAGTACATTTCCACGTAGGACATCTCAACTGATAATGGGCTTATCCAGCAGTCACCCCATCTTAGGTGGAGGGATGTCTGTATTGTGTGAGCTCCCGTTTTGCTCACCCAGCACTGAGTGCTCCGGAGCTCTTTTCAAATTGCTGTGTGTATGAGCTGTGATCGCAATATATGGTGCATGGTTAAAATTTTTTAAATTTTTTACAATAAAAGACACATTTCCCTCAATCCCCTTCAACATCCTCCCCCTTGCTTGGAACACACCTATCCCATGATTCTTGCCACGTTCTAGAGCTGTTCTGGAAGTCCTCTTTCAGGTCTTTACAAGGTGATTTAAAATACAGTGGATGAGCCAGGCTGTGGGAGCATGTAATCTCAGCACTTAGGAGGCTGAGGCAGGAGGATTGCCTTGTGCTCAAGGACACCCGGGGCTACATAGTGAGTTCAAGGCCAGCCTGAACTGCATAGCGAAACACTGTCACAGAAAAAGAAAAAAGAAAAAACAGTGAGTGCTGCTGTTGAGTACCATACAACAGAAAGACATTACGGCATGTCCTCATTCACCTTCGTCACCAGTCTGGCACTGTGCAACTTCTGGCATTTCCCGAGAGTTAAAATCACCATGAAGGTGACAGTTTTGAGTCAGTTCAGGACACTAAGGCAGCCATGACAGCACAACTGAAGTTACTCATGAAAGAAGACTTCCAAAATGGCTTCAGAAAGTGGCAAGAACAATAGGGTGATTGTGCTCAAAATGAGAGGAAGTATTTTGAGGGAGGGTTGATGGAAATACATCCTGACTGTAGTAAATTTTTAAAATTTAAGCATTCACCATATATCTTACCTTGCCCCATGCTTTGCTCCTAAGGGCTGCAAGTCCTCCTTGATATGTCTCTGAACACTCAGCCTGCCAGTACCCCTGGCAGTGGTGCCTCCACTCCCCCACTCTGCCACCAGTAGTATGGGAGGGAGGGCTGGCTTACTTCCTCCCTTTGGGACTGTGAAAATTCCCTTGGCATTTACACCCGGGAGCAGAATCACTGGTTTCAGATCAGTTCCAGCAGAGGACCCAGAGGCAGCCAGAGCAGAAAGAACCTGGAGGAGGATGTAGGTGGAGCCTGGGGAGATAAGCAGAGCACGCTGGTCCTTTCTTAGAGGCCGTGGCAAGGGTTTTGATCTTTAGCCTAAGATCAGAGGGAAGCCACTGAATTGAACTAAAGTGTGTGTTGAGGGGGAGGCTAGATTTTTTTCCTTAAAGCAGCCGTAGGTTTTCAGAGCTGAAAGGACTTGTAAAGACCCACTCTTTAAACTTACTGAAGGGCTGGGAGCCTACAGAGGTAAGATGATGCTTAGCGTCACACAGCCCGATAAAGTTCAGGTCCATTGTGAGTGTTGGGGGATGAACCCCACGGAGGCAGCTCCTGGAGGCTTGGGATCTGTGAACACCACTGTCCAGTGGAGTCTTGGACCTGTCTTGCTCTTCTGTTATCACCTAGCCTTTCCTCGACCTCTAAGTGGATTTAACAGGACTCACCAGAGAACCCCAAGCTAGGACCCAGTGTCCCACTGCCATGGGGCCTCAGGCCTCACACCTTCCAGACACTCACAGACAGCCTCTGTTAAACTTCCAACTCCAGCGTAGTGATGAGAGAAAGCTGAGCTGGGGGCTAAAGGCAAAACAGTCCTGGTTTGGTCTTGGGGCCTCCGTTTCCTTTTCTGTAAAAGGCAAGGGTGGTACAGGGTGCCCTCTCAGGCTGTCCCATGCCCACCCCCATGCATCTGTGCGGAAGTCTCGGGCGCTGAGGGTCTCCAGTCCCATTTTCCCAGGGCCTCCGTGGTTGGTTCTTTTTGTTCTCAGCATGGACAACCGGCAGGGGAGGCGCACCCTCAAGATTTCATTGACCCCTTTCACCCTTGTACTTTTAGCCTCCACTCCAGGGAGACGCAAAGAACCAAGCCTTTGTTTGCAACAACAAAGCTGTTTGCAATTTCCGATAGAACCGTTTTATTCTACCCCATCCAAAGCGCACTTGAGTCGCATTTTGTTTTGAAAGCTTGTTAGCATTCTGGGTTTAATTAACTGGCAGAGACAAAGCTGCCCTGCTTTCCCCACCCCCAGTGCATGCCCACTCTATCCGCCGACCCCAGTTTCCAGCGGGCAGCCTCAAAGCGCCCGCCCACGTCCAGGTGGGACACCCATCGCCTTCCCACCTGGCAGATGAAAGGATGATCCTCACTGCTGCCTTGCCCTCCCCGTCCCCTCCCCGTTCCTCCTCATCTCTGAGGGCTTTGGCTGCCATGTATTGAGCAGTCACCTGTCCCAGGCACGTTTTACCTCATGGTATCTCCAGAGTTCTCTGAGATGAGTTTTACGACCTCCTTTCCAAGGGAGGACTGAAGTTCAGAGAAATTGCCACTTACCCTAGGTCACACAGGTAGCAAATAGCAAAACTGGGCCTCAAACCTCACTCGGTAGGAGTCTACCGAAAGCCTTGGCTGCAGGAAGCTACCTGTCTAGAAATAGATCTACTTGTTGGGACAGGAAGAGCTACGCTACAGACCGATAAGGTCCAGTCGCAGTTAGTTCGAGTTCCTTGGAGACCTGCCTGCCTTGGGCTTTCCAGGCACAGCCCCGTTCCTGCCTGCCAGTCAGTGCGCCCCTTCCGTAGCACAGGCTCTCTGACGTCTGCAGGCTGCAGTCAGCCCCACCCCAGCTCCAACGAAGCCACAGATGCCCTTGGTTCCCAGACCTTTTCCCATCCGCTTGGTCTCAGCCTTACTTCTCTGTGCTTCCCTCTCCAGAAAAGCCCCACAGCCGGGGTATGAGGAACTCAGCCACAGGGAGACGCCTGTCCCCATGGCCCCTTCCCTCCCTGTTCTGAGAGAGCCTGAAGCGCCTTCTCACACAGACTTCCCTCAGGATAGAGAAGGGGGCGGCACATGCAGGCCCGGTCTGGGGCAGGCAGCACAGAGACTGGCTAGGACTGATCCTGAAGCCACGGCCTGGTCCGAGTCCTGGCTCCCCCACTCTTGAGTGCTGATGGCCTTGACCAAGTCATTTACTCTCAATTTTCTCCCATCTGTGGAAGGGCTACCCTGTTACCTGTGCCGTGCACTTATTACACGGGTTGAATGAGTCGCTACTTGCAAAGCAGTCACGGACATCTCCTCCCCTACCAGGCAGCCTTGGAGCAGCCAGATTTCTTTCTTTCTTTCGTTTTTGAGACAGGGTTTCTCTATGCAGTTCAGACTGGCCTTGAGTTCACTCTGTAGCCGAGGCTGGCCTCAAACTCACAAAAATCTTCCTGCCTCAGCCTCCTGAGTGCTGGGACAGATTTCTTGTAAGAAATCAGCAAAGGCAACAGAGACCTTTCTAACCTAGGCTCGCAATCCTGTAACCCCACCTCTGCCCCGCTCTTCTCTTCAGAGCGCTCAACACTCAGCCAGGGAAGGGGACACGCACTGCACCTATGTGTAAGAATTTACACATTTTAAGACCACCACAGGAATTGAGTTGCAGAGAGAACAAACACCTTGCCCAACTCATGTAACTGGTAAGTGGAGATCACCGGCAGTCAAAGTCCAGAACTTATGTCAGAATCTGTTTCCTTATTTCATGCCATCTTGCCCACCTGGGGCATGCAGAGAGAAATAAGATGTGAGCTGTGCCCTCACCCATCATACCATCCAAGATGGACTCACTACCAAGCCAGACCCTTGGCACGGCACTGCTGCCTCTTCTGTAGATCTCTTGGTCGTGTTGGTCAGCAAGACTAATGGGGCAGAAGGGTTATAAGGAACCAGTAAAAAAATCCCAGAAGCTCAGATCTACCATCCATTTCTCTTTGTTGGGAGAAGCTAGACCTTTTTTCACTGGAGTCCTGTTGGTCAGTCCTAAGTCAGTAGGTCAGTGCTGGGTTAGAGACAAAAACATCTCAAGCACAGGAGGTGAGTTTATTGAAGGGCCGGGCATAGAGCAGACGCTCAGTAAAGGTTGATCCAATGAAAGCGTGGTTTGGGGGACTCTACCCTTGCCCCACCACATTACCCTCCAAGTCCTAGTGTGCCTCCTACACACTCCCAAAAACCAGCAGAAAGTCAGGCATCACCTTTCCAGCCTCTGCAGGAGGAAGCAGAACCCACAGTGTCCAAAATGGCACCTCTGAGGCTGTCCCTCTCAGAGAGATACCGTGGTGGCAGAAACAGCTGATGGGGCCTCTTCCTTCTACACCCTTCTGGCCCCTCTCTTGATTCTGCATTCAGGCTCTGCCCAAGCAAAACTTCAAGCCCGATAGGCATACTTGCCCTGTCTTATCCCTCTTGTGGGTTTCCGTATGGAGTAAGAGGAAGATCATTAAACATGGAGACCCATTGACCTGGACTTAAAAATCCCAGGTCCGTCACTTTTTGATTCTGTGATCCTGAGCAAGTCACTTAACTTCTCTGCTTTTATGACCCTAGAAGATGTGTAGTAAGGTGTGAAAAGTGACGGCAATCCACAGCATGGCTGTGAGTACCGCATAACATCAGGCCCATGGCGTGCCTGGCTCATCATGTGCCTGCCTGGGTGACCTTCAGACAAGGGGGAGCTGCTAGAAATTGCCCAGGCGTACCCCATTCCTCTGTCCATACCCACGCTGCCCTCTGTCCACACAGGGAGATGGGATCAGTAACCCTTCAAATAAGGAGACAGTGTTTAAAGGTGCCATTTGGACACAGTGACAGGCCACGGAGCAGGCGCTGTCACCTGGGTGCATGACAGGTGCGCTGTTGGACTTACCTCCGAGATGACGTGGTACAGTAGGCAGAAGCCTGGGCTTGGTGCAGGGAGGCAGTCTCACTTGGCGTGTCGGCTACAGGGGTGAGTTCTGGAGACAGGCTGCCTGCTTCTAGTCCTAGCTTCTGCCCATTTATTAGCAGACCTTGAGCAAGGACTTCCCTGTGCCTCAGTTTCCCCATCTGTGAAGGGTGGGGATGAGTAAAGGCACACCTGCCTTTGCTGGACAATTTGAGGATTGAAAGTATCTGTGTATAAAGCACTGCGAGCCAAACCCAGCACATGGTTATTACTCAGATCTGTCAGCTGATGGTGCTTGTGGGTGCCCACGTTCTGCCACTGGCCAGCTGTCCGCCTTGGACAAGCCCTGTTCCCTCTCTGGGCCTCAGTTTCTGCACCTGAGAAATAAGACTGGCCCAGACGTCCCTCGGAACATGTCAGGTTAGGACAGTCAGTGATTCTGGAAGCCCAGGGGAAGACTGGGTTGATGTTCTCCATAGGGCAGGGACTCTGTGGCTGTGTAGGCTTGGCTGGGAGGTCACTCGCGGCCACACGGGAAAAGCTGAATGGGACAGAGGCTCCCTCCTCTGTAAACAGGAGCAGGCTGAGCCAGCCTGCTGCTCCAGTTCCGGTGCCTCTGCCTGGGAGCTCAAAGGATGAGTCACTGACAGCGGCCACTGCTTGAGCTCCGGCGGCACCAGCCCTGGGGCAGGGTAGCTGTAGAGTGCAGCGGTGGGATTTGGCAGCAGGGATCAGAGTAACAGCTGAAGGCCCCATGGGCTGCAGGAGACACCTGAAGGCCATTTGCCTGACCCAGGATACCTGGAACCTGAGGATACGGAGCCCTCGCCTTGCAGTTCTTTCCTTCCCTCCACACCACTGAGCCTGTGAGGACCCACCAGCTGGGTCCCAGGCTCTTGAGCTACAGGGAAGCCCTCCCAGGCATCTGGTTAGGGTTCAAGGTTCCCGTGGAAACAGCCTCCCTCCCTCAATCTCTCCCCCATCCTCCTTGTGTGTGCTTCAAGTGACGCTTTGTGGTGTGGCAAAACGGAGCCTTTGCTTGGTGTCAGCAAGCCCTGGCTCCCCTCTCAGATCTGCACTTACTTGGGCAAGGCCCTTAACCTCGCTAAGCCTCGATCTCCTCACCCAGAAAATCTCCTTCGCCCTGTACAAGAGACAAGCCCAAGCCCAATGTTAAATCGCCTGTCAGCAAGCTGCCTCTGAGTCAGGCTTTCACGTGTGGCAAAGCAGCTACCTCGCCCTGAACTATTGAAAAGCCAGCCCTTGACACAAGCAGCCGCCTCTCACTGACAAAATGGGGCTGATGATGATAATGTCTACCTCCCGGGGCTGCCGAGCAAAGCAAATGCAGCTGCATGTGCCGAAGGGCTCTGGGACCTGCACAGAGCCAGCCCAGGAAGGTGGCATAGTTCCAGGAAGGTGGCAATAGTTCCCAGGGAAAGATAAGAGCAATAGAGAGGCCAGGGCAAGGAGAAGAGCTGGCATCATCTGCAGGAGCAGGACAGAAACCAAGAGGACAAATGCGCCCGGGACCCCAGTAGTCAGAGCAAGTGGAACCATTCTGTTCACTGTTGAATCTCAGAGCTAGCCCAGTGGGTGGGAAAGTAGAGACACAGTACATACTTTCTGAAGGCCAGGAAAATCAACCTCAGTCTTCCCCACAGTTAGCACATGTCTGATGCCCATGTATATAGGTTGGATTCAGGCACAAATGAGCAGAAATAAATCAGAGGCAGGAGTTCCCAGCCCAGTTCTCCACTGCCCGTGCAATGAGGGGTTCTTGAGGTCTGTCAGTCCCACCCACCCAAATTATATAATGCATGTTTCAAAGAGTACCTTCCTGGATAAAAGGATACCCTGATTTCTGCCCAGCAAAATGTTGAAAACTAAACCTTGTTCTGAATGATGTGCATCTACCAGCTAGGCATAGTGACACACCCCTGTAACCTCAGTATTCTGGGAGGCTGATGCAGGAGGATCACAAGTTCAAGCCCAGCCTGGGCAGTTTACTGGCTTAACAAGACCCAGTCTGCAGTGCAGCAAAAAAAAAAAAAAAGTCTGTCAGGTGCCCAGATAATACCCGTCACTTGGATCCCTCAGGCCAGGTGCCTAGTGAGTTTTTAAAAAAATTAAAAGTCATCATTCATCTCTGATGTCTGCATACAAGGACCCATCAGCCTGCAGTTTTTCTCCATCCTTTTTTTTTTTTTTTTGGGTTTTTCTCTGGTACCGGGAACTGAACTCACGACCTTGCGCTTGCCAGGCAGGCGCTTTGCTGCTGAGCTAAATCCCCAGCCCTTTTCTCCATCCTTTAGTGGGCAAGGCAGTTGACCAGCTGTCTTCGATATGCTAAGTGACGGTCACACATACTCAGAGAGACTCGCCTTCCCAGCAGCTGTCCTTTGGGGTGCATTTCACAGAGCTGTCAGTCTCTCGTATCTGTCCTATCGCATTGCACATGTTTAGACATGACAGGCGAGACGGCCTGAAACCCAGGAATACTAATTAGGCTTCATGATATCTGAACTCGGGGCTTTTTTTTAATTTTTATTTTTATTAGTACCAGTTTGCAGTGCAAACTGACTACATCTGTTGTGGAGAGTTAGCACCTGTATCTAACACATCGTGATTCTTTTTTCATTCACTTCCCCTCCCTTCCTCCCCCACGCTCCATCTCTGGTCCAATTCCCATGTGCAAAAGAACTATCAGAACTTTAATCTCTTTTTAAATGTATTTTCTCACTATAAATATATGCATTACAAATTCATTGGAAGAAATATAGGGTATGCTGATAGTCATCCTTCATCTCATCCTTTCCCCAAAGAGTTCTTGTTAACACCTGGTTTCTCTTCCCACCTTTTATATACATTTATTAAGCACTTCCTGAATACCAACCATTCATGGTGGTCTGTGCTGTACATGTCAAGCCCGTTGGTAACCTCTCCTCTTAGGGATATCCTCCACCTTTTTATAGGCACATGAACACTTCCTTGATTTTCAAGGCCAGTGAGAACACGCTGTTTTATAACCTTGCCTTTCACACTCCATACTTTTAAAATTCTTTGCATGCTATTAAATATTCATCAACACAGCCTTTGGGGTGGGGGCAGTACCCAGAATCAAACTCAGGACCTCGCCCTTGCCAGGGAGGTGCTGCGCCACTGAGCTAGATCCCCAGCCCAAACACAGTCATAACGCTTGCATGGTATTTTGCTGCAGGAAGGTTTCGTGCTCCCCACACTGAGGTGCATGTACCCCTGAGGGCAGAGCCACAGGGTAAATGTCACACTGAAGCATAAATTTGATTCGAAGCTTTGGGAGGGGGAAAACATTTTAGTATCAAAATGAGTGCAGATATACTGTAGTGCAGGATACAGAATGAATTGTAAAACAAAACAGCAAAGTCCTAAATTGTGTGAATTTGCTGTTACTCCCCCCAGGCCTATGTTTCTTCCCTCTGAGCCTGGCAGAAACACCTAAATAAATTCTAGTTGGATCACCTCTTTTTAGAGATAAGAGAACTGAGACCCAAGGAAAAGAAAGGATTGTACCCTTTGATCTCCTTTTAAGTACTTTTTCTCTATATAAATAGATGTGTTTGCATGTTTAGTAGAGGAAGTGTGGGACATGTAAATAAAATCACCCCTAATCTCACCCTTCCCCCTGACAGTTGTTAACTATATGGCTTACATAATGGCTTATATCCCATTCATTGTGTACAACCTTTATTAAGTACTTCCTGTTGCCATGCATGTAGGTGCTGCAGAGCTGGGGTGCAGAAGCCAGGTGACCCCGAGCTTGCACTCTTCCACTCATCCACACTGGGCATCATCACCTTCACTGGGTGAGCAGGGACCTTGCCTTTGAGAAATCACCCGTCTCCTTGTCCGTGGTAGGAACTCTTGCCTTGCTACGTGATCCATCTTCTAATGGCGTCTCTGAGCTGATTGCTCACGTGGTGCATGGCAACTGCACCCTCCGTGGGTAAATGCCCACCCCCCACGCTCAAATTCCACCAGCAGTCAGGTGTATCACTTCATGCATTGGATTGTAAACATGGATTTACTGGTTTGTCTTACCCATAGACAAGGAAAGAATTGTGTATTATCATTATAATCTGCACTTACTGGGTTCTTACAGTATGCCAGGGACCATACTAGGTGTTTGTCAGTAGAATTCAGAGTATTCATTACAGCTTTCCAAAGTCGTATTATCCCCCTTCAGGTAAGAAGACAGAGTACAAGCTGTCACTTGCCCATCAGCATGAGCTCCCTTAGTAAATACTCACTGTAGACTGACGTGCCAAGACTGTGTTGTTGGCAGTCATAAGCACAGCCAGTACTACCCCTCCAGCCTTCACGGGAGCCCTAGGCGAGTAGAGATGATACTCTTCAGGTCATTTTGCAAGCCATAACACGCGTAGTGTAGCCTGGAGTCCATCCACCTGTCTCAGACCGAACCTGCCTTTGCCACTTGCAAGCTAGGTGACCTTGGGCACCTCCTCTTCCTCTTCTGTAAAATGGGGATAATCACAGTACCAGCTTCACAGGGCTACTGTGAAGAGTAACCACATGAACAGCTGTTGCTCATTCTATGTGTACTGTTGCTGGTGGTAGGAAGGAGTGACACAGGGTGCTACTATATGATAGGGCAGGATCTACTTGTGAAATGGAGAGCTACGTGATGAATAAGTGTGACCTTGGCAGAGCATATGGGAGGCAGTGGAGGGGGCAGAGTGTTGCAGGGATGTTCCAGGCAGAGCACGGTGGTTGGGACCCCCCAAGGTATGGCGGGAACACAGTGCGTAGAAGCCATCCAGGGTCAGAAGCTGGGAAGGAGGAGCCCATGAGGCTAATACAGGTCTCCAGCACCAGGGCTTTTTGCACACACTGTCGATTAGGCCATGTGAGAGGCTCTGGAAAAGTTTGCTGGGTGCATGAGTAAGCACGTGCACAAACGCCTATGTTAGCCTCGTGTGTCCTGCTGTCCATTGTACCATATATACAGAGATGTGTGAACAGCGTCATCCCAGCTGTCAGGCTGTACACATCCGTTTTGTTGGTCCCTCACTTTTTGATGATGAACTAAAACCTGAATTTGGGTAGGGACCTCCCACGTCTGGGGCCCACTGGGGGAAATGCCACTGGAATCCCCGATAGCTGAAGGCTCAGATCTGAGCCAGTAGTGTGCAGACGTTAGGAGTCGAGCTCTGTTGAAATAATCTAGGAGAAATCCAGCCGGGGATGGGCACAGCAGAGCTTCCGCACTTGAGTCACAGCCAGAGGGACTCAGTGGAACTTGTGACAGGGACTTGTGACAGTCCCCGTAGCACTTGAGAAAACACATGGACTCCATAAAGCACCGTTAGAAAAACAGGGATTGAACCCAACCCCCACTTTGCAGGTGGAGAGATTGAGCTCAGAGAGGGAATGACTGCTGAGGTCACACTAGCTAAGGACAACCAGAACCGGATCCCGGACACTGGGTATCAGTTCTGCTTTACCGAGATTGTCCTCCACATCAGCCTGGTTGTCCCCACTCTCTTGCAGTGTGAGGGTCACAAGATGGGGGACACACGTGGCTGTGATGTGCTCAAGACTCTAGCATCCACCCCAGTCAGGGCACAGACCACGAGAGAAAAAAAATCAGGAGAGCAGGCGTGGGTGGGTTGTTCAGGGTCACGGCCTGGTTGTGCTGTGTCCCCCCCACCTTTTTTATTAATTGATTTTGAGGTGGTTGGTTTTTGTTTCCTTAAGAAATAGAAAAGAATGAGCTGCATACATACAACGATATTAACTCTGAAAAACCTCCTGCCATTTTAACTCTGTTACTGGAGAAATAAAAGAGAAATAATTTGTCCACCCACACTCAGCTCTTTCTGACGAAGGTAGGTGAATATTGCCTTGCTAATCGAGGGTGACTGCTGGAAGTGGAGCCACGCTGACTGATCCCGGATTGAGAGGAGGCCACAGCAACCCCAAAAGGATCCGTCCGCTGTGGGTGGGCAGAGCCCTGTGACGAGGAGGGCCCCTGGTCACCGGCCGGTGTCCTGCCTTCCACAGGTCTTCCCCAGCCGGTAGTGATGGAGGCGCTGGACGAGGCCCAAGGGCTCCCTGACATGCAGAGAGAGATGCCACCGCCCCCACCGCCCTCTCCGCCCTCGGAGCCTGCTCAGAAACCTCCACCTCAAGGCGCTGGAAGCCACTCCCTCACTGTCAGGAGCAGCCTGTGCCTGTTCGCCGCCTCACAGTTCCTGGTAAGGATGTCACAGGCCTCGTAAGGGCCTGGAGAGAGGGTGGGTTGAGGGACAGCCTTCCACTTCCTCCAAGATGGCCGCCTGGGCAGGCAGAAGGATGAGCGGCCTTCTTGCAGTCCTCAGTGACTTCACGTCCTCGAGACTGGTATAAGAGGAATGCTGAAATTCTGAGCAACAGGCTCAATAGCGCAGCCCCTCAGACCCTGACTCCCCTAACTCGAGAACTGAGAACAGAGGGCCCCAACCCTTGACTCGCTGGTCCTGCGGATTTCCTGTCTTGGAGGCCATCCTGGGAGACTTCCCTTTGCATGTGTGTACCTGGGACGCCCCCTCTGGAAGGGCTTTGTTGTGGCTGCCATTATTCAGCTTTTCTCCAGGGAGAGTCCTGGACCTCTTCTTGGTACATGGCAGCTAGGCCCTTCCCTTAGCTGCCTGATCTGTACCCAAGAGGCTCCCAGGTTGAGGCTGAAGGTGAATATACGGGGGCGGGGAGCCCCAGCTCTGAACTCAGCCCGCTCCTCCTGACTGCCCCAGCTTGCCTGCGGGGTGCTCTGGTTCAGCGGCTATGGCCACATCTGGTTGCAGAATGCCACAGACATCCTCTGCGCCTCGCTCACACTCCTGACACAGCTGGGACCCACGGTGAGTAAGCGCTGGGGAACCTCAGGGTCGGGACCACTTGGGGGCCGCCAGTCCCATCCACCCCAACCCCAGGATGGGCTTCTCTGAGCCAGGAGACTTCTGAGCCCCTGGCATTCCTCTGCCTGCTCCCCACCCCAGACATGGGGTGCAACTTCTATTTTTTTGTTGTTCTATTACATATGTTTATCTTCATCGAAGTTGGTCAGATTACCAGATGTAAGAATGCAGGATTGATCAAACCATTAAAGAGAATAAAAACAAAAATTGTAAATGATACAGAGTTTCACCAAACAAGATGATAGCAATTCAACCGGTGCATGTTGTTATCTTCATATTAGTTGTTTAGATTACCAGACAGAAGCATGCAAACAGAAGGATAGCTGGGATGACTGTACTGCTGATGTCTAATGGTTTATTGAAAGGAACAGGGATGCAGCTTTTAGAGCCTCTGTTTTGTCGCCCTTGAAGTAGAAGACAGCTCTGTCCCACTACCACCCTGACCTGTTGTCTTACGTTCCCCAGGCCTGGCTGGGCACCGGGACTTGGGGCATCCCCAGTCTGCTGCTGGCCTCCCTATCTGTGGGCCTGGTCCTCGTTACCACCTTGGTAAGCCTCCTCCTGACCCAGCCTCAGTGCTTTCCTCCTCTGCCCCCAAGGTTCTGCCTCCTGCTGCTGCTGTCTGCAAGCTAGACAGCCTGGGCTCTGGGTAGGACAGGGACAAATATCTGTCTCCTTGCACCAATGTGCCCGGCCTGGGGTGCAGCACTCCTGCTTTCTAGAAATTGCTTTGCAGTGATCAGGGCTGAGGAAAGGGGCTGAGGCAGAGAGACCCCCAGGCCTCACCACGGAAGCCTGAATCCACAAGAGGCTGGGGGCTAGGGGAGTGTCGCTAGCACTAGGAGAGTGGGGGCTGAGCTCCCACCCAGGCGAGCGGCAGTGGCTTGTAACTTAGGGGACTTGGAGGAACAGAGGGCTCGATGTTACAGTACCCATGGTCCCCAAATCCCTGTGCTCCCAACCAGGTGTGGCATATCCTAAAGGGCTCCCCGGAGGCACCCACCCCACTGCCCGCAGAGGACAGGCGCCAATCTGTGAGCCGCCAGCCCTCCTTTACCTACTCGGAGTGGATGGAGGACAAGGTGGAGGATGACTTCCTGGACCTGGACCCTGTGCCCGAGACGCCTGTGTTTGACTGCGTGATGGACATCAAGCCTGAGGCTGACCCCACCTCGCTGACCGTCAAGGCCATGGGTCTGCAGGAGAGGTGGGAGGCGTGGAGGAGGGGTGGGCTCCCCGGGCCCTCAGGCTGTCTGGGACTCTGGGTGCCCAGGACAGAACTAGCCTCGTGGCTTAGCCAGTGTAGACGCATGCTTGTGGGGCGAATGACGTAGATTAAGGTGGCCCAGGGTGAACACTAGCAGGTCTGCTGCTGCACCGCACTCACAGGCCCATGAGGAATGCTCTCTTGGGCTCAAGGAAGTGTGGGTGGGTGCCCTCACTGCAGGACTTCTCAGGGCCGTAAGCATGCCTGTGTTTGTTGTAAATCAGCAGAGGGATAGAATGTGGCACTTCTCAAAGTTACTTAGCCACAACGCCCTACTTTGGTAGTGTGTGCTGTGTTCCACAGAGCATCCTTGCGGGTACACAGAGCCTGACTGGGCAACACAGATCACATAAGATTGAGTTAGCCACAGGGTGCTATAGAAGGAGCACTGGATGAGGAGTCAGGAAACCTAGCTTTTGTTCCAGCTCTGTCCCCGTCTTCTTTTTTTTTTTTTTTTTTTTTTTTGATTTTTCTCCGGTACTGGGAACCGAACTCATGACCTTGCGCTTGCCAGGCAGGCGCTTTGCCGCTGAGCTAAATCCCCAGCCCCTCTGTCCCCGTCTTCTGAGAGCCTGGGCAATTGTTGTCCTTTCCTGGGGGCTTGAGTTTTCCTGCCTGAGTAACGAGGGCCCTTCCTAGTCTGTGATTTTAGACACTGCGCGTATAGTTTGTCCATTACAGACATCCTCACTGCTGCCACTTTGCCCTGGGGACCTGTCTTTCCCTGGCAGTGGGGTGGCTCCCCCTGCTGGATGAGATTTTCTTCACCATTGGCAGCCTCACCCCAGGACTGCCCAACCAGAACTCAGTGTGGAGGTCTGAAGCCCTGCTTCTCCGCCCACCCTGAGCAGGCGTCTCCTCCATGGGATGCCCGGGGCCCTGGGGAGTGACCCCGGAGAGACCGGAGGGCCCTGTTGGGCTTGCTTTGACCTGGAGCCCTAAATCCCCACTGTGGGAGACCTTTGCCCTGGAGCTGAGACTCTGCTCCTTATGACAGGGTCCTGTCACCGCCCCCCTTCCTGAGTGTACCCTCTTGCTCCCTCTGCCCCTGTCCACACCCGAAGTCTCAGGTGAAGCCTTCCCTGCCAGCGTCTCACTTCCTCTTTGCTGGGCCTTCCAGGCGGGGCTCCAACGTCTCCCTGACCCTGGACATGTGCACCCCGGGCTGCAACGAGGAGGGCTTCGGCTACCTCGTGTCGCCCCGTGAGGAGCTGGCCCACGAGTACCTGCTCAGCGCCTCCCGAGTCCTGCGAGCCGAGGAGCTGCACGAGAAGGCCCTGGACCCTTTCCTGCTGCAGGCCGAGTTCTTTGTGAGTCCCTCTGAGCCAGCCACCCCACACTGGGCAGACCTTTCTGCACGTCGCTCAGCCACGCGGCCAGGCGGTGGGGTTCGGTGCCCAGACTTAGCGCCTGGAGCAGACTGATGTCACCTCGTTATCAGCTCTCCTGCCATCTTGGGCATGCGGCTTCCCCTCTCAGCCTCACTTTCCTCATCTGGAAAATGGGATGGAACAGCAGGGCTGTTGTGAGGGTGAGAGAGATTGATGACGTGTGATCGGCCTGCAGCAGTGTGGCCAGGGCCAGGGCCAGGGTGTGCCCTCGGTGTCGCAGGAGGCTTCTCTCGGCGCTTTCTCTCCACCCTCTGCCCAGCATCACAGGCACCGCTTTGTCCTCTTGCCATCTCTCCAGCCCCTCCCTCCTGCGCCCCTGGATCTAGCTTAGCTCCTGGTCTCCTCCCACAGCCTTTGCAGCGGCCTCTGAAGGCCAACATGTGACAGCAGGGGGGCACAGGAGACCAGTGTCCCCTTTATTGTCCCAAAAGCATAGGTTTGTGCTGAGGCCCACCAGTATATGGCAAGAGCGAGCTTTCTGATGCCCAGAATCAGACAAACTTTCTGACAGCTCAGGGCCTTGCCCCACCAGGCACCCCCATACTTCTTCCTAGGCAGGAGGCTTCAGGAGGAGGCAGAGGAGGAAGGAAGGGGCTGCAGCTTGAAAACGCACTTCCTCGGTGGACTCACCAGCCGGGAGCTCACCCACTATGCCCCTGAGACTCACCGCTCCAGGTTCTCGGAACTTGGCACCATCTGCAGAAGAAATCTGCCCGCCCTTCCTCCTTTGCAGCCTCATGCTGTAGCCCCAGCCTGCGGGGTCTGTCCACTTCCTGACGGCGCCCCCATGCCCTCCTCACCCATTCCCCCCCTGAGGCCTCTGGAAAACGGTCTTCCGCCCCCGACCCCCCGGGCCTCAGCTACCACTGCAGGTTCCCACCGTCACCTCCTGAGAAAAAGGAGCTGGCGTCCTGCATGCCCCTTTCTGCCCGGGACACTACTGTGGATTCTGCCAGAGAGGAAGGGGCCGGCCTGAGCCCTGCCACAGGCAGTTTTGTACGAGTGCTTTCTTCCTTTTGCGTTTCACAACCCTGGAAGGTATCATCCGCTGTATCTACAAGGTCCCTCTCCTATTGCAAACACAGAGGATAATATGAGACTGTGCGGGCAGTGCTGAGCCCTGGGGACAGGGTGAGAGGGAGTGCAGAGGCAGGAGGCACTGCAGTGGCGGTGATGACCAGGTCATGTTTTGTCTGGTTCTTCGAACACCATCCATACAGTGAGCGCCTACCACACGCCCTCCACAAGCGGTAGTCAGCATGTACTACGCGCTCAGCCCGTGCCCGGCACTATTCTAAATGCTTCGCGGGTGCCGCCTCATTTAATAGTAAATGCCAGTCACCCGGATGCGTGCTCTCGAGCCGGCCCCGGGATGAGAAGTTGGTGGGGTGAGAAGTTGGGGCAAGTAGCCCCCGGATTTGAGCATCTTCGAAGGCCAGCCCCTCCGTGCTCACAGCCCCGCCCCTCCGTGCTCACAGCCCCGTCCTCGTTCTGCAGGAAATCCCCATGAACTTCGTGGATCCAAAAGAGTACGACATCCCCGGGCTGGTGCGGAAGAACCGGTACAAAACCATCCTTCCCAGTGAGTGCGCGCTCCCCGGGGCAGGGGCAGGGGGCGGGGCAGGGCGAGGCGTGACCTTCAGCCCAGAGCGGGCCTCCAGGGGTGATGGGACGAGGGGGAAGTGGGCTGGGTGCCTGGGGAGGGGGAGGCCACCCGCGTTTGAGGGCACAGGGTGGTCCATTTTGTCACACAGCCTTACCTCGGCCTCACCTTCCTGGCCAGGTGCTGCGCTGGGCTCTGTAGACACCCAGAGAGAAGGGGTGGCTCCTGAACCTTTCTCTCTGCAGAGTGGGTTGTTTTTAAGGACAGAAAGCGAAGGCTCAGAGAGGTTAAGTGTCTCACCTGCAGTAACACAGCTAGGAAGGAGAGAGCTGAGTTTCCAGCCTGGGCCCCTGTGACCCCCGAATCAGGCACTTTTGTCTGCCTGTGTTCGCTGTGAGCAGACTGTCAGGCCTCTGGCAGGCTGAGCCACCCCACAGACCAAGGAGCTACCTCTGTCCTGTGATGAGCTCCCTGTCACTCAGTGTGTTCAAGCCAGGCTGTATGCCTGTCCCTGCGAGGCCTGAGAGGGGCTTGTCTCCATTGGGGGCATTTAGACCAGGTGACCTAAAGTTCCCATTTCATCCCTGTGGTGTCATTGTCAGGTACCGTTCATCCAGTCCCCAGCTGCCTGCTACCCCTGGCGTGTCTGGCCCCATACCTCGGGGCTAGCTTGTGGGTGGGAGGTGTCACTTGTTGGAAGTGAATCCTCAAAAACCTACTCCACTCGGTCTGTTGAGTAGCGTGGCTTTAAAAAAGCAGTGTTGCCACCAGCATCTCCAACAACATGTAAGATGTCATGACTTATTTTTAACTTTTAAAATATCGACTTGTGGTTGCTATGGTTACACAGTCTCTAGGTAGTTCCGGTTAAACAAAGCACCATTTAAGGGCAGGATGCATTATTCAGTGCGGTTCACCTGTCCCCACCCCTGGCCCTCTCCTTCCCAGCTCTACCTGGAGGGAGGGGTCCCGGTACCCCAGGACCTAGCTTGGGCTTTGCTGGCTTCTCCCCGCGGCCAGTGGAGTCAGGCGGTGCGCCACGGGGGCCCCGCTGCAGTGCTGACTGCTGAGTGTCCGGGTCCCCAAGCCCAGCAGAGGATCTTGTCTGTGCCACGTGGCCATGTGGCCAGCCTGTGGCCTCAGAGACCGGCCTCCGGGCCAGAGGGCAGGCCAGGCTTGGCACAGCCAGGATGGGCTGAGGTTCGTGCTCTCTGCTGCTCCCAGGCCGGTGAGCGATCGTTCTGTAGACGGTCGGTGTCAGAGCGCTCAGTCACCCAGTGGGCAGCACGGAGAACGAGACCCTGCAGAACAACTCCTGCTCCTTCTCCCGTGTCCCACGCCCCGGGGGCAGCGCCTGGCGTGTGGCGGCATTCTGCACCTATGTGAACCAACACATGAGTGAGTGAATACTGTGTCTGACGGATGGCGCCCCCTGTCCATCCTCAGTGCTGAATGACCTTTTTGGGGTTCAGGCCTCCATGTTCCCCAGTCCCAGGGACTGCCACATTACACTGACATACACGCCCCCCAGAGTCATGCCAGGCAGGGCGACCTTGACGTTTCTTAACTTGAGTCACCCTAGTAGTCACCTGACCTCCACAGTCCCCTCTCCGTGCAGTCCACTCCCGGCACCAGGGATGCAAAGCAGAAAGCTGGTCATGCCGTCTTCCTAGAGATTGTCATTGTCAGCCTTTCTAAGCATGGTTTATAGACTCTGACCGCTCCTGAGGCCTCCCCAGCTTCCTCCTCACTGTTCTGACTTTGCCCCTGTGCCTCTGAACCAGACAGAACGGGTTCCCTTCCCACCCTCCTGCGGGTCCTTAAACCCCAGGGCCGCCTCTTCCAGGAAGCCCCCTGCCCTCGCCAAGTCCCCGGCCTGGGTGTTGCCCCACCAGATGGGTCCTCCTTGATACCCATTAACGATGGTAAAACTTTAATGACAACAAGGGCAGCTACCTACCTCCTGTGTTTACCATACGCTGGCCACATCACTTCATGGTCTAAGGGCTCTCCGTATTCATGGTAATGCCTTTAACCTTTGTAAGATAAGTGAGCTTCAGCTGAGCATGGTGGCACACGCCTGTAATCCCAGCACTTGGGAGGCTGAGGCAGGAGGATCACCTTGAGTCTGAGGCCAGCCTAGGCTTCACAGTGGGTTCAAGGGCATCCTGGACTACATAGCAAGACCCTGTTTCAAAAAACACAAACAGAAAGGGAAGCGAGGTCATTGTGGAAGGAGTCTCCCCCGTTTATAGAGAAGGTACAAGAGGATGAATGGCTCGCACTGACATTACAAGTAAATCCTGGAGTCACTTAGCTCCCCTGGGTCATTCAAAGCCAGGTGCTCGGGCTTGGATTGCAGACTTTCGCTGACGCCCCCACTGCCTTTGAGAGCCCCATGCTATGCACACTGCAGCACCTGTAGTCCAGCCCTCCTGATCACAGTGGAGAAACTGAGGCCCAGAGAAGGCATAGAACAGTGAGCTGACAGCAGAGCAAGACCTGCCCACCCCACAGGGGTCCCTGTTCACAGCCGCAGCCTCTCGGGCTGGCAGTCGGTACAGGCAGGCTTCCGCTGGAACAGAACGCATTCTCCAGGAAGAACACGGTGTGACGGAGTCTGTCGCTGGGGGAGCTGGCGGGTAGAAAGCTTGGGGGCAGCCTGGAGCACGTGAGGCCACGTGAGCACATTTCAGACGTGGACAACTTCACCCCTTCACCCCAGTGTGTCCTTTCAACTGTCCACTCCCCCAAACCCACAGCTCTTTGTATGCATAAAGCGCTCTGCAGCTTATGCAGCGCCTGCATGTCTGCCTTCTCGGGTATCTTCCCACCAGCCATAGCAGAGAACAGATCAGAAAACTAAGACCTAGAAAGGCCCGGGGCTTCCGAGGTTACACAGAGGCAGTGACGGTTCATCCCAGACTCCGGCCGCTGCGTCTGTCTGGGACCGTCCCTAGGTCACTCCTGTCTGGCTGGCTCTCTCCACTCCAGAGCACAGGACGCAGTGAGCACAGGGGAACCTGGCACAGGCAGGGGGCAGGCACTGGTGCTGCAGAGGTGAGACCCGGGGGCGCCCTCTCCTCTTCTCCCCTCCCGTCCATCCGAGTCCTCACCCGCCTGCAGGGACCAGGGCCAGACCAGTGCTTCTCGGCAAGGCAAAGAAGAGGCACTGAGGTCTCAGAAGAAACGCAGGTGCTCTGGAGTGGTGGTAGAAGTGGGGACTGCATGAGAGGGCCCCGCTCCCAGCCTCACCTGTCTTCCCCAACCCCAGATCCCCACAGCAGAGTGTGTCTGACGTCGCCAGACCCCGAGGACCCGCTGAGTAGCTACATCAACGCCAACTACATCCGGGTACGTAGCCCCACCCCCACCGCTCAGGGAAGGGAAGCGGGGGCGGCGGGATCCAGCCTCCAGGCCTGTCCCTAAGCTGCTTTGGCTTCTATCGGCCCGGAAAGAAGCTGGTGTAGGGACTTGGCCCTGGCAGCACTGCCTCCCACCTTGACCGTGTGGACTTGGCTGTCTCAGGGCTACGGTGGGGAGGAGAAGGTGTACATCGCCACGCAGGGCCCCATCGTCAGCACGGTGGCCGACTTCTGGCGCATGGTGTGGCAGGAGCACACGCCCATCATCGTCATGATCACCAACATCGAGGAGATGAACGAGGTAGGACGCCCGCATCCTTGCCAAGCGCTGCCGCCTCTGCCCCACGCTGTGCACCTTTGTGGGCCTGGTAGCGTTCACTCTCCTGTCGAGATGTGAGGCTCAGTGAGGTGACGTCATCTATTCCCCCCAGGCCACGGACTACACTGGCTCTGTCTATACCCATGATGGCCCGTGTCGTTGAGTCCCCATAAAAGTCTTTCAGATGACTATTGTGTCCATTTTCCAGATTGAGAAACTGAGGCCCAGAAAAGAAAAGTAGTTTACAAGTCATGAAGCTGAGATTCGAACCCCACACTGACAGCCAACTTGTTGCCCCTGTATATGCTGCCACCCTGGGCTCCTGGGCAGCGTCAAGGAGAGTGTGGGAGGGGACAGGGTGTGTCCAGCCTGCTCTGGGCTCCTACAGAAGTGCACCGAGTACTGGCCGGAGGAGCAGGTGGTGTATGATGGCGTGGAGATCACCGTGCAGAAGGTCATTCACACTGAGGATTACCGGCTGCGGCTCATCACCCTCAGGGTGAGGCCTGGGGCTGGGCTGGGCTGGGCCGGGTGGATGGCTCTAGGGTCTCATCTGGGGGCTCCACAAAGCCTGGAAGTCCACTGAAGCAGATATAGAGGCCTGTGTCACTGCAGGAGTCACGGCTGAGCAGGTGAAGGAGGGGTGGATGGACGCGGGCGGGAGGCCAAGGTGCTGGCTGCACTTCCCAAACCGCTAACTCTTTGAATGCTGTTGGGCTGTGTATACGCTGCAGTTTACAGTGCCTTGTAGCTCAGCATCAAGTGCTCCCAAGGCCAGGAGTTCCTGGGTAAGGGACTTCACAGCCTCCAGCGTTGTCCTTATTGCTGAGGATCCGTTAGGACTTTGAGGTCCAGGCTAGAAGCATCCCTGCAGAGGGGATGCTGGGCTCCCAGCCTGTAGTGCCCCACGTGTCCACCAGAGGGCAGGCACTCCTTGCTGCTTTGGGGTTGCGCAGGAAGGCTGTGGTTACAGAAAATGGCAAGAGAGAGGAAGGCACACAGTATGAGCAATTCAGAACAGCCCAGAAGAGCGGGGGGAGGTATCCTCCCACCCTGAAGTTGTGCTTCTTCCAGGATAGCATAACATAACAGACTGCTCCTTTGGTATTGGAGGGATTAGCAGGTTCTGTTTCTAAGAAATGGTAAGATCTGAGTTTGAGGAAGGTGCTCATTGTCATGAGTCTGAGCCAGGTACCAGGACCTGATGCCTTACCTAGAAACGGGCTGCAAAGTCCACTGAGGCAAACGGCCATAGGATTCAGCCTTAATAAATGAGTGCAAGGCCTGCAACACAAATCTCCGAGCTGCCCCCTCTTCCACTGGATAGGATGCAGGGCCCACACCCACACCCCCCGGAGCAGCTCCAAGAGACAGCCGTTCTGGAGGGCCTGAAGGGCCAGGAAGGCTGTGGTGTCTGTCACAGCCAGGTAACCCAGGAACCAAAGGAACCTGCTTCCCAAGAGGAAACTCCCGCAATGGGGCTGTGGGGCAGGGGATGGTCATCTGCAGTGCTGTAGGGCTGGTAAGAGAACCGAGGCACCTTGGGTTTGGAGGGTGTTTGCTTTGGTCCATAAACTGTTACCACTGCCTGCCCTGGGTGTGGTTCTGAATTGGGTACCAGGAACACAGCCATCCAGAGTCTGGATTCTCTCATCAAGAAGTGCCCACGAGGTGGTAAGGGCCAAGCTGAAGATAGGTGAGGATACAGGAGCGACCCTGCCAGCCGCCGTGCTCGGGGAGGATGGGGTCTGAAAGGAAGAGTGAGAGTTGACCAGGAGCAGAAAAAAAATAACAGTTAAAGGCGTGCAAGAGGCACCAGCTCTGTGACGTGTGTGCACGCACATGCATGTGTGTGTGTTACATGCACATGCTGCGCTGCACAGATTCTATTACAGACCTCTTAGAGCACAGGGGCTCCAGTAGAGGACACAGGGGCAGATGTGCCTGGAAGAGAAGAGGTTGCCAGCCCTCTTATTTGCCAGGCGTGGGACTAAGGAGAGTGGTTTTATTCGGAGCGCAGAGAGAGCCTTCAAAGCGAGTCTTGGTGGGTTCCGGGCTCTGTAACACGTACGAGAGGCGGGTGGCCAAAGACAGCAGGCTTACTTCTCCCGGTTGTGGAGGCTGGGAAGTCCAGGTACGGCCCCACCCTCAAACACCGCATGTTGGAAATTAGGTTTGAACATGCGGATTTGGGGGTGGGGGGACACACACACTCGTGAAGGTGTTGGAGCAGGGTGCACACGTGCTGTGCACAGACCCTCCCGATCTCGACACAATAGAGCGAGGCCACAGCAAGGGCGGTGGTGGAGAGGAGGTGACAGGGGGGACGGTCAAATGGGGCAGGGAAAGCACAGCCAGGGGAAAGGAAGTCCCCGGGCTCCAGGTCTGGTGACTAAGGGACACCTGGGACATTTGTCAAGATACAGAACCTGGAAAACACTGAATTGCAAAAGGGACCTCTGGCCTCTGGGGTGATCCTGGTGTCACTGATACCGCACCAAAGAGCAGGCCAGTGGAGACTGCTGGGCTGCCCTTGAGCCTCTGCCTGGTACCTGGGGCAGCAGGGTGGAGACAGAAGGGCTGAAGGCTTCTGCTTCCCATGCTCCCGCGCCCTCCTGCCGTCTCTGTCTCTGGGGATGGTGGGCTCAAAGCGCTCACGGGTATCTGGGCGGGCCTCTGTCTCCCGGGCAGAGCGGGACTGAAGAACGCGGCCTGAAGCACTACTGGTTCACGTCCTGGCCCGACCAGAAGACCCCAGACCGGGCACCCCCGCTGCTCCACCTGGTGCGGGAGGTGGAGGAGGCGGCCCAGCAGGAGGGGCCCCGCTGTGCCCCCATCGTCGTGCACTGCAGGTGGGTTCTCCGCGCCCACCAGGGCAGGGCCACCTGCCCCTCCCGCTCGCCGGCCGCTGCTGCCCCCGCCCCTCACCCGCCCTCCCCCGCGGTCCTCAGTGCAGGGATCGGGAGGACCGGCTGCTTCATTGCCACCAGCATCTGCTGCCAGCAGCTGCGGCATGAGGGAGTGGTGGACATCCTGAAGACCACGTGCCAGCTGCGACAGGACAGGTGAGCCCACGGTGGGGCGGCAGCAGGGAGGGTCTGAGGGGGTGCGCGGGGGAGGGGGCAGACGGCACAGGCACAGGCGCGGACGACAGGCGGAGGACCTGACGGCTGGCAAAGGGAAGGGCAGGACGCAGTCCGTTCCTCTTCTGGAGAGAGGGAGACAGAGCTAGTGGGCGGGCGGGCTGGGAGCCGTAGGACGCCCAGTCTGTGTCCCTGGCAAGAAGGAGCAAGGGACAGTGGCTGGCAAGGGTTTCTCGACGCTGCGCAAGGACAAGGCCCCCAGCTTCGCTCCTAAGCGACGCGTTCCTCTCGGGTCTGGGTCCCCTCCTGCAACCCGTCCCCACTGTGCGTCTCTGCCGGGCAGGGGTGGCATGATCCAGACATGTGAGCAGTACCAGTTTGTGCACCACGTCATGAGCCTCTATGAGAAGCAGCTGTCCCGCCAGTCCCCAGAGTGACCACACTCCTCCTCCCAGCCCCTCCGGGCCCCGCCCAGCAGCCCCGGGCCTTGCCTGGGGTCCCGCCCCTTGCCTTCTCCCGCCCCCACCTTCTCCCCGCCCCTTCGGCGCGCTCGCTCCCGGGTGAGCAGCCCGGCCTGGCCCCTGCCCCGGCGGAGCCCTTCCTACTGTACATACGGGGAGTCGGGGAGGGCGGGGAGGAACGTGCCAGGCCAGGCCTGGGGCCCCGGGGCCTTGACCCGCCGTGCAGCCCCGGGGACCTCAGTTTTAACGACGGTTCCATTGCTACTGATCCAAAACATTTCCATGCCGCACTCGAGTGTCCTGCCACAGCGTGTCTGTCTGTCCGTCCATCTCTGCTGTCTGTACCGGACACTGTGTCTCCTCGGCCCGGGAAAGGGGTCTGAGCACCAGCCCCTTGGCAGCCCAGGCAGAGGTGCCTGCCTCGGGTCCCCCACCCCAGCAACCCCAAAAAGCAGGCTTCGTTTTAATGGGACACAGGATGCAGAGGGTGGGACTGCAGAGGAGGCCAGGCACAGGGAGCGCCCAGCTAGAGCCGCCCCTGGGTCGGGGTGGGCATCACAGCCCAGGTGGCCTCGGGGTGTCAGGTGCCTTCGGGTGGCAGTGGCTAGCCTGTGGGCACGGGAGAGGAAGGGGACAGGTGGGGGTGGAAGCGGGGAGCTGGGCCGGGGCGGGGCCTCAGCCCTCCGTCTGAGTGACGCATCTTCCTGCGTCACGGTGGAAAACGGTCCCAGGAGTCTGGCTGCGTGTCGCTCTGCGTGTGCTCCCGTGTCCATGCGTGTGTTGAGAGCCCGTCAGCAGGGCATGCATGACTCTTTGGCAACATGTGTTATCTTGGAGCCCCGTGTTTTTATTGCTGACTTTAAATATTTATTCCACGACAGAGACATTTGGTGTCTTTTTATAATTCGCCCGTGGTCATTGAATAGAGCAATAAACAGAGCATTTTGAGCAAAACTAGCCTTCTGGGTCTGTGTGATTTACCTCTCCACCCCGCTTTCTGGCGCCGGTACCTCGAGGCTTTGGGCGCTTTCGCACACGAACACCCTGAGCCTCCAGCTTGTGCTCACTGGCTCCCCTTGTGGACATTATAGGCACGGCGCAAGTCCAAATTTGAAAAGCCGAACTAATTCCCTTCTGCAGAATTTTCACGCACCGTCAACCCCAGCCTTCCCAGGTGCCCTGGGCTAGAGAGAGCCTCAAAGACAGCTATGGGAAGTTTCCCGTGTGGTCAGAAGGCCAGCAGCGGCAACAAGTGGGCCAGAGAGGCCAAGGCTGGGGCAAGGGGACATTCAGGTCACACCCAGGCACCTCCCTGTTGAACAGCCCACTGAGCCCATGTTCGCCCCGCAGGTCCCAACAGCAGCTGTAGCCCGGCCATTTCCCCCGAGAGGCCAGGGCTGAGAGTCGCCCCTCCCGAGGGCCCAGGGAATTGGATGCTAAGCCATCCCGGACACTCCTGCTCTATTCTTATCCCCTGCCTCCTGGGGTGGAGCAAAAGTAGCTGTGACACAACTGATAGCAGGTGGGGGTCACTCCGGGGCAAGAGGGGGTGTGGAGCAGCGCTGCTGGCCAGCCAGCAGGTGCTTACAAGATACCAGAACCTCGGGTGGGTTGGTCAAGGGCCCGGACATGCAGGGCATGCTGCGGACGATAAGAACAGGGCTGGCTGATGCATTAAGGTGGGGGCCCTGGAGAAAGAGGCTTGCCCTCCAGCCATCCTCAGAGCGAGCTCTCCTTGTGCAGAATGGGCCCTTCCATCCCAGTTACAGAGATGGGGCTGCGGAGTGGGAAGGGAGTGATGTGCTCACATCCCCTCTCCTTCCCCAGGGTGGTCTGTTAGGCTGCTTAGGCTGTGCATGCAGGCACCACCCACATGCAGGGCAGTGTGAATGGTGGCCCTGGATCTGTGCCAAGTAGCAGATTCCCCCCCCCCCATGTGCCCTCCTTCCCAATCCCGGGGAAACAGACCTGTGGCTTTAGCTCCCAGCCTCTGCTGTACAGCACATGTGCCCAGGTGTGTGCATCTGTCCACACACACTAACCTGAGCCCCTCGGCTCGCAGTCCCACCCAGCAGCGCTGAGAAGCAAACGTTCTACCACCGGGCACAGCACAAATACCCTTGGGCCCCGGGGTTTCCTCGAGCCCTGAATCCAGTAGCGCCCCCACCACAACCAACTCCCAAAGCAGGAGCCATTGAGCTGAAGGAAGAGCTTGAGTAAAGGATCGCTCTCAGGGGGACGGGCATTGAAGGAACCAATGCCTCTCTCTTGGGGCAAAGGAGCAGACTGCACACCCTGCAGTCCAGGCGCGAGCTGAGCCTCCAAGCTGTGCACACAGCATTGAAGTGTTGGAGGGTGCGGATCCCTGCAAAAGGTAAGGGCTCCCTCTTCCTTCGGGGCCCAGCCTGGTACCTTCTGAGCCCAGTGGGCGTCGTGAGGGAGACAGCAAGAGTGGGCGGGAGCACAAGCTGAGGAAGTGGCCTCAGGTTCAAGGTGGGAACAGCCCAGCCAGAGACGCACGGGCTAGAAGTGCGGGGGAGCCTCAGACCACAGGCGCTCAGGGAAGGCTTTTGGCAGGGCCTGGCCTGGCATCAAGGAGGTTGGATTCTGTTCCCAGTGACCCTGGTCAGGTCATTTCTCTCAGCATCAGTTTCCTCATGGACCAGAAAGGGTTTTGAAAACTGCCAATCTGGTGCAGTGAATCCCTTGTGGTCAAGGTGCATCCCTTCATGGAAATACTGTGGAGCTCTTAACAAAGTGAGGAAACGCCGTGACCTGGCATGTAAAGGTATGTATCCCAAAAATATAGCAAGTGGAGAAAAAAGGTCAGAACAGTGTGTGTAGTAGACTTCCTGATGCACAAAAAGAAAGGAGAGGGCCAGGGATGTAGCTCAGTAGCACAGCGCCTGCCTGGCAAGCACGAGGTCGTGAGTTCGATTCCCAGTACCAAAAAAAAATAAAATGTGATTGAATTACCAGTTCAGACCAAAGTATAAGAAGTGAGAACTAAACCTCTGCCTGTACTGTGTTGCAAACAAAAGCAGAGCTGTGGAAACACACTGTCATCAGCTTAGCATTCACCAATGCCAGGGGTCCCCCAGGCCCAGGAAGAGGATCCACATCTTTCTTCTAAAGCCCACTCAAAATGGCTGTGCCAGGAAGTCCCTTCTTAGGTCTCACTTCATTCCCTCCCAGTGAAACATTCACCTTAACTGGGTTTTAATTGGCTGGCAGGTAAATCTAAACTCTGTATCCTCCCTTCCCAAGAACACGGAAGTGCTTGGAGTTATTCAGAAAAACAATGTTGGCCCTTGTAACCAATCAGAGAAAGAGAAACAGGAAGTAAAGAGATCAGAGTAAAGGCTTGCTGCCGGCCACCCTCATTCTGTCCTGTACACTCCATCTCGTGTACACATGCAAATGTGTGAGATTATATACATATGAAAAGAATAAGCAAACACCTCTGGAAATCCCTCATCCCTCCCTTGTCCTTCATGACCTCATCCTCTCCCGGTCCTCACAGGTGAGTGCCCAAGCCTGCTGTCACCATGACGACCATTCACCACCAGCAGATGCTCCGGGAGCACATACCCATGAAGGAACACGTGTCCATGGAGTTCTCCACCTCCACCACCCTCTTGCACACCTTCTCCCAGACAACCAGGCCCATGGGAGGCAAGTGAAGTGTGGGGGTGGGCCAAGTGTCAGGAAGGGGCAACCTTTCTTCCTCCACACTCACCTTTGCAAGGACTCCGTCTGTATCATTAGTGTGGGGCCTTTGAGAGCCCATAGCAACCCCCCTCTCAACCTGTCCTTCCAAGCTCTGATTGTTCATCCACAGATCGGAGCTCCAGGAAGACTGATTAGGAATAAATCAGTCGCATGGATATGTATGATAGATTGATAAACTCTTAATTGCTTTAGGAAATCAGACCCAGAGGCAAATGGACTCTGTCTCCTGGGGTAGAATTTCAGGCCTGGGAGAAGGTAGGATCCTTATCTACATATGAGTAATGCTGACCCTGTTCCATTTAAGAAATGGGAGACTTGGCTACCGGTAGAGGCAGGATGAACACATAAACAAGTGACTTAAGCTCCCAGGCTCTTAGCCCTTGGGGGCCAGACTTGGGGGAGGGCAGATCCGAGGGAAAGCTGGAAAAGGATCTCAGGAGCAAAGCAGACTGTTTAAGTCATGTCTCTAGTGGAAAGTTATTAAAAGATGGCCAGGGTCCAGGATACTGAATATCCATCCTCAAAGTCATTGCCTCTCCCTCCAAGTCCCAGAAGGACACAGTCACTCAGAGTCTGCTGTGTACAAGGTCAAGGCCAGGCAAACACTTTACACCAACTACCCCTGGCCAGTGAAGCGGGTCAAGTGGAGCAGCCAGGATTCAAGGCCGGTGCTGTAGACCAAAAGCTGAACACACACACGGTTCATAGCAGTGATTCTCGGCCCAACCACGCCTTAGCATCACCTTAGTGGAGGGGTAAGGGTATGAGCAGAAAAATGGTGATACCTGAGTCCAATGCCAGGCCATTAAATCAGGTGTTCTTGAAAGCTCTCTGGGGATGCTTTCAGCCACAGCTGAAAACCACTGACCAGCTGAGTCCAGGACGGAAGACAACTGTGCAGAAAAGATTGGGGTAACCTGGAGAGGGCATGTTGTGTAAAGGGGAGCCTCAGTGCACCTCTGCTGACTGCTGCTGTACGGGAATCCGAGCCAAGGTTCAGAATACGGCAACCTGAACTTTTATGTGAAACCTTTCGATTTTCAGATGTAAGCCTACTTTTTTGTGTAATTTTTTGGAGGTCAAGTGAAAGACATGCCTACAAGCTGCCTGTTTAAGTGACACTAAGTCACTATTTGGAAGCAGGCTATGAGGGTTTCTTAGCACATTTGTTCTTTTCATCTCTGTCCCTCTGATTAGTGGGGACGATAAAAGCACCTGCTTCACTGGGATACTGTGAGGTTAGATAAAACCATCCCTAACCCAGGCCTGGCACCATTTCGGACACAGGGAAAGGACTCCCTGCTGTTCATTGGTAACTCACCAACCAAGATGTTGTGTACTTTATACTTCATAGCCGGTTCTTATTTTCCCACTACAAAATTATACGACCACACTGAAATGCTCTGGGGGCTGGAGGTAAAGCTCAGCTGCAGCGAACATGCTTAGCCCTGTGTTTGATCCCCAACACCAAAAAAAAAAAAAAAAAAGTGAATATGCCCTTTCAGATAAGCATGTTCTCATATGGAATCCTGCTGAAATGTGTCTTTTTCTCACTCAAGAATCACCAAACCTGGCCAGGGATGCTGGCCCATGCCTGTAATGCCAGCTTCTCAGAAGGCTGAGACAGGAGGATTGACTGCAAATTCGAGACCAAACTGGGCAACTTAATGAGATGTTGTTTCAAAATTTAAAATTAAAAATAAAATCAGGGAATATAGCTCAGAGGTAGAGAACTTGTAGGAAATTCTGGGTTCAATTCCCAGTTCTGAAAAAAAATTTTTTTTGTTTAATAAATCACTATTCCAGACGCAATAAAATGCTAAACCACAGAGTTGCAGCAGAGAGGGAATTTAGAACAGAGTTCAGCTAAGCTACAGCCCTCCCAGGACGAAGCAGGCCTGGGTTATCTTACTACTACCAGGGGACCAGGATTTTCAGGACAGAAGCCCAGGAAACTAGACAATCCCAAGCAGGAAGTCTCCCTTTTAAGAGAAAAAGCTCAGACACCCCTGAGGGGTGTTGAGGAGTTGGCGGCCCCTGGTGGCGGAAATCTGACACAACACAGCGAGCAGGGAGCGGATCTTCAACGGTCTTGGTTCCCTTGCTCCCCCAGGCTGTCACTCAAAGATGAGTCCTCCAATTCTGGGCCGCGCTCCCACCAAGGCCGTGTCTGACCTCTCACTTGCGCACAAGGACAGACAAAGACGCGTCAAGGAAGTCCTCGAGCTCTGTCCAGTTCTTTAGCCTGGTGACCCAGAGTTCCAGCATCCCCGAGGGCGACAGCCTCCCTGAGTTCATGGAGAAACCTTACCCGGTCGCCTCCCCGGAGGGTGTGTCGCTCCCCGTGTCGCCGCCGGCTCCCTAACCCCCACCCCAATACAGAGACCCTGGCCAAGCCAAGCTGAGGGCTGCTCCCCGCCTGAGCTGGGCCCAGATTCCCGGGAGGAGGCAGCACCCAGCCTGGAGACTGAGGTGCAAATGCGGCCCGTGCCCCCGCAGGGCATTCAGTCCCGTTCCCAGTCGGGGTGCAAGGGAACCCCAACCCCAGCGTCTCGTGGAAGAGGGAGAGCGGCATCCCCATCAAGGAGTCGGGGATACTGCAGGACAGCGTCAACAAGGAGCACGTGCTGAAGGTGCTCCCCACCCCAAGGTCCAGCCAGGCGACCCCAGAACTGGGCGGGAGGAAGACGCTGTCCCTGCCGCAGTCACAGCAGGAACTGCGGGTGCGCAGGGATCCACAGTCACCCCAGAGCACAGCAAAGCGAGGCAGGGGGCTGGCCAAAGGCCAAGGGGAGGCGGAGAAGCTGAGGGACCGAAGCTTGCACAGGCTGGGAAGGGGCGGGGCCCCAGTGCGGGAAGCAGGGTTGAAGTGGGACGGCACGGCGACCTCAGGAGCGACTGGCTGTGCAGCTGGGGTGAGGTCTGGGGTGCTGGGTTCTCCAGAGGAGCCTTGCCAAGGGCCACTCACCCTTGGGTGTCACCAGCTTCTGGGCCACTTCCTGAGAACTCGTGCCCAGCTGCAGCCTCGGACTTCCAGCCAGTTGAGGAACGCGAGGGATGGGTCATCGGGACACTTGGGCCTATGATTATTCCTGCCCCTGTAATTACCCAGGACCTGCCCTGCCTCCCGTTGTGAAGGACAAAATTCTTCTGTCTTCCTCATGTTTCCACAAGCTCAGAGTCGCTCTGAGGGAAGTCGGATCCTTCTCCTTCCGAAGGCCCGGCCCTGGCTCCTCTGCACAGCACAGCTCCCACGAGGTCCCCTGCTGGCCGCCCTTCAACACGCTCTTCCACCCAGCAAGCGCTTTCTGAGGATTCACTTCCAAGAGCCGACTGGTGTGCTGTAAGCGCAGGGCAGACAGGAACCAGGTCAGACTTATTCACCCCTCTTTCCTGTGAGCTCGGCCCAGGGCCTGGTATGGAGGAGTAGAAGGAGTGCGGTAAGAAATACTCACCCTAGTGCCAGAAACCTCAGATAAGAATCTCAACTCGGGAAGTCCTTTTCTTCCAGGAGCGCACAGTCCAGGGGAGAGTCTGGCAGCGAAGCAGTGTTTATACGCCGTGGAGTCAGGGTAGGAACACACACCAGCTACTTACCTGGTACCTTCCAGTCCCAGAGGTTGCCCCACCCTCCACATATAAACCCAGCAGTCAGTCGCTTCCCTCCCCTCAAAAGCCCTCTTTCTCCAGCTCAGGAAATGTCTCTGTGGTTCCTTGCTCACCCCCACTAACGCCTGACTCTGATTTTTGGTCCAGCTGGAACCACTGACCTCAGACGACTCCGATACCTACGAGTGCATTGCAAGCAACAAGCATGCAGGTGCCGTCTATACTGTGTCCTTGTTGGTGACAGAAGGTGGGGCAGCACCTTCTCTTGGCCTTTTCTCTTAGGAATCTGTTCCCTCTGTCTGACTCTTCTGTCCTCACGTCAAGAAAAACTAGATTTCAAGAAGATGTTGAAGGGGCTGGGGATTTAGCTCAGCAGCAAAGTGCCTGCCTGGCAAGCGCAAGGTCCTGAGTTTCATTCTTGGTACCGGAAGAAAAACAAAAACAAAAAAAAAAGATGTTGAAGAAAAGGTGAGACCGGAGTTGCTCTTCCCCGCCCCAAGGTGCTGTCTCCCCAGCTGGAGCCTCTCAAAGGCTTCTCAAGAACCCATGAAGAGCCAAGGGTGGTGGCGCATGCCTGCAATCCCAGCACTAGGGAGGCTGAGGCAGGAGTATCGCTGCGAGTTTGAGACCAGCCTGGACTACAAAGTGAGCTCAAGGCTAGCCTGAGCTGCAAAGCAAGACCCTGTCTCAAAAAGACAAAAAAAAAAGAATCCATGAAGTGGGATGGGGGACATCTCAAGGTTGAGAGAGGCTCCCTCCGTCTTCAGAGGGAGACACTGCGTACAAGCTTGGTCGCCTCCTCCTCCTCCTGCCCCCAGGAAGAAGCAGAAGGTGAGAGATGAGAAAGAGATGCTAGACATTTTGTCCACGGTACCCAAGAAGAACTGAAAAGGTCTGCGTGGAGGACGGCTTCGCTGACTTCCGGGGCTGCTCAAGAAGTTCGAAGGAATGAAGAAAGAAGTGAAAGTGGAGGTCAGTGCCCAGCAGGGGGCAGGGGCCTGCCAGCCCGGGGCTGGGCTTCACCGGAAGTACTGGTGTCTGTCCATGTCCCCCGCCCTGCACGCGCGCGCTGAGCCAACTACGCCGTACGTTCCACGCGAGAGCAGCCCGGGAGCCCAAGCCCCAGTGTATCTCCCTCTCCTCTTCCCCTTTGGCTCATGCGCGTGCATGGACTTTGGAGTCAGGCAGATCTGGGTTTCAACCCCAGTTCTACCGCTTATTGGCGGCATGACTTTGGGCGTCTCCCTGAGTTTCATTTTCCCCAGTGCAAAGTGAAACCTATACTTTCCTTATTCCCTTGTTTCGGTGTTGGTGGAGGCATTCATTCATTTCGCTCAGCTAACTATAGTAGGCATGGACCCTGTAATTATAGAATCTGTGTAATGGGCCCAGTACACAGTGCCTCTTCCTGGAATAGTGGCTCCTTTCCCATCTCCCGTGATACTCCTCCGCTCTAAGCCTTACGTTCAGTGGGGTAGGGGAAAGGGCTTGTTATCTAATGAGCCTGGTCATTTCCCCTCAATCACCTAGGGCGCCTCCTCCAGTTTTGTTTTTTGTTTTGTTTTGGTGTTTTTGGTTTTTTTGGGTTTTTGTTTTTTTGGTTTTTAATTTTTTTGAGACAGGATCTTGCTATACAGTTCACTCTGGCCTTTATACCCCAGGCTGGTCGAGAACTCACAGACTCCTCCTGCCTCAGCCTCCCGAGTGCTGGGATTACAGGCGTGCGCCACCATGCCCAGCTCCTCCAGGATTTTGGACATAACCTGGGCAGAGTCTGATCATCCCTCACTACAGTGATCATCTCGAATGTCTTGATCCTGCCCATCTACTTCCTGAGCATAGCCATTTCCCACCAACCCTAACCACTTGCAACACCAGTGAGGTGGCATCCCTCAGACCAGCGTAACCGAGGGAGACATCGCAGCTGCGCTAATCACCTCCCCATAAACCATCTCTTGTTCTTCCTGGCAACTGCTTTTCAAGCTACTGGCCTTCCCCAACTCCCGCTCCCACCTACTTGCTCCAGCTCTAGCGACCATGTGGAAATGGCCTGACCTTGGTCAGACTACCCGCTCATCACGACTTTGATTGACACCGCACTCCTGACTGCTCCTACAACCATGCCACCAGCGCTTTTCCCGTGAGCCCCTCCTACCCCACACCCTGACCGGGTCCTGGCCCCCCCTTGCCCTCAGTGCGAGGCCACCGTCACTCGCAGCCACGGGAACGCCCGGCACAACCCCAGCCGAGTCGTGCGTAGTGCTGAACGACGAGAAGGTGCAGGTCGTGTGCTGAAGGATGGCAAGGAGGTCCGAGGCAGGGGCCAGAGAAGCGGGTGAAGGAGGCGACCTGCCCACGCCCTAACCCTAAGCTTTGACCCTTAGGTCACGGATTTGCCTGGCGCGCAGATCGTGAAGCAGGGTGCGGGGCACAAGCTCATCCTCCCCAACACGGGCCCAGCACACGAGGGCAAGTACGCGCGCTGGGCCAAGGGCCGGGGGAGGGAAGTCTCGGTGTTCATCACAGGTACGTAGGAGTCCAGGTGGGCAAACCTCAGGGAGGCGTGGCTTGGCCGCAGGCTCGTAGCCACACCCCCATTCCCTCTAGCTCCTCCCCATCCCCCCCCCAACCCCGTGGTTGACTCATCCCCGCAGCCTGGCCGAGCAGATCGTCCTACCGTCCACCCATCCATCCTGGAGGCGCTGGCAGCACACCCTGTGGCTGGGAAGGTGGGCCGTATCATCAAGGTGCCCTTCGGGCAAGGCCGCTGCCCAAAGTGACGTGGTACACGGACAGAATGGAGGTGACGGGGGGGGGGGAACAAGTGTCCACGGAGCGCAAGGACAAGCAGGAGCCGCTCGCCATCTTCTGTGTGTGCGAAGGCAGCGGCCTGGTCCTGCTCAAGCGCAAGAATAACCAGGGCGCGGCCACCGCCACTCCGCCGCTCAGCGTGCTGCGTGAGCGAGGGGCACCTGCTGCCCAGGGCCCAGGGTGGGTGTCGGGCGGGGAGGGGACCCCGAACACAGTTGCAGTGTGGGCTGGGAATGGGATTTCCCGCCAGAAGCTCACTTCTTGAGTAGCCTTGGGCAAGTGAACCTCCAAGCCTCGGTTTCCCGACAGGAACCGGCTGATTCCTCCCTGCCCCCTTATCTATAGCTAGTGACTTTAATGTTCAGAGCCAAGTGCACAGCACGTTCTAACCTCCCAATGTGTCACTGAAGCGCTGTGATTGGCTGGATGCGGAGGACAGCGTGGAGCTGCGGAGGAAGTGAGGTAAAGCAGGCGGGCTTTCAGAGTGGAAGTGTAGTGGGGCTGGAAGTGAGATGAGAGAGGTGTGAAGGCAGGGATAAGGTAAGGGCCGGAGTGAGGGCGGGGACGGGATTGGGATTGGTCTGAACATGCGGATGAGGATGACGTACAAGCAGGCCTTACTGCACTTACATTCGACATCCCAACCACAGGTACCTCACCATCTCCTCTGCCTGCATTTCCAGCAAGTTGTAGGGGTGGGAAGAAGGAAGGTGCTCCGTGCTGTCAATGTCAGGGACACGAGGTGAAGTGCTCCAGGGCTTCCTCAACCCGAAAGGGAAAGAAGCGGTAGACAGATGAGTAATTCTAACATAAGGTAGACTGTGACGCCAGAAAGCGCTGGTGTTCTGAAGCTCGGAAGAGGGAGGACACTTGTCTGGACGGGAACCCGGGGACTACTTAAAGCTGGAGTCCCCAGGAGCTGCAGTCCACCCATTCCTAGGCAGAAAGAAGGTTAGGGGAGCAAGGATCGAGGCCTTTGAGCAAGTCTTGGGATGGACACAGAGAAGAACAGCACGGGACCCCAGAAAGCTCAGAATCCAGCTTGAGTAGCCTTGCCCGGCCAGTCCTCTGGTGAGCGGGAATAAGCCGTTTCTGAGCCTTTGTTCCCACACTACACCGTGAAGCTGTCCCCTGTCCCCTGACCGTCCCAAGCCTCCTCGGGGCGAGTGGAGTTCCTGGAACTCTGCGGTACTTGTGTACACATGAAGTGGAAGGCCCCAAAGGACAACGGCGGGCGGCCTGGGACACATTTCATAGTGGAACGGAGGGCAGCTGGCAAGAAGGCCTGGGTTAGGATAGGCGAGGCGGACAGCAAAGTCACCAACTTCTCCAGCAGCAAGGTGGAAGAGGGGAAGGCCTAGCAGTTTCGTATCCTGTCAGTCAGTTCAAAAGGTGTGAGCTACCCGCCAACAAACACTTTGCAGAAAATCCCATAGGTCAGTGAGATTGCCCAGGACTCAGGGGGCAGCTGGGGATCAGGATGGTAAGGAACACAGGATTTCCCAGGGAATTCCGCACTCATCTAAATGTCCCATGGGACAAAGTGACTGCAGACAAGAAACAGAGCATCGTTCTACTTTTTCACGCTCCATGGATGGGCACAATTCCAGGGCACTACCTCCCCTTCTCTCTCCATCCCAGGAATCATCCTGAAATCTGAAGGAGTAGATGTTACCAGAGTTAACCTTGAAAGGACTCTAATTTTGTTTCCAAAGAAAAACCCTTGACAATACTGTCATTTTAATTAGAATTGCTAAGTAATTACTTGCTACACCCTTCCCCACTGACTTCCATGTCTCAGTGTGTCTAGAAAGCAGAATGGCAGCTGTGGCATGGGGGACACACTGGTGGAAAGTTTGTGTCAGTGACCATCACTTGTGGCTACATGTTAGAATCATCCATTTTAAAGTGCTCATCTTTGGGATGGGGATATAGCTCAGCGGCACAAGTGCCTGCCTGGCAAACGTGAAGCCTGAGTTTAATTCCCGGTACCAAAAAATAAAAAAATAAAATAAAAATGCTAATCTTTGCCCTCCACCCCCAGCTAATTAAATTGGAATGTCTAGGAGTGGGACCCAGATTCCTGACAGGGAGCTGGTAATAGCGAGTTTCCTTTACTCCCCACTGATGTTAATGTGCAACCAGAGTTAAGTTTTTTTGTTTGTTTTTTGACTTTTGGCTCTTTGTCTTTTTGAGACAGGGTCTCACTATACAATTCAGGGTGGTTCAAACACACTTTGTAGCCCTGGCTGAGCTCGAACTCTCAGTGATCCTTCTGCCTCAGCCTCCTGAGTACTGGTATTACAGACATGCACCACCACACTCAGCCAAGAATTATTGATTTAATGGGCTGAGGGGAACTGTGTACATGCTTCCCCTCCTAAGCTCTTCCCTGTGTCCCCACAGAACCCCATGGTCTTGCCTCTCAGCCTCAAGTGCCTGATATGACCAAAGTGATGGTGACCATCACATGGAACACCAGCCCAGGATGGGGGAGCCCCAGAGCTCAGCTACACTGCGGAAAGAAGAAAAGAAGGCAGTAACCTGTGGGTGCTGGTCAACAGGGACCTCATCCAGGGTGAGTTCCTAGGGACAGAGGCCCAGGAGGGACAAAAAGATCTGGCTGAGTAGACTCATTGCTACTCTGAAATAGTCTCTCCCTCAAATCATTTGGGTTGTTGTTTGTTTTATACGCTGGGGACTAAACCCAAGGCCTTTGCACTTAGCCACAGCCATAGCCCTTTTTTTATTTGATTGATTGATTGATTGACTGATTGAATTGCCCTGACTGGGCTCACACTTGTGATCCTCCTGCCTCAGCCTCCCAGAGTGCTAGTACTACAGGCATGTGCCATCATGCCCAGCTCCTCTGGGGCATTTTAACAGCATCCATGATGCCCTCTTCCACAGTGTCTCACTTCTGGGTCTCTCACCATGCAGATGCCCCACCCTCGTGACCCTCTGTCTTCCCACCTACCCAGGCACCAAGTAGACCTCAGACAGTCTCCTGGAGGACACAGAATATGAATTCCGGGGCAGAGCTGTGAATAAAGCAGGCCCTGGACATCCCAGTATGCCATCCAGCTCAGCAGTGGCCAAGGATCCTGTCAGTGAGTATGGGGCCACCAGGTCCCAGCACGTAGCACTATTAGCCCATTCCAAGGAGGGAGCATCGCTTCCCCGGGAAGGTCCGATGGGAGGGAGGGGTCACACAGTCTGCTCGCTGGAAACTGCCAGCCTTGCGGAGGGACACGGTTCACGCCCAAGAGAAAGCCAGTGATTAAAGACATCAGGGATAAAATGCTAATCTTTGCCCTCCAGACAGGATGGGAAGACAGGATGGGAAGTGTTTTTTAATCAAGCTTTGAATGTTAATCAAGCTTTGAGGTAGCAGAAGCACGTTGAGGATTGGATCAGGGGGGATGCTGGGCAGGTCTTGAGCTTAGGAGAGGAGGTGTACTGTGTGTAAATGGGTCTGTGGAGGTGGCTGGGCTAAAGACTGGGGTTGGAATGCAGAGGCTTTGAATGTTTAGGGTATATTATATTTGCAGTGTATTGAGCTTAAGGGTGAAACTGTTGGTTGAGTAAAAGAATTGAATTTGGAGGTTGTCGACTGTGCAAGGTTGGGTACTGAGCACTGAGCTGCGGGAGGGAAAAACAGCGAAAGAGTTCAGGAGTGCAGGGTGCAGAATGATCATGGGGCCGAGTGGGATGGATCTGGGGCCGACCAGATGTCTGCGCTACCCCAGAATCCCCAGGTCTGATGCAGGGCCTGCACGTGTCTGATTCCTCCAACTCGAGCATCTCCCTGGGACAGCAGGAGCTTATAGGAGACCCACTGTCCAGCTGCATCCTTGAGACGCTAGCCAGGAGTGGTCCAAGTGCACAAGGATCCCCATCTCAGGCACCTGCTACACACTGAGAGGCAAAAATACTTCTTCCATATCCGGACCGCGAACAAAGCTGGGGTTAGATGAGCCTGTGGAGCTAGATGAGGGGGTCTGTGCCATGCCTCCAGCAGGTGAGGGCACAGGAAGGGTCGGGGCTCAGGCCCAGCATTCTACATCCATCCAGGCCTTCCTCTTGCATGGTGCTATGATCAAAAATAAGCCATCTGAGCTGGGCAAGAGAACTGCAAGTTCGAGCCTAACCGGAGCAACTTAGCAAGACCCCGGGTCAAAATAAAAAGACTACGGTTGTAGCTCAGTGGGGAAGAACCTGGGTCCAGTCCCCAGTATCATTAATGATAATAAAGAGGAGGAGGAGGAAGAGAGGAAGTCCTCATCATCCAGAGCCTGGCACAGTGGCCTGTGCCTATAGTTCCATCTACTCAGGAGGCTGAGGCAGACAGATTGCTTGAGCTGAGGAGTTTGAGGCCAGCCTAGGGAATATAATGAGCCTCCATCTCAAGAAAAACAAAAAAAGAAAACATAATCCAGGACTAGCGGTATAGCTCAGTGGTTTAGCACTTGCCTAGCATGCACCAGGCCCTGGATTCAATCCTCAATGCTGAAGAAAAAAAAAAATTATCCATATTACGGCCTGGACAGGGGTGGGGGTAATTCTGTAGTGTCCCCAGCTGAAAAAAAGAAAGAAAACCTCTTTATTGCAGACCAAATATTGTGCACTGCATGCCAAGGGGAGTGTGAGGACCTGAGGAGCAAGCAAGGCCGGGACTGCCTTCGGGTCCTTCCACGCCAGTGGCGAGGCGCTGGGGAGGAGACAAACGCTCGTGGTGTGCAGGGCAGCAGCTGTCTGTGCCGCCTTTGTGGGGGCCTGAGCGGAGAGACGCCTGGGATGGGCAGCTGCTGAAAGCTCAGTCTTCTTGAGAAGTCCGTGTCCTCACTTATGTCTGTTCCCTCACACTGTGCCCAAGTCTGACCTCAGTGCCTGGCTGAAGAGTCACACGGGGCTGAAGAGTCCACGGCTCGTGCCGGGACAGCCCCCCGCATCCACACAGCCTGCTCTGTGAGCTGTTCCTGACCCCAGCTCCTCCTGTCCTCCACATAACCAAGATGGCTGCTGTACCCATCACACCTCTGCTTCTGCCCCTTACCAGATCCCTACGCTGGAGCCTGGTGGGAGACTCCTTGGCAATACGTAGAGGGCCTTCCTTCACATACCATCTGGGTGACGATGGTGCCACCTCCTGTCCCCACCCAAGGCTCACCATCACCCAACGTGACCTGGGAGAAAGAAGGCTTCACCACCGAGGGCTGGGAAACCATCACCAAGGGCAGAAACTACTCCCAGTTCCCATCAGCAGCACCAAGCGCTCTGACTCAGGGGTGTATCAACTGGTGCCCCAGAATGACTGGGGAGGCACACAAGGACGACATCCACATGCACATGGCAGGTGGGACGGGGGCAGAGGTATGCCTGCCTCCTCTCAGGGACACAGCTTCCCACCGCTGTGCGTGTTGTGCAGGGTTAGGGAAGCCTCTGTCAGCCTCTGCTGAGTGGGACGGGTATTTCCTTTTTCTCCAAGGCCTGAAACCCTGGAGACTTGGAACCTTAGAGGCACTGAGCAAGTCCTTATTTCAGTCTCTGCAGTCATATCTGGTGAGCTTTGAGCAAACACAGAGTGTGCTCAGGGAGAGCAAAGAACAGGAGTAGGTCACAGACGGGAATAAAGACATTGAAACTCAAAATGACCTCTTAGGACCGGAAGCTTTATAAAAAAATCTCAAAAAGAAAAGAATGAATGTTTATTGAATAGTAACTGCGTATTGAGCCCTTTACCCATGAGTCCTGTGAAAGGAACAGTTATTGTTAGTCTTTATCTTACAAATGAGGAAATGGGTCTCAGAAAAATATAATTTTCCCAAGGTCACAGGGCTCCCAAATGGCAGAGTGACAGTTCAGAAACAGGTTTTTGTGACTCCAGGACAACTGCTGCCTCAGGCTCAGGAAGAGAAGTGCCGCGTGCAGCAGGCATGGCAGGGGTTATAAGTGGAAATAGCATCAGCAAACAGAGGAATTAGGGGCGGGATGGGACAGAGAAGACAGAATTGAAACTAACATAGGCTCTGGGTAAGTTGCGAATACCCAATACCTGGGTCTGACAAATGGGGGCTGGAAAAGCCCTCCTAGTCTGGGAAAATGTAAAAACGTGCAAACCTCTGGACTGAGGAATCCTGGAGTGGATGGGGGCTGGGCCACCAATGGGGTGGGGGATCCCACAGGAAGAGCCCTTAGGAATAAATATTTTAAAAAAAGGAATCAGTATAACGAGGACCCCCATAGCTGCTGGCATCTGAGAATCCATCCCAGATCTTTGTGGTTCCACAAAGCTGGATCTCCAGGGTGCCTTTAGGGTGGCAGGTAGGATGCCTGGGGGCCACTCACCACCACCTGCCCTGCCCCCCATGCAGTGGAGGACCTGACCATGAAGCTAAAGCTCTACCAGAAGAACTGGTGCCAGGCACCACACTCTTGACCCCGCTCAAGCTGCACGCGGTGCTCGGAGGCCAGGACTGCACCACAACCTGTGTCTTCCTTGGGAACCCACGGCCCACGGTGACCCTCAGCATCATAACCAACTCCAAGTTCTGGTACAACTCCCCCAGTGGTGTGTGCACCATCGTCATCCCTGCCGCTCACTGAAGGTCAAGGGCAAGTACAGGGTGCTCGAGAGCTGGGCAACGACAGCAGCAGCTGCTCCCTCGCGGTCTATGGTGAGGGCGCCTCCGGGACGAGGCGAGGGCGGGGGCGGGGGCGGGGTGTCCTTTCTGGGACACCCGAGTAAAACCGCAGTCTCCTGGGCCATTAATCAACTCTCTTGGTTTCACTGGCACCGTTCTTTATTTAACCTGCCATCAGGTGATGCAGATACTCAAGGTTACCATTCTCCCGTGCTCCCAGTCTTTTGTTATATTCCTGGCCCCTGCAGATGTGTTTGTGACCCCTTGATAAACCATGGTTTGCAACCCTTGGTGGGGTTAGACCACCTTTAGAAAAGATACTGTCAGGCATGATGGCGCATGCCTGTGATCCTAGCACTTGGGAGGCTGAGGCAGGAGGATTGCCATGAGTTTGAGGCCAGTCCCGGCTACACAGTGAGTTCAAAACCAGCCTGAACTACAGAGGGAGACCTCTCTCAAAAAAAAAAAAAAAAAAAAAAAAAAAAAAAAAAGCTATCCTTTCCATCAGGCCTAACCCAGACACACCAATCACAAGTTCTCTGGCAGGTTCTGAAAGGAGTCTGGAGGTTTATAAAATTTTGCAAATGTTCAATCAAGATTGAAAACTACTGGTCTAGGATGAGGACAGATGGAAGGCCCAAACAGGGAGGTCTGGAGAACCTCCCTCTCGTATGCATGACTTCTTTCTGCTCATGTACGTGCACAGAGGGGAGAGACAGTTTATTCCTTCCCACCGTCTACCATCTTCACAGCTGCACAGCTAGCGGCATGAACCCAGTAAAGTGGACCTGCTTTGCTGCCTCTTGCCCAGCGCCCCCCAGCTCTCCCTTGAGCCTCGTGGCAAAATCTCAATCAACAAGGCTCCCCGCATGCCCATCCCTCCAGCCTCAGCCTGTCACCCTGTCAGCTCTGTACCCCACTGTTTCAGTCTCCATGGTTATAGACCTCTGTCCATCCGGTTATAGTTGCCTTCCCTTGGACAAAGAACCATATCCTTTTGCTGTCTCTCAAGTGTTCAGCTAAGTGTCTGGCACTGAGATGATAAAGCCTGCAGAGTGGCCGCCAAACTGTGTAACAGAACTAGGCCAGCAAGGGCACTGGGGGAGGTGTCAGCATTCACTGCTTAGCTGGAGATCCCGACTTCACCCTGAGTTGTAAGCCCATGGGCCCAGGGCCTGACACCACTGCTGACCAGCCATGCACCCTTGGCAAATTACTTTCTGAGCCCATTTTCTCACCTCCGGGGGCTGTGAGGTTTGGAGCAGATGGAGCAGGGACGTGCCTGGCACTGCACTCCATAAATGTCAGGTGCTGAATCAGTGGCAACTCTTGACCACATAAACTTAGCCAACCTGGGGTTGAGGGTCCCCAGGCCCAGTCCCAGGGCCTGTGTAGTAACTCAAAGTCCAGCAGTTTGGAATTTACCTCATTAACTAATGAATATTTGCTTTGGGCTCTCAGACAAAAGACAACAAGACAATCAGCATCCATCACAGAGAGCCTGCTGAAGAAATCCAAGCACCTCATGTGAGCTCCAGGAGGCTGCCGTGAGGGGGGCTTTGTGGCCTATCCTCTGCCTGGCCCCAGTGTTGAGGCCGAGTTTGCTCTCTGGTATGCGTCAGTGTAAATATTCTGTGCAGGGAGGGGACAGTAAACTCAATGAGCTCACCCTTCCCGACCAAGCAGGTGGGCAGACTGTGGGAGGGACAGGGCTCCAAACCCACTCACAGCAGAGCAACCAGCCCCGTGCCAGGGCCTGGACTTGGCTTCTCCTCCTCCACAGCCTCCAGGCAGGGGCAACTCTTGCTGACTTCATCCTTCTCCCCATCCTTCTTCCTTGAATTTCTTCACAGCAGGCTGGCCTCTGCTGAGCATTCTGGTGTTTGAAAGGATTAAGATTCTGCCCCGTTCGTGTCCAGGGACCCTGCTATCAGAGCTAGAAGGGACTGGTCATCCAGTTCCCTGAGTGTCAAACATCTTTCACAGTGGAATGCTTCCTGAAGAGAAAAAATTCTTAGCTACAGATTTGAAATAATAGAGGGTTTTGACAGGGTGTGGTGGGGCACGCCTATAATTCCAGCACCCAGGAGGCTGAGGCAGGAGGAGCATGGTGAGTTCCAGGCCAGCCTGGGCTATACATTAAGTTTAAACCCAGCCTAAACTACAAAGTGAAGCCAAGCGTGGTAGTGCACACCTGTAATCCCAGCACTCAGGAGGCTGAGGCAGGAGGATCATTGTGAATTTGAGACCAGCCTGGGCTACAAAGTGAGCTCAAGGCCAGCCTGAACTGCACAGCGACACCCTGTCTCCAAAAGACAAAAAAATAATAATAAACCACATAGTGAGACCTTGTCTCAAAACACCAGAAAAGCTGGGCGTATTGGCACATGCCAAGGCCAGCCTGGGCTACAAAGTTAATTCAAGGCCAGCCTGAACTTACACAGTGAGACCCTGTCTCAAAACACCAAAAATAAATAATAAAGAGCCTCTGAGCCCTCCTCTTCTCCTTATTCCTTTGCTAACCCCTACCGGGACTCTGTAAAAACCCTAGGTTAGAGCTAGGAACATATCTCTGTGGTGGAATGCATGTTTAGTATGTGCAAGGCCCTGGATTTGATCCCCAACCACAAGAAAGGACAAAAGAAGAAAGGGAGGGAAGGAGGGGGGGGAGGGGATAGGGATGGAGAGGGGAAGGGAAGAGGGAGGGAGGGAAAAGAAGAGAAACAAAACAAAGGGAAAAAACCTAGTTTAAAAGCTCATGGATTTAGCCAGGCAGAGTGGTGCACCTGTAATCCCACGACTCGGAAGGCTGAGGCAGGAGGATCACCAGAAGTTCACGGCCAGCCCAGGCTACATAGTGAGCTCAAGGCCAGCCTGAACTGCACAGCAAGACCCTGTCTCAAGAAACAGAGAAGGAAAGAAAGCAGGCCGGCAGGCAGGAGAGAGAGAATGGATTCCTCCAGCCCCCATGGGATGAGTCTCCTCTATTGTATCCCCATAAATGTGCAACAGCTCTACCAATGGCACAGTCACTTCACCACTAACCAAGGTGTCCCTTCCTGTTAGTGCAAATGCCCCCAGAGTGGGGTGACACATTATTCTGTCAGGGCTAGAGTATGAATCAGTCAATCTAATCCCCTTCCTCAGAGTCCAAGTAGAAGGAGATGCTCCCAAGGAAACCCGGATGTTTTGGCACAGAGAGCAGGTGTGGGGAGGAGTGGGGGCCGGGAGGAGGATGACACTGAATAACAAAGGGTCACCAGGACTGCTGAGCCATCCGCACAGACCGGAGTCATCAGTGAGAAAGGTGGACAGACGCAAGTGCCACCCATCCCCCACCTCCTGAACCACATCCTCAGGCACACGTGACCAAGGAAGTGAGACCCATTCCAACCAGCACAGTGTCAGCACAGCCAAGGCATCAGCCTGGCGCCAAGATGCCCTCCCCAAGACTGCGACCCGAGCTCTGAGGACAGCCAGGGCCCCTGGCACCATGCCCCCACCTCCTCTCCAGGACAGGCACGTGCCACACAGCCAGACAAGTGCAGAAGCCAAAGGCCCTTGGGTTTTTTTTTTTATTTCACATGGGCAGTAAAGGACGGATTGTGCCATCCTTGCTCCCCTTGCATTGAATGTGCTTTGGGTTGTAAGACCCCAGAGTGTCATTTGAAGGCCCCTCCTCTTGTTCCCAGTGCAGGAGGGGCAGGGAGGAAAGCACGGAGGATGGGCGTGCAAGGTGAGGGGTCCACACCCCTCAGGAGCTCCCTGAGGCCCTCTCCCTATGAGACATTTACAGACAGCAGGACAGAGACATATGGCAGAGAAACACACAGGCCAGGAGAGAGACCACACACCCACGCATGCACACACGCACGCACACAGCCTGGCCCCTTCCTTTGGCATGGTTCACCCTAGCTCTAGAAACAGGGCCTAAGGGTGGTTGTCTGGGCCTGAACTCGGTTAGCCTGTGAGAGACCCAGGGCCAAGTGAATCCTTGGTACACATAAGTTCTCCAACCAAGGAAGTTCCCTCATGCCACCTGGACAGACACCCCTTCCTTCCCTTTCGCACTCACCACTTAAAGATTGTTCAAGTACTACGGATAGACAAGGGAAAGGAGACTCCACCCTCATCCAATCTTCCCAACTAAGAGCCAGTGAAAAGTCCTTCAAGCCTTAGCCCTGGGTCCTCTCGGCAGAGATTTTTCCCCTTTCCTGCAACAGTATGCAGATCAAAAAGGGTGAGAGTGGATAAGCCCAGGGCTGCCTTGGTCCTAGGCATAAGAGATGCAGTCGGACTCTTCCACCTAGTAGGGAATGGGGTCAAGAAGGTAAGCACCATAATCTTGGGGTGGGCTGGGGGGTCTCACCGTCCTGATGGGGTAGAGGTGGGCCAGGTCTATCTTTGCCGCCAGCAAGGGGCAAGCAGCTGGCTCCCTGAGCTCACAGTGTTGTCCTGGACCACCAGCTTTGCTAGGGAGATCCTTCTGCTAACCCCCTCAAACTCATCAATTCCCACAGGCAGTACCTGCTGCCCCAGGCTGCTCTGCTGCCCCAGGCTTCCCTGTAGCCATCCTGTTTCCGTAGGTTCCCAGGGTCTCGACTCCAACCCCAGGAAGGAGGGCTGCACAGAGGCTGGCCTCTCAGTCAGCCTTTCTCAGTCTATCGTCCGCCACTGGCTCCCGGCTTTCAACAGCAGACAGGGCGATGAGCATCTGGGCAGCGTAGTAGGTGGACATGATGAGTGCCCGAGAGTAGGGCACAGGAAAGCGGAACTTGTTGAGCCCGATGGTCAGGTCTGAGATCATAAAGAGCAGCGCACCACTGCCAGCTGCCAGCTCCGTCCAGCGCCAGGCTGCCCCGACCAGCCGCAGCCCTGCCATAGCTCGCCAGCCCATGAAGCTGATGAGGGCCACATAGACCCCCACCAGGTAGGTGAAGGCACCTGAGAGGCCGGGGTAGAGCAGGGCATAGCACAGGCCGGACAGCACTCCCATCACCAGGCCAGTCCGGAGAGCCAGTGGCCGCATGCCAAAGGCCGAGGCGTAGAGCATATGGGTCACAGCAAACATCAGCATACCTGGGAGTGAAAGGGAACAAGGGACAGTGAAGGTGGGCTTGGGGACTGTGAGTATTTGGGGGTGGGGATAACCCAGCAGCTTTGTGTTAGGAGTCACAAGGGTGGGAAGATCCACAAGGCAAAGATCACCCCCACGCATACACACAGTCTCCTGCACTGATCACCTGCATCTACCAACGGGGGACCACAGTTCCTGGCCCCAGAAAACCTCAAACTCGCTTTTCAAAAGTTCTCTTGTCCAAATCTTTGGCTCCCCCAGGGTTCTCCCCAACGCCAGAATCCCTTGCAGGCAGCTACTATGACCACTGACCATGCACAAAGTAGCCCTGGTCCTGCCAGATGAGGAAGGCATCCCCTACAGCAGAGAAGATGAGTCCCGCAAAGATGCGTGTAGCGCTGGGGTGGGTCTGCAGGAATCCGAGGCCGTGTGCCAGCAGGAAGAGCCACAGGCAGAAGACAGGCAGGCACTTGATGAGGGCACTGACCCAGGATGGGCTAGAGGAGGGCAGCCAGAGCACGAAATACACGCAGGTGGCCTTGAAGAAGGGTACCAGTTTGGGTCCCTCGCTTTTCACCTGGAAGACACAGGACAAGGGCAGCAGTGAGATCTTGGAAGCGCAGAAGCCCATTGTGGGGCTCAGAGCCGCACCCTCCACCCCATCATCTACCTCAGAAACAAGCCTTTACCCTCCACACCACCCCAGACAGGGAGGACACACAGTAACCCAGCCAGACCTCCCTCAACCCTCAGGAAGGAGTAAACAAACCCACTGTCACCCTTAAGCCTGACTCCTTGGCAGGGGAAAGGGCTTTGCTGTCCTGGTTACTCTTATCCACAGGGCTGGGCAGCAAACAGTCCTGAGCGTACCGTCCCCTTCTTCAGCCCAAGGCTTTTCCCTTTCTTGCTCCCTCTCTCTGCCTCCTTGGTGCCCCCTTATTCTGTCTCCCCGCCAGTATCAGCCCCCAGCTCTGTGAGACCACAGAGACTGGCCAGCTCAGGATCCTCAGCAGTGGCCAGGACACCAGCTTAGGGCCCTGGCAACACCAGGTGAGTGCCAGGAAGTGGGATGGGATGGTGGGATGGCAGCCACCCCCAGCCCCACAGGCCCTGTCCCTCGGCCTCCACTCCACCTACCCTGGAGCAACAGGGTCACCATGGACGAGGAGAGTGGCCAGGGATGCTGGGTAGACAGACCCATGGAGCAGGGAGGAAGAAAACTGTCCCTGAAACACCAGAGACCTCGGGGACTGGGGCAAGGGGTGAGGGTGTACGTCTCCTTTCCCAGAAAACAAGACCGACTGGAGGGGCAGGAGAAAGGCAGGAAGGGGTGGGGGAGGGCTTCTTTTCCCAGCTTCTGATCCGGAGCCAGCAGACAGCTTGGGAGGAGACAGGGTGCTGAGAGAGGGAAGTTAGAGCAGCTGACTCGGTCTCAGCCGGATTAGGGGGAGGGTGGCTGAAGAAAGGTTGTACCCAAGGCCACTGCCAGGCACAGTCCAGGCTGGGGGTGGGGACGGCTGCAGAGACTGTGAATCTGGGATCCCCGAGGCGCCTTTCTTTGGGCAGCTGGGGTCTGAGATACTCACACTCGGCCCAAAGTTATTTTTCTCTGCTAAACTGTCTCTCGGCGGGGGCTCTCAAGCACAGGGTTGTGGGGACGCACTCGGATTCCCAGACCGCCGAATACTGATCAGACAGACTGTGGTGGGGTGAAGGGGGGGGCTGTCCTTGCTCCATACGAGGCAAGAGAAGGGAGTAGAGATGACTTTCCTTTCGGGGGAAACCACCACCCGTCAAGGTGGTCAGGGTGGGGGTAAGGCAGAGGCGGAGACAGGAGGCGATGCCAAGGCTTCCACCTCCCAGCCCTCTGAGCATCAATGGTCCCTCTCCCTCCTCTACCCCAGGCCCCTATTTCTAGGAAAAACTGGCAGCAGGCAGGGAGACCACGACGGCCATCGAAAAGCCAGCTCTAGAAAGAGGGTGGGAAGGCCAGACAAAGGCTGGAGTGGAGACGGTCTGAGAAGGAGGCAATGTCAATAATGATCCATCTTCCCCCGGCGCAGGATTAGCGCGGCGCAGACTCGGGGCGTCCCTTCCTGCGCCTTGTTTATAGGCGAGGATAAGGAGGAAAGCAACTCGGCCAGGATTCCCAGGACGTCCCTGCCACCACCACCCGTGCCCCGTCCACGCCTCCCTCTGATCCGCCTCCGTCCCAGGCCGCGACCCCGCCGACCCGCGCCAGACGCACACACATCAACAGAGTCACGCTTCCGAGTCACGTGCTCGGTGTTTGCCTCCCTCCCGCCGGCGCGCGAGGAGGAGCCCGCTCGCTCGCTTACTCACCACAGTGACCGGGGACACCATGGCGGCGGCGGCGAGGGGGACACCCGCCCCGGGCAGTAGAGGCCGGGACGCACCCACCGCCAGGTGAGCAGGCGGACACTTAACAAAGCGGAGCGAGGCAGCACACTCCCTCCAGGGCTCCCGGCTCTTGGAGTTCTGTCTGTGAACTCCACGACGTCATCGCCGACACCGCCAATCAATGGGTGGGAGCTGGGGTGGGCGGAGCCTAGAGGGCGGGGCCAGCCCCGCTCTCCGGGTCTCAGCCCCGCTTCTCCTGGGGCGGGAGGCGGCGCCAGAGGCCCCGCCCCTCCAGGAGGAGGGGCCAGAACATCCCGGGTAGTGACTGTGCGGGCCGGACCCGAGTGAGCGAGGTTTCCTGGGAGACAAATGCATCCTTGCTCGACCCCCGGCAGACACTGTTTCTCCTAAACTCAGGACAGATTCCCTTCGGCCTTCAAGCATGCAATCCTTGCAGACGCAATTGCACAACTTTCACTGTGTACAAACATCCAAATGGACATACAGGGCTGGGGATATAGCTCAGCAGCACAGCGCCTGCCTGGCAATCGCAAGGTCCTGAGTTCGATTCTCAGTACCAAAACAGAACAAATGGACGCACAATGATCAGCAAGCACATAGCCTCAAGAGAAGAGATTCCTGTGTAGATACAAAGAAAGGCCCACAATCCTAAGGAATGTACAAACACGTAGAATCGCAGTTACACTAAATAAGGGTCAGACATTCATCTGTCCTTAGGCACACACTTCTCACAAATCGGAGATGACTGTAACGCACACAAGCAACAGCACACCAGGAAAGACCGACAACAGGCGGACTTTGCATATTCTAAGGACACAGAGCGGTGTGAAGTAACTTTGCTACTACGTGAGTGGATTTCATGTTGATATTACATAAAGTTACACAAATACTAAGGAACTGAGCATGCTCAGAATCATGCAATTACATGGGCGAACTGGCAGGTGTTAAATGGACTAGAATTGGTTCCAGTTCTGCTGCTTCCATGCTCTGCAACTGGGTGAATCACTGACCTTGATTTCCTCATGTGTAAGATTAGGGGATGATCTCTACGGTTCTCCCCACACAGGCGTGTTGTACAGGTTTCAAGTAAGTTCAGCAGGCTTCCTGGAGGTGGAGACTTCAGTTACACCTCCAAGGATGGCAAAGGGGTATGCACTGGGGTCTGTAGTCCAAGCACACTGGCTGTGTTTTGGGCTTTGGGGACCAGAGGGAAGGAGAGACCAGCCCTAATTAGCAGTCAGCAATGGCTAGGGTGGTGACACTAAGGTCTTCTGCTGTACCAAGGCCTGTGCAGTACCAGGGAGGGAAAAATCAGCTACAGTCTCCTGCGAGCTTCTCCTACAGTGGATCTTTTCCTTGTCTTTTGGGCCTTGCCCAGCTTTCCTAAGCCTGTGCTGTTGACCTGACAACCCCTCAGAGGTGGGGCAGCCCTGCCCCAGGGACAGAACTGACAGCCAGAGATTCAGATCCTGATTCAATAAGGGTGAGAGTCAAAGATTTGGGATGAGGGGGGAGCAGTCACCTATAGTAATCCCCTCGCCCCTTAGACACCTCCCCTAAGGAGCTCCATTGGTCAGTGAACACTACCTGCTCTGTTTTCTTTCCATTTAGGGTGTGGAGAAGCCTAGGTCTCCCGAGTTGGGGACGCGAGTGGCTGCACCCAGGGCTTTGTCACACGCATACACACATGTGGGCACACCCACAAGATGTGCTGCCTGAAAAGAATACTGAACTGGGGAAAAATACTGTACTTAGGAGTAGCCCCTCCTTCTCATGACTTGCTAGTTGTATAACCGGGCCTATCACTCCATCTTTAGAGCCTTGGTTTCATCATCAATGAAATGAAGGCATCGTGCCAGGAGATAGGTACAGTGCACATTCCAGTCTTCCAGCTAAAGCCTCTAAAAGGGATAGTTCCAGCTAACACTCAGGGGTAATTCTCAGAAACCAGGCAAGTCAGGGCGTTTTTCATTTCTCTGGACATTCATTTCACTAATTATAAAAATGAAGCCAGGTGTATTGGCACACTCAGGAGGCTGAGGCATGAAGATCACTGCACATTTGAGGCCAGCCTGGGATACATATGAGTTCAAAGCCAACCTGAACTACATGCAAGATGCTGTCTCAAAAAAAAAACAAAAACAAACAAACAGGAAGATATGCTTGGGGTGGGGGTGTGGTTCAGTGGTTACAGTACTTGCTAATATGCCTGGGTTCAATTTCCAGCTTGGAAAAAAAAAGGGAGCAGGGGGAGAGCTACATCAGTGGTTCCCCACAAGTGGGGACTATAAGTTACTTGGAAAATTTTTTAAACTATAATTGGCTGGCTGGGGATTTAGCTTAGCGGCACAGCGCCTGCCTGGCAAGCTCAAGGTCAGGAGTTCGATTCCTAGTACAGGAAAAAAAAACAAGAAGGGAAAAACAATAATTGGCTTTGTCCCACCCTAGTGCTAATAATTCACAGATTTTAATAAGCCTCTACACACAGAAGCTTAAATACTGCATGCAAAACATGAGATCTAGAACTGTCATCCTCGGGTTCCGAATCCGTACTGAATTACCCAGTACACGATGAATCGTATACATAGCCTCTCCTTTCCATGCCAGTCATTCTTTGTTTGCCCCACCACCACCCAGATCCGTACTTTGTCATTCTCCATTCTGCCCAGGACCCCGGGCTCTAAGATCTGTAGCATCGGGGCTCCCCAAGCCCCTGACTTGTAGCTGGGTTTGCTCCTGAGAGTCAGAGGTCGATCTGAGGATGGAAGGGCAGCGTGGGTGAGCTCCACCAGGCCACGTTGAGACTCTTGCAGTTCTAGAGGCTGTGCTTCCCCGCAGCCAGCTCTAGACTCACTCCTTACTCTCTCAGGCCTAGGATGGCAGCGATCTTCACCCAAGACTGGTTTCTTTAACCCTGCCCACATCTCTGCAAGTGGTCACTGAATTCTTTTCAGTTAAATTCTTGAGATGCCAGCACCCTGACTGATACAGGCACCAATAAATAAGAGACACTGGCCACCCTAAAGAACTTATCCCAATTTCACTCATGTGGGTAAGATTTTTGTCTGTTGAAAAAGTAAATTTTTATTTACTACTCAGTGTTTTTACTTTGGATTGCACGTTGCAGGACACAGAGAGCGGGGTAGCTGCCTGCAAAGTGGCATTCCTTCCTTTCTGTACCCAAAACAATCTGTTAGTGTGGTCCTTTTCACACCGCTTTGTACTCTTCGTCTCCTCTCTAAAACGGAACTCACCTGTTCATTCACCCAGCGAATGTTTCCTGTGCACCTCATATGTGCCAACCACTGTGTCAGGAGCTGGAGTGTAAAATGTTGACTAAAACATGGGCTCCCTCCTCACAGAGCCTGCGGTTCACTGCAGGCAGTGAGTAAACCGACGCGCAGCGTGGCAACTGAAATAGTTAAGGGATGAAGGTATGCCGTAGGTGACATCAAAAGGACATCAGAATCACACCTGACACAGGTGAAGAAGCTGGGGCTAAATCTACAAGGGTGAGTCATCTCCATTGATCAGACATCCACAGATGTAATATCCTAGACCGAGGGAAGCGTCTATATGCATAAAAGCACAAGAGACCCTGAATTCAGTGCAGTCGCTGTAGTACTGGGGTGAGCTGAGGCGCAGACATGGAGAAGCCGGAGAAGTGAACGTGAGCCGGGTGCGGAAGGGTCTTGAATGTCCTACTCAAGGAGTTTGGACTTCACCCACTAGACGACAGTAAGCCAACTGTCTTCTGTTCTCTAACTTCTCTGTTTGGGCCTGGCTTATGCACAGCAGACACATGGAAAATACATAGAAATGTGACCAAACATTGTTCTGGACTTGCCATGCTTCTTCCTGGGAGGCTTCTCACCCAGTGTCCTCCTCTGTCTCTGACCCCAGTGGTTTTGCCACGTGACACCTTCTCTCTCAGTTTGCCCTACTTGGAGTTGTAATCAGCTCTGAATTGTTTCCCTTATGCCTGACCTGCTGCTGGATCTCAGCTAACTTCCTGGTGTCCGTTCCAGATGCCCAGAGAGCTCCTAAGCAGCTCGTACTCCCTTGCCCTCCTGTACAGCTGGGGAAGAGACCGCAAATGTTGATGAAGGTGTGAGGGGTCAGGTGACAGGCAGCGGTGGTGGGGAGTGATGTTGTTCAAAGTGAGCTGAACGTGCACCTGCGAGTGGGAGGCCTTTGAGAGCTGTAGATACAGATCTAGAGCTCAGGCTCAGAAGTGAAGACTGGGGTGTAGATTGGGAAGTCACAGCTACACTGAAAGCTTTGTGGATGTGATTAACCAGGGAGGAATCTAAAGGGAAGGGCCAGGCAAATGCTTGGGGGCAATTACATGTAAAGGAATGACAGAAAAACAAGGAGAGGGACAAACACACCGGTTGAAAGATATGTATCTGATGCACCAGATATACCCAGATCCAAATGCACTCAAAGTGAAAGAGACTCACACAGAGAAATGTATATTCTGTGCATTCTGTGATTTGGTTCTCTCCTTCCAGAATGGGTGGTAGATAGTGGTTTTGCTTCCCCTTTGTGGTGGGTCAGAAGCTTTGCAGACAGATTCACCCAGCACCTTTCCTACCTATGCGCTGTAAGGACCATGGGTGAGGTTCTACACCCCAAACCCTAGCCAGGGGTATTTCTAGGGCTCCCTCCCACCCTTTTACTTCCAGAATCAACCTAAGAATACCAGATGCTGGTGTCATCCCTCCTCTGAAGTCATCCATCCCAGAATGCCTCTGTCTTGCTGGAGCCCACCTGAGTCAAGAAAGTGAGCCCTGAAGTAGCCAGTGTGATTCACGAGGCAGGGTCTGCTCCTGAAGGCGGTTAAGAAAAGAGCAAAGAAGAAAAGAAAAGAGCAAAGATTGCCTTTATCAGAACTCATTTTGGAAGGGTGTGATGGCTCACGCCTGTAATCCCAGCATTCAGGAGGCTGAGGCAGAAGATTACTTCAAGTCTGAGGCCAACCTGAACTACAAAGTGAGTTCAAGGCCACCCTGAACTGCATAGTGAAACCCTGTCTCAAAAAGACAAAAAACAAAGCAAAACAGAACAGAACTCATCTCTTCAGAACCCAGAGAGTTAAATCTTGGGGTAATTTGTGGAGCAGTGTCCATAATGATGTTCTGGGCTCTTTGCTTATCTTCTGAGCCTGGGGCCAGACTCACCCTGGTTTAAGTGGAGGTTTTCATACACTGTGTGCTATTGGCAAAGTGTTTAACCTCTCTGATTCTGTTTCCTTTTCTGTAAAATACTAAGCCCAGTGAGGGTGGTGTGAAAGGTACTACACGTACCATATCTGGCACAGTCCCTCACCCCTAAGATGCCCACCCTCCTATCTTTCATCTGTTGACAAGACTATTGTCAGGCCTTCAGACAAAAGTGGATTTTTCTAACTGCAAATCTGCCAAACTGAGTGTCTCCTAATGAGATTCAATAGCAGGGATCTCCCAGGAGGAATCCCTGTCAGTCAAATGTGTGGGATCAGGTGACCTCCAACCCGCATGCTTCCAGAGTCTTGGACTCTGTGACATCAAGTGCTTTGTTCCGTCCTTGTGGTCATACAAGCTGAGCCCTCCCAGCACCCCGAGTCACCACCATTGCACATCCCCTTTCAGACCCAAAGTTCTCTGGGGTGCACCTTTGGGGTGCTCCTCATTCCGTGTTAGGAAGTTAGTAGGAGGAAGTAGAAACAGGGAACAGCCTTTGAGAAGAAAAACCCCAGAAGATTCCACTCATCAAGCCCCAGGACCTTGCTATTCTCTCCTTGTTTTTTTTTTTTTTTTTTTAACTTTATTTTAAAGAATAAAAGAAGGATAACATAATAATAGGGGGGACTTAGCAAATTACAGACAAAATGGTAGGAAATTATCAATGGTTATCGTTTTACATATTATTGTCTACAACATAGTTTCTCAGGAAAACAAATAGACAAATAATAGTGAGTTACAGACAAAAGAGATAAGAGATTATCAAGAGTAGTTGTACT
>NW_004955414.1:33347443-33350054 GCF_000276665.1 Chinchilla lanigera | reverse complement strand
GAGTCGTCGGTCCAAAGACCGGCGCTCCCCGCCCGAGGCTCCCCGTGTGCTTCTCTCTCCTTGTTATTAGCCTTTGTGGAGCAGTCTTGGGATAAAGGGCAAGAGCAGCTCTCCCTAACTCTCCCTCTCAGAGACTCATCTTGCCCACCCGAGCCCCTTCTCTAATTGACCTCACGATAAAATACAGTGGTACAGATACGATTATTCATTCATGTAATGGGCTTTTATTTTTTCATGGTACTGGGGGTTGAACCCAGGGCCTCACACATGCAAGTCAAACACTCTACCACTGACTTGCACCCCTGGTGCCTTGCAAGAGGCATTTATTAACTACTTGCAATGGTCCGGACTGTATGTGGGACACAGATATGAACACAGCTCCCTTCCAAGTCCATGTGGAGCAGAAGGTCCAGCTGGAGAGGCTGACACAATGACTTTCCTCTCCTCAAAACCTGGGAAGAGGGCAGGGACAGCGAGAGTTGTGGGGCCTTTGAGGAAATTGTGCTGACCGCTCAAAGTGGAGCAAATGGCAGTGAGGGCTGAGCATCCCCGGAAAAGGTCAGGAAAGGTACTTCCGTGACCCCAGAGCCTCTCCTCTTCCAGCTCGGTCTCATGCCTCCCATCAAAGAAAAGCAGGCTTCGGAAGCATGTAACACTCATGTGTTACCATAAGGTTTGAACTGGAAAGGGCTGGAATTGTGAGCATACCCACTCACTGACCCCAGAGTCAGGGGCTCCCAGGTTGAGAAAGAGAGGGAAGCAGCATTCAAGGTGGAAATGCGACACAATCTCTCCCTACAACCGAAAAGTCGACCTCCACCTAGCACAGGGCGAGCCACCTTAGGAAACAGGGGCATGCCCTGGAAGCAGGACTGGAGCTGTTACCACATTTGGGGGTTTCCAGAACCAACCCACCAAATTATAAAAGTGCTTGGACACTAACTGCCATCAACATCAATTCATGAAAGACATTTTAATCCCAGAAATGAATAAAATAACCTCAGAACTGAGGTCCATCTTTTAAGTGGACATGAATGTTGAGGGAAGAGCCGCATTTTTTTTCACTCTTCCTGTTTCTCCTGGGCCTGGTGAGACCATCATCAGGGACCAGCACCAGTTTTCCTAGGGGGCATTTGGGAGCAGTGAAAAAATGCACACAGGGGGCTGGGATTTAGCTCAGTGGCAAAGTGCCTGCCTGGCAAGCGCAAGGTCGTGAGTTCGATTCCTGGTACCAGAAGAAAAACAAAACCAAATAAAAAAAACCACAAGAAACACTGGTTCTGACAGGCATGGGGAAGCCGCTGGTGTTGTGGAAACAGACCCGGAGGCCAGTGAGTCCTGGTTGGGTTTCCATCACCGACAGCTTCTCCTGGGCAAGTGACCGCATCCTCTTTAAGCCACAGTTTCCTTTGCCTTTTTCCCCCACATTTAATATTTTATTTCTTTTGTTTTATCATCACATCTTTGCAGTCCATAATGATACAGTCTTCTTGGGGAGTCAGTACATGCACAGAACAAGTCTAAATTCTTTTTTCATCCCCCCCGCATCTCTTGGTACCCTTTCCTTTTGCAAAAGATCTCATGGTTCTCCTTGAATTAGGGAGATGAGTAATTCTCTCAGAGAGTTTTAGTGGAAATTACATGAAAAAAACATACAAGGCACCTGAAACTCAGTACTCAGTAAGTGGTGCTTTCCTTCTCTTGAGGAAACCGGACTTCAGAGTGGGCTTCTGTCTGTCTGGAATGACTTAAGCCTGGACTCTTGTGAAATGGGGTAGGGCTTCTTCCCATCAAGAAGCTAGAGCATCAGAAACACTCAGGAAGCTTGTTAAATTGTTAGATGACCAAACTTTACCTGATTCAAGGGCTTGAGGGTGGAGCTCTGACATCTGTATTTTAACAAGCTCCACAAGTGACTCATGAGCCCATGGAGGCCTAGATCTTCTGTACTGGATACCTCACTGGGCCATTCATCCGACGAGCGTGGGTCAGATCCCAGGTAGAGAAGCAAAGAGGAAAACTTATTTTGAAAGGCCATTGCCTAGCACAGGACCTGCAGGAGAGTGAGCACTTCTTAAACAGTTATCAAATCATAACCTTCGAGGAGATGCATTTTATGGGTGAGACAGACAGAGATGTATAAATCAGTGAATCAATAAACTGGGCACCAAGGAAAGAGTAACCAAAAGGAACTAAAGCTGCCTATAGAGGAAGAAATCAGAGAAGTTTGTCTAGGGGAGGGGAGCATCTGACAGCTTAAGGATAGGGGTTCGCAGCGAGAGCAGTGACAGAATGCCTAGGTGTGTTTGGATTCAGGGTAACAGGAAGAATGGTAGGAAACAAAGCCAGAAGAGGTATGTGTATTTGAGGATCAGATTGTGATGAAACTGCTCAGCTAAAGAGTTTCAACTGGGCATAGTGGTACATGTCTATAATTCCAGCACTCAGGAGGCTAAGGCAGGAAGTTTGTGAGTTCCAGACAAGTTTGAGGCCAGCTGAGCTACATAGTGAGACCATGTCTCCAAGGAAGAAGGAAAGAAAGAGAAAGAGAGAGAGAGAGAGAGAGAGAGAGAGAGAGAGAGAGAGAGAGAGAGAGAGAGAGAGAGAAAGA
>NW_004955414.1:33343793-33347166 GCF_000276665.1 Chinchilla lanigera | reverse complement strand
AAAAAAAAAAAAAAAAAAAAAAAAAAAAAAAACCACAAAAAAACAAATAGGGTGTGAGCAATCAGATGTTCACTGTAGAAAAATCATTCCAGTGTAACCAGTGTGGATGATGAGACAGCACCCTCCCTACTGCAGGCAAGGAGAACAATCAGGAAGCCACGGCGATAACCCACAAGAAGGCTGGAGAAGATCCTGAATGGGGTAAGGGCAGCAGAATGTGGAGGAACCAATTCCCAAGATTTTTAAATAGTTCCTTCTATGAAGGAGTTAAAGACATCCCATCTCTAAACATCTCAAATTCATGTTGATTATTTCAAGGTATTGCCGAAGGACCTGCAACCACAGGAAGGACCGTTTGGCCTGCAATTTCCTACTGCAGCAAGCCGTGAAGATTCTTCCAGGAGACGATGCTCACATACCAAGGCTGGAGAACAGAGACTGGTAATTGTGGCTGCGGTGAACCTGGGTAGACAAACTCTTTTTTTAAAGAACACGTGTCATCTCTAGGCTTCTACACCCCACCCCCTGTATCTCTTAGTAACCTCTCCAGAATTTACTGCCCTGGTCCTGGTGCTTATTGGTCTACTCATTCCTTCACTCATTCCTTGTTTTTTTGTTTGTTGTCTTTTTGAGACAGGGTCTCACTATGCAGTTCAGTCTGACCTTGAGCTCACTTTGTAGCCCAGGCTGGTCTCAAACTCACAACGATCCTCCTGCCTCAGCCTTCCAGTGCTGGGATTGCAGATATGTGCCACCACACCCAGCCAAATTTGTTGTTTTTTGTCTGCCATGTGTAAAAGTATCATGCTTTGGTCATTTCTTTCTTTCTTTTCCTTTTTCTTTTTTTTTTTTTTTTGGTACTGGGAATCAAACTCACAATCTCACGCTTGCCAGGCAGGTGCTGCTGAGCTGCTGAGCTTAATCCCCAGCCCTGGTCATTTCTTTGGGTGTCACTCTCTTGAGAAGAACCCAATGTACAAATAAAATTAGTAAGTCTTCTTAGTTAATCAACTCTTGTGTAAACTGGATTCTTAGATCCAGCCAAAGAGCCCACATAAAAACTAAGGAGAGGAGCCAGGGATGTAGCTCAGAGGCATAAGCACTTGCCTGGCAAGGCTGAGGTCATGAGTTCAATTCCTGATACAAAAAAAAAAAGAAAACTAAGGAAAGCCAAGTGTGGTGGTGCACGCCTGTAACCCCATCACCAGGGAAGCTGAGGCAGGAAATCGCTGTGAGCTCAAGGCCAGCCTGGGCTACATAAGGAGTTTAGAACCAACCTGAATTACAGAGAGAGAAACCCTGTCTCAAAAAACAAAAGTGAAACAAGAAAAAACTAAGGAGAGCCTGAGAGAGGGGTGCTTCCCCTCGCCCCACCATACAGGGTTAGGGTTCTATCATCCCTGTATGAGGCTTTTCAAAGCCTAGGAGAAGAATGTTTTGTGTACGAGGCTATTAATTTTCACTGTGAGTGTAACACATATTAATCATGACAACACTGGAAAACAGAACATCAGAAATAATATAATAGGGATCACCTCTAACGCAACAGTTCAGAAATAATCACAACTGTTTTGGTATATTTTCTTTCCATTGTTTCACATACATATTTTAGGCTTTAAAATGTAAGTTCAGGGGGCTGGGGATTTAGCTCAGCGGCAAAGCACTTGCCTGGCAAGCGCAAGGTCGTGAGTTCGGTTCCCGGTACAGGGAAAAAAAACAAAAAAAAACAAAAAAAAATGTAAATTCACCATCATTTCTTTAATATTCCCATATACTTAGATATCTAAATTGTTTTCCTATTATAAATAATGTTATAATTAATATCTACTACATAAATCTTTGTGCATATTTTCTTGGGAAAGATTCTTAGAAGTAGGATGATTAAACCAAGAGGAATTACTATGCTTATGATTCATAAATTACTCTTCAGATAAATTGCCGAGTTACTCTTCAAAAGAATTTATTCTTTTGTGACTATGAAGAACCTTAGTTCTTCTAAATAACTGCAAATTCTTAAGGATGATATAAAGATTAACTTGTTTCAATTAATTTTTTATAAACTATACTTCCTAATAGTAAATATTTTCTAGAATTTGCTGTATGACAGAGAGTGTACTGGATGCTTTACCTACATTTTCTCTTTTAATGCTCACAATACCTTTATGATACAGGAAATATTATTATCTCCATTTTACAGATGAGGAACTTGAGGCTTTGAGAGATAGGCTAAGAAAATTGCCCTAGGTCACATATGAGGAAACAGAAAATTATAATCCCCTAATAATGATTTAATTAATCATCCTTATCCAGAAATTATATCTGAGACCAAAGGTCAAAAGCCTTAGTTCCCCATTAATGAGTTACCTGAGTAGAAGATGTTGATATAGGTGCTTGAAAATGACAGAGTGTTACCTGGCCATTATATCTTGGGCAAGTATGAACAAAGTATAGTCACATCTCAGTTACCACTAAATTTATGTTAAATTTGTATTTATTCTATAGTTGTCTTTATAAGTTGAGCTTCTTTTATGGACTTAATGCTCATGCCCCACTCCCAGATTCATATGTTAAAGCCATGCCCCCCCCCATGTGATGGTTCTAGCAGGATGTTACCTTTAGGAGATAATTAGGTCTAAATCAAGTCATGAGAATGTATAATAGACATTGTAAAATAGAAAGAAAATGTTCAAATGGGAAGGGGAACTAGGAAGAGGGAAGGGAAAGGAAGGAAGGGAAAAGAAGAGAAGGAAAAAATGGAAACATAGCTTTTATAAATAAGGAAGAGAAAAGGGGTTGAAGGGAGGGTAGGGGAATGAGGAAAAATGATCAAGATATATCATGTACAGTTACAAAATCGCTATGATGAATGTGATCGTTATGTATACCTAACTCTTACCAATAAACTTAATTAATTAAAAAAATCAGGTCCTGAGGGTGGAATCCCAGTGATGGGATTAGTGACCTTACCCAAAATAAAAAGATACCGAGTTTCTTCCCTCTGCCATGTTAGAACACAGCATGGCAGCCATCTGCAGTACAGGAAGGAGGCCCTCACCAGAACCCAGTCATGCTAGCACCATGATTCAGACTTGCAGCTCCCAGAACTAGAAGAAAATAAGCATCTGCTGTTCAAGTGACACTACTGATAGCATCGTGTTATGGCTGCTGCCTAACGACAGTTTCTAAGTTTGCTTACTTAGACCTGCAAAGGTTCACTGTACCAAACTAAGTTGTTTGCTCACGGTCATATACTATATTTATCATGAGACTGAACTCATCAGTTTAAGACAATTAACTCCTTATGACTTCCCTGACCTCATTAAGTCCTTTTATCAGTGACTTCACTTGTTTTTTCTTTTTTTTTTTTTTTTTT
>NW_004955414.1:33310308-33343693 GCF_000276665.1 Chinchilla lanigera | reverse complement strand
TGCCGCTGAGCTAAATCCCCAGCCCCTCACTTGTTTTTTCAACAGCACCATGATTACTACCTTCATATTGCTCTCACATTGCCTGTATAAATTTGTTCTTTCATAGGTATCATCCAAATTAGCAATTATGAGCTAAATTAATTAGATTATTTATTATTCTCTTCCCTCATGGGATTATAAATTCCACAAAAGGTGAGACTGTGCTTGCTTCTGGTCACCATTATATGGCTAGGATTTAATGAGCCTAGCACATAGTAAGTGCTCAATAAATGCTTGATGACTACATGAATGGATGTCTGATTATACATACTATATAGCTATATAACTGGTAGGGATCCCCTTCAGAAAGGAGATAGAATGATGAAGAAGTGGAGAAACTGAATGCTGTAGCCAGAGGGGAAGAGTTCACTGGTACTGAAACAGATGAGGGGTCATGAAGACTGAGATGATCAAGTCACAAAGCAGTGGTGTTCAAACCACAGTCCTGCAAGACTTCAACAGCTCCTTAGTGTTCTGTAATGTGGCCTGAAAATATCTGTGCCACTAAAATAAAATAATCTTAAATTTACTGTCAGTTTAAATTTTCTCCATCTTGGATTTTTATTTCCTGCATTTCTGTTGACCCTCTGACAATCTATCTCCACCCAAAGATCTAGTATCTTGCAGCAAGTTATGTAATAAATAGTGAGAAGTAATACATTGATCTGTACGTCATGACAGGACCACTGAATGCATTTGAAAATACCTAGGGAGAACGAAGGATACAGCTCAGGCGCAGAAGCACCTGCCTGGCAAGCACAAGGTCCTAAGTTCGATTCCCAGTACCAAAAAAAAGAAAAAAAAAAAAAAAAAAAAAGAACATACCCAGGGAAAAGCCAGGTTGGTGGTACATGCCTGTAATTCCAACACTTGAGAGGCTGAGGCAGGAGGATCACTGTGAGTTCGAGGCCAGCCTGAACTACATAACATGACCTTGTCTCAAAAAAATAACCTAGGAAAGAGAGTTGCCGATGATCAAATTTGTTTTTAAGGTGGCAGAAGCTAGATGGCCTCAGTCCCAAGCTTTCAAAGGCGTTTTATGCTGAGGGCCAGCCTGACTCAGTAGAGAGCAGGCAATAATATTTTTGGGGGGGGGTCTTTTTGAGACAAGGTCTTGCTATGCAGTTCAGGCTGCCCTTGAGCTCACTTTGTAGCCCAGGCAGGTCTCGAACTCACAACGATCCTCCTACCTCAGCCTCCCAAGTTCTGAGATTACAGGCATGTGCCACCAGTCCCGGCCAGGCAATAATATTAATAAACTAGCACAAAAATAAATTAAGAGTCTGTCCTAGGCCTACTTGACTTGTGGTGAGACCCTCAACTGGCTTAAAGACAGATTAATCTTTTTGGGGGGGAGTATCGGGTATCAAACCCAGGACCTCGTGCTTGCCAGGCAGGCACTGTGTCACTGAACTAAACCCCTGGCCCCAGGACAGATTAAACCAACAGCCAGAGCTGAGACTAGCAAACAGCCTGTGAGTGTCTGGCGCCTCAAAGCAAGATAACATGGCAGCTGAGCTCTGGTCTCTGGCAAATTCCGTCTAGCTCAGTAGTCACAGTTAGCACACAGTCAGGTTACTGCTTAACCCCGATGTGCTCCTGTGTGCTTTCCCAAAACTGCTTTGTTCCTCAGTCCTTGAACCTTGACCACATCAGCAGTTCACCCCACCACTTCCTGCACCCTCCAGCACACCCTCCCAAACATGCTGCGTACCTCATAAAGGCCAAGGACACTGGGCATCATGGTCTTGGCCTGTCATTGGGCTTTGATCGTCCTGGTGCCCACTGTAACTCGCTTTGTCTGTGTTTTACTCTGTTGTCATACCTCTTAGCAGGAGATCACCGTCCTAGGCCAGGGCTCCGACAATTTCACAGTTGCATCTTAGAACTGAGTTATGACTGGTAACCCACTCAGGGCCCCCTCTGCCCCCTCTTGGACAGAAGCTTTCTTTCCCTCAATAAATATATTCTGCTCTTAACCTCCGTTGTTCTTAAAACTCATTCTTCGATTTTAGAGAACACGAACTCATCCCAGATATCGTTCAGGTTGGGAGTTTTTATTTTCCTGTGTCATGTTGGAGTTCCCCACCGAGATCCTTGGTTGGAGACATGGGAAACTCACAGTCAACGTTGCTTACTCCTCTCAATTGCATCATTAAGCATTGGAAGATGTTTGATCCTTACACGTTGAAAAAGAGCCTGTTAAGGGGCTGGGAATTTAGTTCAGCGGCACAGCGCCTGCCTGACAAGTGCAAGGTTGTGAGTTCGGTTCCCAGTACCAGAAAAAAAAAAAAAAGAGCCGGTTAATATCTTTCTGCCTGTGTGCATGGCCTACCCATCCCCTAGAGCCAAAATGGAATGCAGAGATTTAAAGCTATACGCCTACCCAAGATGAATATGCCTGATGTCTATTGAGGGCCTTTAGATAGACCCTCTGGAGAGTATGTCTGACTGCCAATCAACAACTACGACCCCTTTCAGCCTGAAGAAGCCAGAGCGGTCATCGCCTGTTACTCCCTCATGGCAGTTCAGGTTACTTCCTCAGAGGGGGGAATGTTATAGGCAGCTGGGTTATATAGAAATATTATAGGCTGTCAGACAGGGCCAGGTCCTCAAAAGAGCCAACAGGGAACACAAGATACCTTGCAAATGGAGATGTATTTGCTGTGGGCCAGACCTCAAGACAAAGGACTAAACAAATGCACCCGCGTACCTCCCTAGGTGTAAACATCAGGGATTGATATTCTAAATAGGTAGCGGTCACCTTGAAGAGTCCCTGACCCAACCCCTTACAGGAAAAGCCCCTGTTCCGTATTCACGCCCGCTTACTATGTGACTTGCTTCACTATTTGATCCCAGTTTACTCAGTTTTACCTGAACAATTATACTTGTAATCTTATCAGCTGACCATAGTTTTGTCCCACCTCATGCCCGCTTTATAATTTCCCATTTTCCCCCTATCTTGGACCCGCCTCACTTTGGGGTTTTGCTCTACAAAGTCCCTGAGAAGGGCGAGGTCCTTGGGTAATGCACTCGGCCCCTCTTCTGTCCCTCTCTTGGGCAGAAGCTTTCTCTCCCTCGATAAATATATTCCGCTCTTTAAAAAAAAAAAAGAACTGAGTTATGAGGATGTTTGCTACTATCTCGTCCTCTGAGTAACTAATTTAGCGAGGAGGACGTTGCCCCAAGATGTTGTCTCAAGTTTTTATTTATATTTGCAGACAGCAGAAAAGCGTCAGCTCTTTTGGTGACCACGTGGCCCCACTGTCTTAGGCTGAGGTTATAGTTGATTAAATCCTAAAACATTTGCTTTCATCTTGGATTTTGTAATTTTTAAAAATCTAAATCTAAGACTCAGTTATTTCTTTTTCTATTGTTTCATCTCTGTTGAATTCATGCCCAGAAAAGCTTTTGCCAGATCCTGGCAAAAAAAATTCCATAGACCTTGTCCATTCCTCATACTAAATTGTCTCCTCAAATTTGTTTTGTTTTGTTTTGTTTTGTTTTGGGTTTGGTTTGGTTTTGTGGGTTTTTGCTTTTGATTTTGGCTTTTTTAGTTTTTTGAGACAAGGCCTCACAACATGGTCCAAGCTCATAATCCTTCTCTTTCTGATTTCCAAGTGCTGGAATTACAGGCTTGTGCCACCTGCCTTAGTTACTTCTCTCATTGCTAGGACAAAATACCTGACACCCAAGGTTAAAGGGGGAAAGGTTTATTTAGCTCATAGTTTGTAGAGGTTTCAGTTCATAATCAGCTGGCTCCAAGGCGGGTGGTACAGGGCAGAGGGCAACTGTTCCTGGTGGTGGGACAGCAAAAATAACAAGACAGAGAGGGAGGGAGGAGAAAGACAAACCTCTTTCTGTCCCTTATACTGTATGCAGGCTATCCACCTAGGGTGGGTATAGCACTCACACCTTTAATCCCACCATTGGACCATGAATCAATCACAAACTCTAGATCCAACTGCCTCTGAAAAGCCCACCCCCCATGACCACATGAAGCTTTGGGGGTGACATCCAGACACAAACCACAACACCACTGCACCCAGCTTTCCCCGGTGTGATAGCACTGGGATATGGGTGGGGTCTTTGGGAAATGATTACAGTTGGATGAGGTCCTAAGCATGGGGCCCTCATCATGGTTTTAGTGCCTTTATTTTAAAAACAAAAACAAAAAAACCAAGGCTGGGGGTGTTGCTCAGAGGTAGAGCACTTGCCTACCATGCAAAAGGCCCTGTGTTCAGTCCCCAGCACCACAAAAGAGAAACAGAGAAAGATACTAGAGACTCTGTGTTCCCCCTTACACCCTCCAACCACCGTGTGAGGAAGAGAGCTCTCACCAGAACTCTGCCATGTTGGCTCCCTGACCTTGCACTTCCGGCCCCTACCACTGTGAGAAAATAATGTCTGCTGTTGAAGTTACTGAGCCTATAGTGTTTCGTTTGGCAGCCGTAGCAGATTCACACACCCTCTTTATCCCACTGTCTTACAACTACATTATCCGCAGTTCTCCCATTGTCATTTCAGTCATCATCTAGTCACACCACCCGGTTATGTGGTTATTTACCGTCTAGATCCCCTTGCATTTGCTCTACAAGCTGCCTCCATCCCACTGTACCTTCAACACCACTGCACAACCCTCGTCCGGGCTCCTCGACCCTCCATGAACCAAGATATGGAAGGCCAAGAAAGAGCCATAGTTTAATAAAGTAGTTAAAAACATAGGCTTTACATGGGTATGGCGGTGTGCACGTGTAATCCCAGCACTCAGGAAGTTGAGGCAGGAACACTGCCATGAGTTCAAGGCCAGCCTGAATTACAGACCAAGACCTTGTCTCAAAAAACAAAACAAAACTGTAGGTTCTGAGGCCCAACTGTCCAGATGCACATCTTAATTCTACCAGGTGTTATCTCTCTATCTTGGGCAAGTAATACAACCTGCCTGTGTCTAAGTAAACAAGCTCCTTGCCTGAGCTGGCATAGCTATAGAACTTGGAACTGTGTCCAGCACACAACAAAGACCCAACAGTTGTTACCATTGTTAATACTCTGCCCCAGGCACCATGCTAAGTGTTTCATGTATAGAATCACACCTAACCTTTCTATCAGCCTGCCAAGTAGGGATAGTGTCTCCTTTCACCCCTTGCCACTCTTTCACTTTGCCCTATTCGATTATCTTTATGGACTTTGCCTCCATTTCCAGATGGCATTATTTCTAAGTGTTCTTGTTCACTCCTCCACACCTGAAGGCTCATGGGGCTAGAAGGACTTTGTCTTGTTCACCAGTAAACTCTCGATCATTTTTGAATACGTGTATGATGGCATGAATGGAAAATAAGGAACTGAGGCACCCAGAGGCAAAGTCAGTAGGCCAAAGTCACACAGCAAGTAAGTCATAGAAGCAGGTTACCACAGCATGCATAGATGGATCTAAAAACCCGGGCCTTCTACTCTGCTGCTCACCGATGAGCACAGCTGGGAGGAAGAAGGTGCATGAGGTGAGACTGATAGGGCAAGAGAGACCCGTATCTTTTTAAAAAGACCCGTTTCTTTTTAACTCCGTATCAAGAGAAGTCACGTACGTTCACTTAAGCTGTCACTGACCCCACTCTTCGCCCCTCCCCTTGGTTAGTTATCAACCCACTTGAAGGAGAGCAGAGTCATAAAGTGGGAGCAGAACAAACAGGACAGGTTGGGAGGTAGGCTAAAAGTTAAACTGCAATGGTCATCTGGAATCTGGCTGTCCGATAGCTTCTGGGAGAAGTAAACTTTGTGAAGATAGTGTGACATTCTTGTAAGATTCCTAAAAATGAGGTAATGGTGACCATAGAAACTTAAAATGTACTTAAACCAAAGGTGAGACCCAGATCCGGGTGGACACCTTCTCTGGCTCCTGATTAGACACTGTCCATCAGCCAGCTCAATAAAGCTCTGTTTGTTCCCGTTCTTTCCATCTCTTGTGAATGCCATTCTTAATGAACTCGCTTGCCTTATCAAGATGACATCCAGGGGCTGGGGATTTAGCTCAGTGGCACAGTGCCTGCTTGGCAAGCATGAGGTCGTGAGTTTGATTCCTGGTACCACAAAAAAAAAAAAAAAAGATGACATCCAGCCTGCTGAGCCCAAGCTTCTCCTGTCTCTCTCACACTGGCCAAGCGACATAACACAGCCATCAGGCTCAACACTGATATCCAAGGTACCTGCAGGACTAACAACTCAGCTCCACTCGCTCGAGCCATAAGACTGATCCTGGCCCCAGAGTCCAGAGACCCTGGCTCAACAAGTCATCGAAAAACCATGAGGACATGTGCAGGGCACTTTCTCTTTCTCTCTCTCTCTAAGACAGGGTCTCACTATGCAGTTCACACTGACCTTGGACTCATTCTGTAGCCCAGGCTGGCCTCAAACTCTCAGCCAGTCTTCTGCCTCAGCCCACCAGGTGCTGGAATAACAGGTGTGCACCACCACACCCAGATTTTAAACTCTCTTAACACTTCTCCCTTTTGTCATTTGTGCTGATGGCATGATTCTTTTGCCACACACGAGTGAACAAACCTATCAGAAAAGGAACTACCATACTGCCAACTCTCAGAAAGGCTACCTTCACATTAACTATGATTAACTTTTTAAATGCTCCTTTTGCAGAAAGTTTCCAAATTTTAAATGGAAAATAGTAGGATGAATGGCCAACTACTATCACATTTGGGAGTACATTTTTAAACCATGTAAAATGATTCTTTCTGCAAAGTTCTGATTTTAAAAAAAGTTATTGCGTGGTTAAAATAACTGGTTTGTAATACTTTTACTTAACATTTTGGATATTCTCTTTTAAGGTTTATACTCAGAATGGTGACATTTTAGGATTTTACTGAATTTTGAGTTTTCCCACATGAAATGGGGATAGTAATTTCTACCTCACAGGTGGACTTCACACGGAATGTAACGCATGTTAAACATGTGAAAGAGCATGGTGTTTAGAAAGCATTCAGCAAATGGTACTTATATTAGTGATCTGTTTCTGCATGGCAAATTAAATCTAAATTTGGCGGCTTAAAAAACAAACATTTAGGGCTGTGGATATAGCTCAAGGGCATAAGCTCCTGCCTGGCAAGCTTAAGGTCATGAGTTTGATCCCCGGTACCGCAAAAAAATAAAATAAAATAAAATAAGCAATAAATGGACTGGGGACTTAGCTCAGTGGCACAGCACCTGCGTGGCAAGCCCAAGGTCATGAGTTCGATCCCCAGTACCAGAAAAGAAAAAAGAAAAAACTAAAAAGAAAGAAAAAAGGGAAAAAAACCAAATATCTATTATCTCCCTTCCTGAGGGTCAGGAACCCTGAAGTGGCTTACCACGTGGCTCTGGCTAAGGTCTCTCATGAGGCTTCAAGTGTCACCCGAGGGCCTGGGGCTGCTAACAGGCCAAGGTTTTCTCGGGGGTAGAACGACACGTGAAGCCGCTCATGAGCTGCACTCACCAACTGGACAAAGCTTCTAGTCCTTGCAGTGTGGTTTCTCCATAAGCCACACACAGCCTGTGAGTTACTGCCACACAAGGAAAGTGCCAAGAACAAAAGGGAGCAGGTGTGGTGGTGCACTCCTGTAATCCCAGCACTTAAAGAGGCTGAGGCAGGAGGATTGTTGTGAGTTCAAGGCCACCCTGGCCTACATAGTGAGTTGAAGGCCAGCCTACACTACATAGCAAGATCCTGTCTCAAAAAGACATAAAAAAAAAAAAAAAAGGGAAGAAAAACAAAAGGGAAGCAGGCCCCCAACACAGGCAGTAGTTAGCTACGACCTGAGCTCAGAGTTGATCTCTCTTGTGTGCTACTGGTCACACAAACTACCTGGGTTTAATGTAGAAAGAAACTGTATACGGGCTTTAGTACCAGCATGCAGGAACCCCCAGGGACCATCTCAGACTGCTTGTTATCACATCATTTTTTTAGAATTCAGCACCCTGGCCCCACCCCTAGAGCTTCTTTAGTACTACTGCATTTATTTAGTAGTACGGCAGTAGTCCTTGAAAAGCCAGGTAATTTTGATACAAGTGGTTTGAAGACATAGGTTAATTATTCAACAGAGAAATAAAAACATACCTAACCAGGTGTGGTGGCACATGCCTGTAATCCCAGCTCTTGGGAGGCTGAGGCAGGAGGATTGCTGTGATTTTGAGGCCAGCCTAGACTACTTAGTGAATTTAAAGACCTACATAGGGGCTGGGGATTTAGCTCAGCAGCAAAGCACCTGCCTGGCAAGTGCAAGGTCGTGAGTTCGGTTCCCAGTACCAGAGAAAAACCAAAAAAAATAAAAATAAAAAAAAAATAAAGACCTACATGGGGAGACCCTGTCTCAAAAATCATTGAAAAGCACATGTTCAAGGTGTCAGCAAATCAGGGAAAGTAAAAGACTTAGGAAAATACTTTATGTTTGGCATTTTAAAAATATTGAATTTGGGGCTAGAGGTATATAGTTCAGTGGGAGAGCACTTGCCTCCCATGTACAAGACCCTAGGTTCAACCCCTCACACCATAATAAGGAAAATAAATAAATGAAGTAGTTACCATGTGAGAATTCAGAATTTTTTTGGACTTCTGTATTTCTTTAAATAGATTTTGTTCTTTAGAGTAATTCCAATCTGGTTTCTCTTCAGATCACGTAAATCTTTCACTCTTTTAGAGTAGTCCCAGGTTTCCAACAAAATTGAGTGGAAGCTTTATTCTGCACCTTTTAAAAAAATTTACATATGTAGGAGGAGGTGGTATCAGCAATTCTCTGCCCTTGGAGCCCTGTATGCGCCCACGTACTGAGAGAGTTACTCCCAGACTAAATGCCTGTCAGTGCCTGACTCCAGTTCGGGTCCCTCCTGCCTTTCTCATCTTGCTACTGTTAATTTGGAATCCCCATTATGACTAAGATTGAAAACTCTCTTGGTTAGCCTGACCACAAGCTACCTGTGAAAGTAAAAAGGTCAGCAGTGTCCAGGACTGTACTAACACAGTACACAGCGGGAGAGATCTCCGGGGTTGTGCTGTGCTGGCCTTGATACAGCAGGTGAGTTCATCGAGAACAGCATGCGCAAGAGACCAAAAGAGCAGGAACAAATAGAGCTTTATTGAGCCGGCTGACAGACAGTCTCTAACCAGGAGCCAGAGAAGATGTCTGCCTGATCTGGGTCTCAACTTCAGCTTAAGTACATTTTAGACTTCCATAGTAACCATTACCTCATTTTTGGGAATTTTACAAGAATGTCACATAATGATTACAAGGTTTATCTTTCCCAGAAGTTGTAGGACAGCCAGATTCCAGATGACCACTGCAGTTTAACTTTTAGCCTACTTCCCAATCTGTCCTGTTTGTTCTGCTCCCATTTGATGACTCTGCCCTCCTTTAAGTGGGTTGATAACTAGCCAAGGGGACTCGGGTGAAGAGTGGGGTCAACTACAGCTTAAGTGAACTTTAAGTGGCTTCTCTTAATATGGAGTTAAAAAAGAAAATGGAGTCTCCCTTGCCCTATCAGCCTGTCTCACCCAGTTTGTCTGAATGCTATTCTCACAGCACCCAGAAAGGGCCATTGGGCAAGGCCCTCCCCCAGCAGCTTCCCGAGAAGACAGACTGTGATCACTTCCCCAACTCTTTCCAGGGGAGACTGGACCAAGCATCCCAGGAACCAAAGATTTTTCCTTGAATGCTGCTGCCGCAGGACTCACTCCAAGCCAAGGGTGGTGCACACCTATAGTCCCAGCACTTGGGAGTCTGAAGCAGGAGGATTGCCGCAGGTTTGAGGTCACCCTGGACAGCATAGTAAGCTCAGGTCCAGCCTGAACTATGTATCAAGAGCCTGTCTCGAAAAGCCAAAGGGGGAAAAAAAAGGACTCAGTCCACTGCACAGGTCTCAGACCAATTTCCACTTTTCCCATCTCAACTTTGGACATATTTTCTTCTATTTCTTCATCTGACTGTGACATTCTTTATTTTATCAAACTTCTTTTTTAGTTTAAATTCCCAAAGGTAGCTGGGTGTGGTGGCACACATCTGCAACCCCAGCACTTGGGAGGCTGAGGCAGGAGGATTGTTGCAAGTTCGAGACCAGCCTGAGACTGCTACAAAGTGAGCTCAAGGCCAGCCGGAACTGCACAGTGAGACTCTGTCTCAGAAAGACAAAAAAAATTTATGTTTCATTCTGTCTCTGTCTGTCTGTCCGTCTCTGTCTCTCTGTGTGTGCCTATCTCTCTCACACACACACATTGAAGAGCACAACATACTGATCTGCACCTTGCTTTTTTCACCAACCAAAATATCATAGAATACTTTCTTCATCAACATATAGCATAGATTTGTTAACTGAGAATAAAAAATCAGCCCAATCAAGAACCAAGAATACTATACCACTTATTTGGGGCTAATTAAGCTTCCAATCCTGGAAAACAGATTGAAGCAGTCTTGAAAGTGTGCTCTGAATTTCATGGGATGGTGTTTGTATCTATAGCTTTGAACTGCAAAGCAGAGCTGGGCATGGTAATCCCAGCATGGTAATCCTTCTTGGGAGGTAGAGGCAGGAGGATCACAACTTTGAGGCCAGCCTGAGCAACTTGGCTAGATCCTGCCTTAAATTTTTGAAAAGTAAAAAGGACTGAAAATGTAATTTAGTGGTAGTGAACTTGCCTAGCGTGCACAAGGCCTGGGTTGAATCCCCCATACACAGAAAAAAAGCCCTGTGAAGAGTAAACAGGTTCTAGCAAAAGGGCTGGGTACGGCCTCAAGTCTCTGGATAATTTGGGAGAAAGATCCATTGATGACACAGGTCAGCAGGAGTGAAGGTTTCAGAAAACTGCAGATTTGGCCCACCCCGAAGGTCAGCGTGAATCTGGGTTGGGCAGCTGAGTTTAAAGATCCGGCTGTGGACATTTCTGAGATCTACTTAACCGTGGCCCCCTGGTCCCATGATAATACCCCGAACCAATGCTGCTCCATCTTGACTGATTTTTTTCCTCGACAGATCTGCGTCATTCCTTAAAGGGCTGCCTGCATTCCACCACCTGAATCTGTCATCATTTAGTTAACCAGTTCCCTTTTGGGTGACTATTTAGGTGAGGGCAACCCATGTGGGACCCCTCCTGTCTCTCAGGAGCTATTCTTATTGTTCTCTTCCCCATTCCTATTCCCCATTCCTTTTCTCCAATAAATTTTCCTACTCAAAAAAAAAAAAAGCAGTGAGCTTAACTGCCACACTCCTGGTATTATGCAGGTAACTTTAATTCCTCTTCTACAAAACAGCCTCACAAATAATTGAGATTAGCTATCAAGACCCTAAGAGTCAAGACTAACAGCTAACTTTCAATCTTTCAATCTACACTAGCAAAACAAACAAAAAATATTTAAGTGACTACTTTGTTTTAGCCTAGTACAAACTACAACGAACATCTGTATATGTCTCTGCATATAAGGAAGAATAAACATGTTTCATAATTCCCTAGGAGTTAAATCACTGATTAAAGGCTACCTATATTTCCTTTTTCAATATATTTCTATTTGGATATTAATTTTTTTGTTTGTTTTTTGTCTTTTTGAGACAGGGTCTCACTATGCAGTTCAGGCTGGCCTTGAGCTCACGTTGTAGCCCAGGCTGGTCTCAAACTTGCAGTGGTCCTCCTGCTTCAGCCTCCCATGTGCTAGGATTACAGGCGTGCACCACCACTCCCGGCTGGATATTAATCTGAAGATTCTGTACCAGTATCCCCTCCACATAGTGTTTTCTCACACATTTCACACCACTTCAGTATTATTAATCTTTTCTGATATTTTAATTTTTCTAATCTGAGACCCCCCCAAAATGACTCATTATTATTTTATGTTTGTTAAATTAATAATAAATGGGATTGAGCATCTTTTCAGGTTTATTAGTCATTTATAAACTGTTCTTTTTCAGAGATGCCTGTCCTCTTATTTTCTTTATTTTATTTTGTTTGTTTTATTTTTTTAGACACGGTGTCACTATGTAACAGGCTGGCCTTGAACTCACTATGGAGCTCAGGCTGGCCTCAAACTCATGAAGATCCTCCTGCCTCAGCCTCCCAAGTGATGAGACTACAAGCATTAACATTACTTCCAGCTTGTTTTTGTCTTGTATGAGACAATATGTGATCCTCCCCTGCTGCAGCCCCGCCCTGCTGGGATAACAAGCATGCACCACCAGGCCTGGCTCTGTTTGCTGTTGTCGGTTTGTCTGCTTGTTGTTTTTGTTGTTGTTGTTGACTTTTTTTGGTTTTTTTTGTGGTACAGGGAATTGAACACAGGACTTCACACTGGGCTATATCCCAGCCTCCTTCTCCTTCTTCCTCTTCCTTTTCCTCCTCTTCTTCTTCTCTTTTTTTCAATTTTATTTTGAGACAGAATTTCACTAATTCTAAGCTGCCCAAGCTGAACTCAAATTGGCAATCCTGCCTCAGCCTCCCAGAGCCCTGAGATTTCAGGCCTGCACTGCCAGGGCCGGCTCCGACTTTGGCTGCATTGAGCTGAGACTCTACTTCGGGGTCTGGAGGTGCTGTGTGCGCTGCTCTTTTCACACCAGCAGCAGTGCCTCCCGTGGCTCTGCTCTGTCCTTGACTGCCGCCTAGTGACGGGGGCGGATGTACTACACGCGCTAGCTAACACTTTGTCCCCTCCCCTGGACTAAACTATCTGCTGGAATCCTGTCCTTAGTATCGAGGTAGGGTTGCTGGATTTTGCAAATCAAAATTCAAAGCATCTTGTTAAATTTGACTTTCAGATAACAAATAACTTTTTAGCTGAGACATACTTATAATAAAAAATAGTTATTGTTTATCTGAAATCCAAATTTAAGTGGGTGTCCTGTAATTTACTTAGCAGCTCTATTCCAAGGCTTCCCACTAAATTCCAGAGAAATCAAAACCACACAGCTAGCCAGGCATGGTGGCATATCCTGTCATCCCAGCACTAAGGAGGCTGAAGTGGGAAGATTGCCCTTAGTTTGAGGCCAACCTGAGCTACATAGCAAGTTCAAGGCCAGCCTGAACTAGCTATAGCGAGACCCGTCTCAAAACAAAACAAAACAAAACAAAACAAAACAACAACATAAGCAAAACCACACAAGGAAGCATGGTGGTGCACACTTGTAATCCCAGCACTCTGGGAGGCTGAGACAAGAGGATCACAAGTTTGAAACCAGCCTGGGCAACTTTGCAAGCTCCTTTAACAAACCAAAAACATAAATGAAGATGGGTTAGGGATGGGGGAATGTATCTTAGTGTGAAGGCCCTAGGTCCAATTCCCAGTACCAAAGAAAGAAAAAAAAAAAAAAAAAAAAGAAGCACCTCCTCATGGACAGTAAGAGGGAATGGGGTGTAGCTCAGTGGCAAAGCACTTGCCAGACATGTGCAAGCCCTTGGGTTTGACACACCTAGAAGTATCCTTTACCAGTCCCTCAGGCCAATCAAGTTGACAGTGGAGGCTAATGTCACAATGAATAACAAGGTATGTGTATCAGAATTACATACTTCGGGGTATGGATGTGGACCTGTGGTAGAGCTCCTCCCTCACAAACACAAGGCCCTGAGTTCAATCCCCAGCACCACAAAGCCAGCAAAATATTATACTGTACCCCATAGATATGTGCCATTCTTTAAAATTCCATTTTCAAACAGGAATCACCCCAAACGAGGTCAGTTTCTGCTAATATTGCAACACCTGCTAGTTTGCTCATTTCTTCTTTTTTAAAATATTTTTTTATTTTAAAGAGAGTAGTAAATGAGACAAAAAAGAGCAATAGCAATGTACCAACATCACAAACATAAAAGAAACAAAGCAAGAACATTAAAAGTGATACAGGTTTCAAGACAAAATGATGGGAACTAACAGTGATTGTTGTATTACATATTGTTATCTTCACCTACATTGCTCAGATTACCAGATGTAAGAATGGAAGATTGTTCAAACCATTAAAGAGAATAAAAAAATAATTATTAGATAAAGCATTAGAGATGATACAGAGTTTCACTAGACAAGATGGTAGGAATTCACCATGGTTGCTCCATTACATATGGTTGTCTTCAAATCAGTTGCTCAGATTACCAGATATAAGCATGCAAAATTGGTCAGAGCATAAAACATTTTAAGCATTAACTGTTCCTTTCAATACCATCAGACATCAGCAGTACAGTTATCCCAGCTATTAATATATATATATATATATTATATACATATTTTGGGGGCCTTCCTTCTTTCTTTTTTCTTCTTTCCCTCATTCCAGTCATTCCTTCTTTTGAGCAATTTCTTTCCCTTTCCTATCATCTATTATACATTTTGAGTTTTACTTATTCTTTCAGGTTCCTACACCAGGGAGACTATATGATGTTTACACATGGGGGTATGATTTATTTCACTTATGAGTATGGTCTCTAGTTGCATCCATTTACCTACAAAAGCCTCAAGTTATTTTTTTTTTTATAGCTGAGTAATACTCCATTGTATAAAAGTACATCTTTTTTTATCCATTCCTCAGTGGATGGGCATTTGGGTTGTTTCCAAGATTTAGCTATAACAAATTGTGCTGCCATAAACATGGTTGCACATATATATGTTTTTAATTTTTCTGGGAAAATACCCAGAAGGGGAATAGTTGGATTAAGTGGGACTTCCAATCCTACTTTTGTGAGGAATCTCCACACTGATTTCCACAGTGGTTTCACCAATCTACACTCCCACCAGAGTGGAATAGAGTTCCTTTCTCACCACAGCCTCTCCAGCATTTGTTATTGGTTGATTTCTTGATGATAGCCATTCTTTCTGCGGTGACATGGAATCTCAGTGTTGTTTTAATTTGCATTTCTCTAATGACTGATGATGTTGAACACTTTTCACATATTTATTCATCATTAGTATTTCTTCATTTGAGAAGTGTGTATTCGTTTCAGATGCCCATTTTTGGACTGGGTCTTTGAATTTGGGAGGGACTGATTTTTTTAAAAAATTATTTATATGTCTTAGATAGAAGTCCTTTGTTTGAGGAGCAATTGGCTAAACTCTTTTCCCAATTCATGGGTTTTCTTTTGACTCTATTGGTGATTTCTTTTGATGTGCAGAAACTTTTCAGTAAGATGAGATCCCAGTTGTTGATTCTTTGAAGTATTTCCCGTGCATTTGGTTTTTGTTCACAAACTCTCTGCCTACCCCTATGCCTTCAAGATTTTTACCTACTTTCTTCTCTTCCAGTAGATATAGTGTTTCTGTTTTAATATTTAGATCTTTGATCCATTTTGACTTTAGTGCGTGGTGAAAGACATGGGTCTAGTTTTAGTCTTCAGCATGTGGAAACCCAGTTTTTCATTTATTAAAGAGGCTATCTTTCTTCCAGTGAACATGTTTGGCCCTTTTGTCAAAGATAAGGTGGCTGAGTATGTTTGTAGCTGTGTCTGTATCTTCTAATCTCTTCCATTGATCTTCAGTTCTGTTTTTTTTGCCAGTACCATGCTGACTTTATCACAGTAGCTTTGTAATATAATTTCAAGTCAGGAATTGTGATGCATCCTGCGTTGCCTTTGTTTCCTAGGATTGCTTTTGCTATTCTAGGCCACTTCTGGTTCCAGATGAACTTTCGGAATGTTAGATCTGTGAGGTATACTAATGGCATTTTAATTGGGATTGCATTGAATCTGTACAACAATTTTGGGAGTACAGCCATTTTCACAATGTTGGTTCTTCCTATCCATGAGCAAGAAATAGCTTTCCATTTTCTGATATCCTCTTCAATCTCTTTTTTCAGAGCATTATAGTTTTCATTGTATAGATCTTTTACTTCTTTTGTTAGATTGATTCCTAAGTATTTCATCTTTTATTTTTATTTTTTTTGTTTGTTTGTTTTGTTTGTTTACTTTTTGGGTTTTTTTGCCTGGTACTGGGGATCGAACTCACAACCTTGTGCTTGCTGGGCAGGCACTGTGCCGCTGAGCTAAATCCCCAGCCCCCTATTTCATCTTTTTAGATGCTATTGTGGAGGGGTGGGGATATAGCTCAGTGGCATAATTGCCTACTTGGCAAATGCAAGGTCCTGAGTTTGATTCCAGGAACCCCCCCAAAAAAAAAAGATGCTACTGTGAAAGGTGTAGTTTCCCTAATTTCTCTCTCAGTCTGTTTGTTGCTTGTGTACAGGAATGCTATTGATTTTTTAGTGTTAACTTTGTATCCAGCTATGCTATTGAATTTGGTTATTAAATCCATGAGCCTTTTGGTGGAGTTTTTGGGGTCTTCTATGTAGAGTATCTGTCATCTGCAAATAATGATAATTTCATTTCTTCCTTTCTTATCCTTATTCCTTTTATTTCTTTCTCTTATCTAATTGCTATAGCTAATGTTTCTAGAACTATATTGAATAGGAGTGATGACAGTGGATAGCCTTGTTTGTTCCTGATTTTAAAGTGAAAGCTTTCAATTTTTGACCATTTAGAATGATGTTAGCCATTGGTTTATCATAGACGGCTTTGATCAGCTTGAGGTAAAGGCCATCTATTCCTATTTTCTGTAGTTAACATGAATGAGTTTTGGACTTTATTGAAGGCTTTTTCTGCATCAATGGAGATGATCATGTGATTTTTGTCCTTGGCTCTATTAACATGGTGTATTACATTAATTGATTTGTGTATATTGAACAATCCCTGCATTCCTGGGATGAATCCCAGTTGGTCATGGTGTATAATCTTCTTGAGAATTTGTTGTATTCTGTTTGCTAGTATTTTACTGAGAATTTTTGCATCTGTTTTTTTGTTTTTTTTTTTTTTTTTTTTTTTTTTTTTTTTTTTTTGGTTTTTCTCCGGTACCGGGAACCGAACTCACAACCTTGCGCTTGCCAGGCAGGTGCTTTGCCACTGAGCTAAATCCCCAGCCCCTGCATCTGTATTCATTAGGGAGATTGGCCTGTAGTTCTCTTTTTTAGTTGGATCTTTCTCTGGTTTTGGTATCAGAATAATACTTGCCTCCAGGAATGAGTTGGGGAGAATTCCTTCTCTCTCAATTTCATTAAATAGTTTGAGAATAATTGGTCTTAAATCTTCTCTACATTTCTTGTAGAATTCAGTTGTGAATCCATCAGGACCTGGGCTTTTCTTCACTGACAAGTTTTTTATTACATTCTCAATTTCACTGGCTGATACTGAGTTATTCAGGATTTTTATCTCTTCTTCATTCAGCTTTAGTAATTCGTATGTATCTAGAAATCTGTCCATTTCCTTTGTGTTTTCCATCCTATGAGAGTAAAGATTTTCAAAGTAGATATTGATGAGCTTCTGAATTTCTACAGGATCTGTAGTGATTTCACCCCTTTCATTCCTTATTGGGTGCATTTCAGTTTTTTCTTTTTTTTTTTATAAGGCTGGCTAGGGGTTTATCTATTTTATTTATTCTTTCAAAGAACCAACTCTTCAATTTATTAATTCTTTGTATTTTATTTTAGTCTCCATTGAGTTGATTTCTACACTGAGCTTTATAAATTTCCTGTCTTCCTTGGGCTTTGGGTTTGACTTGCTCTTTTTATAGAAGCTTGAGGTGCAGCATAAGATTATTTATGTGCTCATTCTGTTTTCCTAAGGTGGAAATTCACCACTATAAATTTCCCTGTGAGGTCTGCTTTCATTGCATCCCACAGGTTCCTGTAAGTTGTATCTACATTTTCATTTGATTGTAAATAGTGTTTAATTTCTACTTTGATATCATCTGTGACCCATTGGTTGTTCAGGAGGATGTTATTTAATTTCCAACAGTTTATGGTGTTTTGTGATTTCTTTTGTCATTAATTTCCAATTTCATTGCACTGTGGTCTGATAGAATACATGGGATAATTTCAATTCCTTTGCATTTACTTAAACATGTTCTATGTGCTAGCATATGGTCTATTTTAGAGAATGTCCCATGTGCAGCTGAGAAGAATGTATATTCTGATGCTGTTGGATGGAACACTGTAAAGGTCTACTAAGTCCTTATATTCACAAGTTTGATTAAGTTGTTATTTCTTTGCCAATTTTTTGTCTAGTTGATCTATTTCTTTGTGACAATGATGTGCTAAAGTCTCCTGTTATGACTGTGTTGCTGCTTATTTCACTTTTCATATCTGTTAAAATTTGTCTTATATAGTTGGTGCTCCTGTATTTGGTGCATAGATGTATATGATTGTTACCTCTTCCTCTTGAACTTTTCCCCTCACAAGTATGTAGTGACCTTCTTTATCTCTTTTGATCATTCTTGGTTTCAAGTTCACATTGTCTGCAAACAGAATAGCTACATCTGCTTTTTTCTGGGTTCCTGTCACATGAAGTATTGTTTTCCATCCTTTAATTTTTAGTCTATGAATTTCCTTTTGAGTTAAATGTGTTTCTTGTACACAGCATATAGTTGGATTTTGTTTCTTGATCCACTCTGCTAGTCTGCTTCTTTTGGTTGGTGCATTGAGACCATTTACATTGATGGTTAAAACTGATATGTATTGGCTCTTCTTTGTCATGTTAATTTTCCTAGTGTTGGATCCTCCTTTTTTCCTCTGTTTAATTGCTTGCTCTGAAAAAAAAAAAAAACATTGTTTGCTTTGCTTGGTGGTTCCTTTCTATTGTTGTTCTTGAAGTTGTGGCCTCTTTTATCTCTTTCTAGAATATCTTTTAGTACTCTTTGTAGAATTGGTTTGGTGCTCATGAATTTCTTCAGCTGTTCTTTGTCATGGAAATATTTTCTTTCTCCATTAAATTTGAAGGATAGTTTTTCAGGGTACATCAATCTGGATTGGAAGTTGTTTTCTTTCAGGACCTAAAATATTTCACTCCAAGCTCTTCTTGACTTGATGGTTTGTGTTGAGAAATCTGCCATGATTCTGATGGGCTTTCCTTTATAGGTGATCTGTTTCTTTTCTCTAACAGCTTTTAATATTCTCATCTTTTGTTGAGTTTCTGGGATCTTAATCACTATATATCTGGGTGTAGATTTATTTTGGTTAAGATTAACTGGAGTTCTATATGCTTCACTTATCTGTATGTCTGATTCTTTTTCCCTGACTGAAAAATTTTCTGCTATTATTTCTGCAAATAGTCTTTTTATGTCATTTATGTTGACACCTGCTGTTTCATTGACACCTATTAATCTGACATTGTTTTTCTTTGCTTCATCTTGCAGTTGTTGAATTATTATTTCCTGGTTCCTTGTTGTTTTTAAGAAATCCTTCCTTTCATGGTCATTTGCAGCAATGCTGTCTTCAAGGTCTGACAGTTTATCTTCAGCTTCATTCAGGCAGTTTTGCCAGCTTGTGATGGAATTTTTAATCTCCTGGATATCTGTTTGAATCTGTTTCATGCATTCTAGTTCTTTTCTATATTGTTCACTCAAAGTTACCATGAGTTGTCTATATGCTTCTATTTTCTTTTCTTTTCTTTTTTTGAGACAGGGTCTCACTAAGAAGTTCAGGCTGGTCTTAAGCTTGCTTTGTAGCCCAGCCTGGTCTCGAATTTGCAATGATCCTCCTGCCTCAGCCTCCCAAGTGCTGGGATTACAGGTGTGTGCCACCATGCCAGGCTATACTCTTCTATTTTCTCATCAGTCTTCTTTGGATATGCTGAACACTTCTTTCATTATTGTTGTCATTTCTTTTTTTACCTGAGAGATTATTTCTGCTCTGATGTCTTCTTTGGCCTGATGGAGTTGTTTCTTTACTTCAGTTGCTATCATTTCAGAAATTTCAGGTGTATGACTTCCAGGCTCTTCTGTGTTGATGTCTCCTGGAGTTGTTTTGGGTGATGTGAAGGTCTGAGATTGCATTTTGCTACTTTGTTTTGTCATTTTTGAAGATCCAGAGGTTCCCTGTAGTGCAGCTTCACTCTCCTGATTGTCTGTGAGTGGCAGGGCAAGTGTCTGAAGATCCCAGTGCTCAGTGCGGCTCCTGTGCTGGTGTGTGGTGGAAAGGTGGGGTCTCAGATACTCCCGAAACTTTCTTGCATTCATTTGGCTCCCAGGTGTGTGGGGGAGGAGTGGGGAGGCTCACTGAAGTTCCTGAAGCTGTCTGGAGTTCAATCCAGCTTCCACAAGAGCAGGGGGCATGCAGGTTGTAGTTACCGAGGTTTCAGATATTGCCCAGGACAAAGCCAGGTTCCCACACCAGCAGGGGAGGGGTGAGGGTGGAGTCCCTGGGGCCGCTAACTCTGTCCAGGTTTCAGCTGGGCTCCCAGGGGGGTGCAGTTGTGCTGGGAGTGACCACTGAGGCCCCAGATGGTGTCCAGGGCTCCGCCTGCCTCACACACTGTGGGGGAAGTCGGGGAGCTGCTCACCAGGTTCCTGATGATGTCTGGGGTTCAGCCTAGCACCTGCTGACATGCTACAGGTGTGGGGAGTAGCCACTGAAGCCCTGCTCATTTCTTCTTAAACTGTATCCACTCAGCATTTAATGATTTTATTGTGTATGATCTCAGTGGTCTTCTATTTATGCTGTGACACCAAATCCCCAGGTTGTTTTTAGATAGATTTAATCATTAAAACCACAAATTAAGCCAGGTGTGGTGGTGCACACCTGTAATCCCAGCACTTGGGAGGCTGAGGCAGGAGGATCACTGAGAGTTTGAGATCAGCCTGGGCTACAAAGTGAGCTCAAGCCTAGCCTGAATTGAATAGCAAGATCCTGTCTCAAAAAAACAAAAAATAAAAGTAAAAAAAAATAAAACCACAAATTAAAGAAAAGCGATTAAATAGTACAGATAGATGATATATGGGAATAATAAAAATTGTAGTTTCTGAAATGATTAGGGCTGGGGGAATAGTATCCTGTTCTTATTCTGGGGGTCTGTGCAGATCAGAACAGGGGAAACTCCCTACCTCAGACAGTGCAGGCAGTGGCTGCGGGGTGGACTGGAAGGTGTTGTAAAGTGAGGGAGGGTTGGGGGCTGTGAAAGGTGTAGGGGCAGAGAGATGCGGAAACAGCAGAGCTGCGAGCCTCAGAATGGGGCACAAGGAAAGAAGCCAGGGCAGGTTTCTGAGCGGGGGAACCGAAGGAGCCAAGGGTGGAGCTCAGGAGTGGAGCCCTTGAGTAGGGCCCTGAGTTCAAACTGTGATGGAAACTTTTTTGAAAAATTTAAAAGTCAAAGCCAGGCATGGTAGTGCGTGCCTGCAATCCCAGCACTGGGGAGGCTGAGGCAGGAAGGTCAGGATTGTTGCAAGATTGAGACCAGCCTGGGCTACAACATGAGCTCAAGGCCAGCCTGAACTGCACAGCAAGACCCTGTCTCAAAAAGAAAAAAATTAAAATTAAAAAATCAACTGGTAGTCTGATACCATATTAGCACAAAATAAGATCATGCAGCCCATCACATAGGTCGTCTGTGAGACTCACTCAGCCTTGACTGACTACACCAGAGAAAACCTGACCCAGCTCAGTTTGACCCCACCCAGCTGCACAGCCTGTACTTTCCAGCCCCTAATCACACCGTTTGCCAACTTGTTTCAGAGACTTTCTGCTCAGCAACGAAGAATAACTGGTGCTACCCAATAAGAGTTCACCACGCTTTTAAGCTCTTGCATCTCCTGCTTGCAAAACCTATATAAACTAAGCCCAAAGCCAGCTCTGGGCTGATGCTTTGGGAGCATAAAATTGATTGCCTTCCAACTCCTCGGTGCAGAGTGTTTTCCATTCGGTTTGGTACCGGTTCCATAACAAAACCTCAGCACTTCACCCTGCTTCTTCCCAACACACACAAAAAGAGAAGAAAGGATTTTTCTTTGTTTATTTGGAACAGGAAACTTCCATCCCAGGAGGTGTTTGAGCACAAAGGTGAGGTGATCATGGTCAGAGCTTCTTAGGCTCTTTTTAAACCCCAAATCTCTCATTCTTCCTAAAAGTTGCCAAGACTTGTTTCCCCGGAAGTCAGCTCAGGTCCAAAGTGGAATCCCTGTCAAAGGCTATCAGTAGCCAACATTATAAGGACCTTTGTGGTTTAGGCTTTTTTCTTTGCTTTTTCTTCCTTTGAAAACACAGCGTGGTTTTTTAGTCAATACAGTGGTGATATTAGTCTGCATGGTTTCTAATCAGACTAACTGGATCCGAATCCTTTCTCCTTAGCTGTGTGACTCTGAGTTGGTTGCTTAAACTCTCCTTACTGTAAAATGGAGAGAAGTAATTTCAGTTGCAGAAACCGCAAGAATTAAATGAAGTGACGTGTAGTGCCCTTAAAACCTTCTGTTCTAGTGTTTGCCTGCATTGAATACTCAATAAATATTTGTGCTCATTAAAAGTAAAGGTGAAGACTGGTGACATGCTCTGTGGTACAGTGTTTGCCTGGCATTCTGGAGACACTAGGTTCAATTCCCAGCACCAAAGTAAATAAATACATAAATTTATTTAATTAAATAAAGGGAGAAATAAGCCCAAGGGAAACATTTACATATATTTACCAAAAAATATGTTCAAGAAGATTCATAGCAACACAGTTTATAGTGGTCTCAGACTAGGAACAACACAAATGTCCATTAACAGAGAATAAATAAATTGTGTTATGCCAGGCGTGGTAGTACATGCCTGTAATCCCAGCACTCAGGAGGCTGAAGCAGGATGATCTTTGTGAGTTCGAGACCAGCTTGGGCTATAAAGTGAGCTCAAGGCCCACCTGAACTGCATAGTGAGACCCTGTCTCAAAAAGACCAAAAAAAAAAAGTGTTATATCTATGCAGTGGATGCTATACAGCAATGAAAATGAGCCAACAAAACTATACACAGAAATAGAGATGAATCTCACAATCCCAAACAAAAGAAGTCACAAAAGGTGATATACTATGTGAGTTCATTTATATAAAATTCAAAACTAGACGAAACTGGTGTATGCTGTTAGAAATCAATATGGTGGTTGTTTTTTTTTTTTTTTTTTTTTTTTGAGGAGCTTGGGGAAGTGGGTCTGAGGGTAGTGGTAATGTGTTTTCTTCATCTGCTTGTACGAGCATGTGAACTTTGTGGAAATGCATTGATCTGTTTGCTTGTGACTGGTTTACTTTTCACTATGTTTGTTATCACCCAATTGAAAGATCACTTAAAAGTCAGAAAGTAGGGCGCAGGGGATTTAGCTCAGTGGCACAGCGCCTGCCTGGGAAGGTCATGAGTTCGGTTCCCGGTAATGGAAAAAAAAAAAGTCAGAAAGTAGAGAGAACTAACACCCATACTCTTACAACTACAAATAACTACCATTATCATTTTAAGGCTGAGCCGTCTGGGCCATTTTTACACATATATAAAGACATAGGGGCCAGGGATGTAGCTCAGCGGCATAAGCACTTGCCTGGCAAGGCTGAGGTCATGAGTTCATGTCACAAAAATACAATCATGCTATTATCAACTTTGTCATTTATCAGCATACATTTTAAGCACTATTTCACATACAGCAGCACTTTCTGGCTATAGAGGATCTGTTATATATGCATACTCCAGTTAATTTGTAGCTATCTACAAATTTTAAGCTGTCTCTGGTTTTTTGATTTTTGTTTTATGGTTTTGCCTTTATAAAGAACATGTGGCAATAAATACACTTAGTCCATTTTTACATTATTTCTCCAATACTTTCTCCCTATATTTTGCTCAAAGATTTTTTTTAGAATCTCATTCTTTCTTCTTTCCTTCCACCCTTCCCTCTTATCTTTGCTCACTCCAGCATACTCAAATATATCAATGAGGGGTTTAATCTTTCTTCATGTCACAAAAATAGAATCATGTGCTCTTCTCTAAAATCTGAATTTTTGCCAGGCATGGTGGCACACGCCTGTAATCCCAGCATTCGGTAGGCTGAGGCAGGAGGATCATTGCGAGTTTGAGACCAGCCTGGGCTACAAAGTGATCTCAAACAAACTGCATAGTGAGACCCTGTCTCAAAAGAAACAATAAATAAATAAATAAATAAATAAATAACAATAAAATCTGAATTTTTAAAACATTTAGCCAAAGCTCACAGAAATCCCTCCAAAGAACCAGGCATGGTGGCATACCACGTACTCCCACTACTCAGGAGGCTGAGGCAGGAGAATTGCTATGAGTTTGAGTCCAGCCTGGGCTACATAAGCAAGTCCAAGGCCAGCCTGCACTACACAGTAAGACCCTGCCTCGAAAAATAAATCAATAATAAATAAATAAATCCCTCAAGAGCAATGGATACATATGTAGCACATTTTAAAAGTAGCTGCCACAACAGCCCATGCACTGAGGGTACTGTGGTGGTTATAATCAATCTTCTCAGGGGCTGGGAATTTAGCTCAGCGGCAAAGCGCCTGCCTGGCAAGCACAAGGTTGTGAGTTCGGTTCCCGGTACCGGAGAAAAAAAACAAAGAAAAAAAAAAATCAATCTTCTCCTACTGAGAACGTCTTTGTTTCTAGGTCTTAGCCATTACAAGTCATCCTGCAATAAATTCCTTTGTGCATAGAACCTTACAGTGCCAGTTATACCCATTTATTATCTCGTTTCCAAATTCACCTGCCTGTGAAAAAATAGTTCTGGGCCCTTGAAATATCTTCTTCTGCAGATGATCCCAAAGGTTTGTCGGTATGGGGGGCAGAGAGTTACTGAGGATACAGGAGACTTACTTCCTGTTTTTGGATTTTTGCTTTGTTTTACTTCAGTACTGGGGACTGAATCCAGGAAGGGCTAAGCTGCCCTCAAACTTGGGATCCTCCTGCTTCAGCCTCCCAGCAGCTAGGATACAGGTGTGCACCCCTTCACCTGACTCTTGTGTGCTTGCCTGACACGGTCTCTGCAGCCCCGTGGCCGCGGCAGTGCACGGCAGTGGGCAGCACCCACGGCAGCCTCCTCCGCTTGCTCCCTCGGGTGCTCTGTAGAAAAGACAAAGCCTGAGCTTCCCCAGCACCCTGGAAAGCAGCCCCCAGGTTCCAGATTTCCACCACGCTCCATTGATTTCTCTTCCATTTCTCAATGACCCGCAGTCATGTCCTCTCCAACACGGTCTCCATCCAGCTGGAGGGCAGGGCGTCCTCTCTTGGATGTGCCGTCTCCATGAGAGGGGCAGTGGTTGCGTCCTATATTCTTTAGACATCTCTTGGCATCTTGCTAGCCAATCCTTTATTACTCTAATCCCCTGTTCCAGTTAATAACTCTCTATTATAATTACCGGCATGTGTTAATTGAGTAAGATCATGGTTTTTTATGACATCTCCATGCAGGCGTACAGCGTGCTTTGATTGTACCCACCTGCCTATTACTCTTTCTTACCCTCCCTCCTTCCTCTGGCCCCTCCCCCTTCCCTCTTCTACTGTCATGTTTTCCCCCTAGATCCTACATATGAGAGAAAACGTGCTTGTCTTTCTGAGTCTGACTTATTTCACGTAACATGATCTCTAGTTCTATCAATTTTCTGGCAAATGACATGATTTTTTAGGGTGGGAGAGGGTTTCGAGCTGTGCAGTTCAGGCTGGCCTTAAACTCACTTGGTAGCCCAAAGTGGCCTCGAACTCACAGCAATCCTCCTGCCTCAGCCTCCCGAGCACTGATTTCATTTTTTTTATGGCTGATTAATAGTCCATTTTATATGTACACTACATTTTTCTTATCCGTTCAGCCACTGGTGGGCATCTAGGCTGATTCCGCACACTGGCTTTTGTGAACAGGTCTAAGGCAAGAAGGTAGGGTCTGGCTAAATCTACTAGTAGAAACAGATATGACCTGTTAATCCTGGGTCACTTACAGAACAATTCCCGTGCCTGGCCCCTGGACTTCTCGCGAGAACTTGAGAGGGTTTTTGATAGGATGACCTGGACTTAATATTAGCACGGGAAAAGTGAAAAAAAGACAGTAGCCATTAAGCGCTCACCATAGTATCTCTTCACAATAGTCCACTCTCACCTGTAGAGTGGTTTTTTTTTTCCTTTTTTCCTACTTTTACTTGGCCTAAACTCACTCTGCAGAGGCTGCTTTTTCTTATCTTTAATAAATGTGAACTTTGGCCCCATTTATGCTTGTTTTGAGCAATTCTTTAAAACAGAAAGAATCTAGACATCACCTGAGAAGACTCCAGCATCTGAAACCTGGTAATAGTGCCTTGATAAATATGGACATGCAGGTGTGGTTATGCAGTAGTAGTTATATAGTCCAGGCTGACTTCGAACTTGCAGCTCTTCTGCCTCAGCCTCCCAACTGCTGGAACTCCAGGAGTGCACCACCATGCTTGGCTTGTACTGTGTTTTGTATTTTTGCCTTTTTGGTTTTTTGTTCTCTATCTTTCTTCTGTTGAAAACTTCCAGGTTTGTTTCTAGATTTCAGACAATACACATAAACCTGCAATAAATATTCTTGGACATATAACCTTGCATGTTGGTAGTTTTTTGGCTGTGAGTTCTTTCCCAAAATTGGAATTGCTACTTCATAGGCACCAAGGAGATTTCTGCTGACTCCTATAAGAGGCCCTCAGATGACCATCCATCCATTCATTAAATTAGCATTTTATTTGATACACATCTGTAATCCCAGCACTCGGGAGGCTGAGGCAGGTGGATCACAAATTCAAGTCCAAAGTGTCACATGCCCACCCTGACACTTTCTGCTTGTCGCCAGGCTTCCCAGGAGTGGCCTTGGGTCCCTGCCCCCCTTTTTCTATCATCTCATTTGGCCTTCTCTCCTTGTAATCTGGGCCCCAAACTGCACCATCCCCACAGGAGTACAGCAAACATGCCAAGTTGGTACATTGATTATTTGAGGTTGAAATTCCTCGAGGAACTGTAACTTCAGAAAGTGTTGCTTAGCCCATCTTTCCCTATGTGCAGCAAGCCATGAGGCTCCTTTGGGGACACTGGGTGCAGCGGCATGGCCTCATAACCCCAACTACTCGGGAGACAAAAGGATCGAACATCGGAGGGCAGCCTGGGCAACTAAGTGAGACCCTATCTCAAAATTTTAAAAAAAAAAATTTAAAAAGAAAAAAAGAGGCCGGGGATATAGCTCAGCGGCACAGCACCTGCCCGGCAAGCGCAAGGTCCTGAGTTCCATTCCCGATACAAAAAAAAGACAGAAAAAAGAAAAACAAGCCGGGCGTGGTGGCTAAGACACATTCCCAACGCTGGACGATGACCTTGGTCACCAAGACTGATAATGAGGGCTACAGGGAACCGAACAGCAAGCTCTTGGAAGTAAGCCTTGTCTACCTCTGCCCCTTACCCCGCCCCCACCTACTCCCTGGCTACGTCCCTAAAATTTACTTCCGCAGTCCGGGTACCCGTTTGTCCTGTCATGCCTTCACAAACGTGCTGTCCGCAAAGTGTGAAAGCGTCCTTCCTTCAGACTTCGCCTGACACCATCTCCACACGCAGGGAAAGTTAACAAAACTTTAATGCTTTTCTTTTGCCCATCACCTGTCTTGTGAATTGTGTTCCAAGATCCGGCGAAAGACCTCACACAGGAACTAAAGCTTCCAGAGAGGAGCTCTTCCCGCAAAGTCAACCAGTGCGTGCCAATCCTAACCTAAAAGAGCCTTCTTGTGCCTCCTGGTGCTCTCTGTACTCGGTGCTGCTGAGCAACTCTTCCTCCCTTTCTTCTTCCTAAAAACTGTTAAGGAACAGAAAACCCAACACAATCTAATTTTATTTTCTTCTTTTTTTTTTTTTGTCTTTTTGAGACTGGGTCTCCCTATGCAGTTCAGGCTGGCTTTGAGTGCACTTTGTAGCCCAGGCTGGTTTCAAACTCGCAGCAATCCTCCTGCCTCAGCCTCCCCAGTGCTGGAATTACAGGTGTGCACCACCACCCCCGGCCACAATCTAACTGAAACATAAAGAATAATACAGTACACTACAGTAAGAGTATAAACACATGTGTAGGGATGATAAACACCATACTCGGGATAAGCATCACCTCTTCTGTGGAGTAGAGAAGCTGCAGTTTGAAATGGGTACTGTTTTGGTTTAAACGTAAAGTGTTCTCTAAATTCATGTGCCAAGCTTGGTTGGCAGCGGGCAGGCCTTTGGAGGTGATTGGCTCAGGGTGGTATTTCACCTTCTCTGCTTCCTGGCTGCCTCGGGGGCAAGCAGCTTTCCTCTCATGCACCTTCGGCCTGAATGTTTTGCCTCACTGTAGGCCAACAGCTATGGAATCACACATTTCTTTGAGTTACTTATCATTTACTAGTGTGTGTTTTCTTAAGGTCAGCTGGCTTCTTAGTGGGTTAAAACAACGTCTGGCTATTATCAACTAGGTTAAAATGGAAGGTATTTGTACATATCTGTGTAGAGGAAATTTAAAAAAAAAACAAAAAACAGGGTCTCGCTATGCAGTTCAGGCTGGCTTTGACCCCAGGCTGGTCTCGAACTCGCAATAATCCTCCTGCCTCAGCTTCCTGCTGGAATTACAGGCATGTGCCACCCCTCCGGGCTAAGGCTTTTTGGTTTTTTTTTTTGCCCCGGGGGGGGGGGGTTCTGGTACCAGGAATCGAACTCACAACCTTGTGCTTGCCAGGCAGGCGCTGTGCCGCTGAGCTAAATCCCCAGCCTCTGAGGCAATTTTAAATGTAAAGGAAATCTTAAAACTTGTATTTCTAACACTATACAAGGATGGAACTGAGGAGGAAAAAAAAAAAAAAAAGGATGGAACTGCGACGACGTGCAGCCTGTTCCCACAGTTAGAGAATTAAAAACCTTAAGGAGCCTGAACATTCCAGTGCCAGCTGCAAGGTGAGTGTGGCTCAGCCGGGGGTGCATCCTGTTATGCTGTGCTTGCTTTCAACATTTTCAAAGACATCACCTCAAGGACAGCTCGGCGCAGTCTTAGACAACATTTTATTCTTCCTGCTCACCATAGTCTGGACCTCCTTGTTATGTGATAGTAACCCCAATTAGCCTACATAGGATAAATTTTGCCTAACATGTACCACAAGACATATGTAACCCACTGTAGACTCTCCTGTTATCTGCCTTTTGTACTTCCTCCTAAACTCTATATAGGTAACTGTTTTACTCCAAGACAGGGCTGGTGGTTTGCACCTCAGGGTCCCCCAGTCCGCTAGTGTAATAAAGCTGTCGGCCTTCCAAAGTTCCCCAGGGCCGTGCCATCCCTCCGGTCTGATCCCGAGATCTGCAACATTTGAAGGTTGGAGATGTGGTACCCAACTAACAGTACTGCTTCTTTGAGGGCGGAAGTCCTTGGAATTTATGGATTTGTAGTATCAGAAGAAAAACACAAGCCACAGTTATAGACTTGCTATATCTTTAACACTCTTAGGGATCTAGGAGTGAGGAACTAGAAGAAAAACAGGCTGAGAGGTGAAAAGGGCATTATAATCTGAGTAAATCTGGTGGTGTCCGGAAGCTGCCGTTTTCTTAAAAGTGCAACTTAAAATGATCATTTTCATTGCCTCCTTTCTACTTTTCCTTCTTTCTCCTCTCCCGCCTCTTCGACAGAGACCACCGTGGGGACAGAGGACAAATTCCTGGCCTCTTAACCTGTTCCTCAATAAAAGCATGTTCTGTGTCTTCTTCTGAGATGGGCTTGAGGCAGGAGAATAAGGCAGGGCTAAACCAGCTCAGGAGGTAGGAGTCACCTATTCGGTACAAATCCCAGGACGTGTGCACAGAACAGCTCCCAGGCTCTGCGCGTGGACCCCTCCTGAGAACTCCCAGACCTGCCGTCAGCCCGAGGAGTGGGAGATACAAAAAGGACAGCTGACCCTGAGCTTTTCGCCTCTGTGCTTTTCCTGCACGGTGGTCTGCTCCCACCCTGTAGAGTGAGCTTGTTTTCCTACCCTTACGTGGCCCAGACCTGCCCTGCAGGGCCTCTTTCCTTTACTGCCTTTCATAAATGTAAAACCTTGCGATTGTTCACCTCGTCTTGGCTGGTTCTTTGCTCAGGACAGAAAAAACCTAGAAACCACCTCTAGAAGGAGACTCCAGCATCCCAAACCCTGAAAACAGTCTTGAGGTAGGATAGAAGACATAAAAACTAGGCAGAAGGAAAAATCATGCTTTTTTAAAAAAAAGAAAGTTGCATCTTCAGGACAGAATCTCCAGGTTTGTTTGTTTGTTTGTCCTTCACTTCTCCCAGAACAGAATAAGCCTGGGCAATTCCCTTTCACCTACAAAAGGTTCGGCCTTTCCCTTTCTAACTTGCAAATGGCTCGCTTTCACCTGTAAATAGATCACTTTTCCGCCTGTGAATCGGGGTTTCCTGTATAACTGGACCATTATCTTACTGTGGGTAGGCCATCCCCTCCCACCCTCGGGACAGGACTAGACTACAGAGTATCAAATTCCACACATTTCCACGGCGGACACACACAAATTTCCCAGGGCAGTGTGTCTCATCTCTCTGAGCGCCTGCACTTCACTTGGAGTTTCCAAATCTCTGCCTAATAAACTTTTCCAAGCTCTTTACTGATGCATTTTCCCACACCTGCAAACTTCTTCACAAAGAGTGATTTCAGTTCCTTATTTCCACCCCTGAACCTGCTCAGACCCAGTCTGGCACTGTAGGAGACCGTGACTGACCTCCATCGTATATTAGTAGCCGTCTTACGTGCCTTTCCCTTTAAGTAAGGACTGCCTACCGTTGCCTAGCTACTCCCGCCTCAAGAACTAGGACACCCACCGTTACCTAGTTACTCCCGCTTTGTCGGGTTACTTGGTTACTCCCGCCTTAGAACTTCCATGTTTCTCCATGCCGTATATAAGCACGGCACTTCCCGCTAATAAACGAGACTTGATCAGAGCACTGTCTTGTCTCCATTCTTCCTGTCTCTTGTCCCTTTATAATCCCCACTCCCCCTCTAGGGTTCACATTGTCTGTACCTGCAGGTCGGGACAAGTGGCGCCACAACGTCGGGCTCCAGCACGGGGGAATTTAGTGACGGACGCTGTTCAAGAGGCCGGCAAAAATAAAAGTGAAAGAAAGAGGATGAGATCGCGTGGGAACCTGCTATGCTTTCTGGACCTCGGTAAGTGAACAGCGATTATAGGACAAGAAATAAGTCAATATGAAATGTTTGTTCAAGGCTTAGGAAAAGTCTTAAAGGCACGAGGAGTAAAGGTTAAAATTAAGGGTTTGTGTGAGTATTTTGACTTTATTGAACAAGTGTGCCCCTGGTTTCCTGCTGAAGGAATTATCAACACAGAACGGTGGGAAAGGGTCGGTCTTGCCCTCAAAGACCATTATGACACCGTTGGACCCGAAAGGGTCCCTAGAACTATTTTTTCTTATTGGAAGGTGATAGATGAAGTTCTATCACAGAGACTCATTGACCCAGTAGCTGCTAATGTAGTTAAAAGAGCAGAGTATATATTACTACGAGAATTTAAAGAAAAAAAAACTGATTTAGAAAACAAAGATAAGAAACAAACTAAAATAATTGATGGGGATGAGGACTTCATGTCCTCTGAGAGTGATTCTGAGGAGAATACTATAGAAACTACTAAAAGTACGGACCCGCCAAAGAGTCCGAGTCTCATGTTAAAGACAAAGGTTTCAGAGCAAGAAAGAAAAGGGGCAAACACATTAGAAACTAAAATAGCCCTAGAGGAAAAACCCAAGCCTTGTGATTTAGAGGGACTCACACAGCCAAACCCAAAAATAAGATATATCCTGATTTACAAAGCTCTTTGGGGGCCATTGTAAATGATGATAATACTAATGGGGATGACTTAGCAGAAGGGGCTGCCAGATATCATAATCCTGATTGGTTAACTAATGCCCCACGTCCTCCGCCATACTGCAACAATCCTACTGCTCCTCCCTTGGATTGTCTGGTTGTTGACCCCAGAAAGGAACTTAGGGACAAAATAGAGCTGTTAAAGGAACAAATAAAATTAGAAAAGGAACATCAAGACTTGATAGCCCAGCTAGAAAGCCTAAAAATAGGAAAATCTAAGTTTGATAATGTGACCAAATCCGGAGCCCCCCTCAGGCAGCAACCGCCCATGAGAAGCGCAGGCTCCAAATGCATCCCTCTTTTTGATTCTGTTTCTACATTAGATGAGAGGGAGGTGTTCCCAGTAACCGAGACAACAAACGCCCAAGGTCAGGTCTTTCATAATCATACTGGTTTCGATTTCAAAGTACTGAAAGAGTTAAAAGCAGCTGTGGCTCAATATGGAGCCACTGCCCCGTATACTACCGCTATTTTGGACTCCATAGCTGACCAGTGGCTCACACCTATAGATTGGCAGACGTTAGCTCGAGCGACCCTCTCAGGGGGGGATTATCTCTTGTGGAAATCAGAATATATAGAAAACTGTAAAGAGACTGCCAGACGCAATGCACAGGCTGGCAATGGATGGAATTTTGATATGTTAGTGGGAGAAGGTCCTCACGCAGACAATCCCGCCCAAATGCAGTTTGATGTAGGACTTTTTGCTCAAATTCAAACAGCAGCCACCAGGGCCTGGAAAAAGCTCCCCGCAAAGAGGGAGACAAGTTCCTCTCTTACAGGCATTAAGCAAGGGCCTGAGGAACCTTTTGCAGACTTTGTTCACCGCCTAATTACCGCAGCTAACAAAATTTTCGGCAACGCAGAGGCAGGTACAGACTTTGTCAGACAGTTAGCCTTTAAAAATGCTAATGCAGGGGCTGGGGATTTAGCTCAGCGGCAAAAGCGCCTGCCTGGCAAGCGCGAGGTCGTGAGTTCGGTTCCCGGTACCGGAGGAAAAAAAAAACCAAAAATAAAAATAAAAATAAAAATAAAAATGCTAATGCTGCATGTCAGGCAGCAATTAGGCCCTACAAGAAAAAAACGGACTTAACAGGATATATACGTCTTTGTTCTGACATTGGGGCTGCTTATCAGCAGGGACTTGTTATGGCTGCCACCCTACAGGGCTTTACGGTTAAACAATTTCTATCTCAAAAAATAAGCAGAAATGTTTTTCCTGTGGAGAAGCTGGGAGGAAATCCTCATTTTGTAACTGGATAACTTCAAATCCCCTCCTCTTAGAGTAAACTCGGACTTCTATTAGTTTGCTAAAAGCGGTGTTTGAGATTTACCGCCCCACCTGGGGTGATTGTCAACAGATGTTAACCTTAATTTCTTCAAAAAATAAAGGGATTTCTTAAAGGTGACTGAGAAACAAATGAGATTAAATACAGAAAAAATCGTCAGGCTTCAAAAAGGATTTCTTTCTGTAGCTCGTCATCCCACTGACCTACAAGGTGACAAAAGTGTCACAAGCTACAGAAATTAAAAGGTATTACAGAGATGAACTTGTCCCAGCTGGTAGAGATTACAAAAATTCGTTTCATGACAAAAAAAAAAAAAAAAAAGGTTAAGCTGGATCTCAATGAAATGCTAATAATGATTTTTTATTTATATGCCTGTTAAATTACAAAATACAGGATTAGATCTGCCTGTGGCTTACA